>NC_137940.1:22097619-22467619 GCF_963969265.1 Rhamphochromis sp. 'chilingali' | reverse complement strand
AATTGCTCTATTTCCTTTTTCGCATGTTTGGTCTTTTATCAGACCAGGTTCCTAGTAAAACGGTTGTTCCTATTAGCCTACCTGCGGGTTGTAGTTTGGAAACCACACACTTTATCTGACTAAGTCCCCTATCTTAATTTATTAGAACCATTTAGCTCAAGATTGCTCATTCCTGCACGCCGCCTCTGTTCCAGTGGTTACTCGCGTTTGTGTATTTGTGGCCAAAACAGAAACACAAATGTTTTCTTCGGTTCTCTGCATGTATGAAAAAAACAGCCTTATACGTCAGCCTTGCTCCTCCGGCAGACCCCACTTCTCAATATGTTTGTGTTTTCTCCAGCGAGCTCTAAGGGTTGTTTTTTGGGTTGTGTTTTTTTATGGATTTGAAGTCTGCATGAGAACAAATTTCTTTGACATCAATCTCCCGTGCTGTAGCAGAAAAAGGAAAGCAATTTGTCTCTGATCATAAATATTTTGTAGCACGTCTAGAAATATTTTTCTTCTCTTTTCTGTTTTTTTTTTCTTCCTTTCTTTCTTTCTTGAACTTCTACCAAAGGTTGAGGGACTTTTTGGAAGAATAGTGCTTTCTTTAAAAAACTTGTTCTTTTTTTTCGCTGCAGCACATTTTACGACAACACAAGCAGAGCATTAGTAATGAGTCGTTATCCACTTTATTCAGTAAATATTGATTCAGCGAAGAATAAAAGGAACAATCACATTCTATCATGTAACAATTCAGTTCGGTTAGCCCGACAGAACATGACAGCCGCGGCAGTCCCAGTAGGCTACGAAGAGAGTTAATGCATAGAATTACAGGCAATACTTTTCTCCGAATTTACATTTTTCTGACATTATCTGGAGACGTGCAATTGAATTTGCTGCTGAATGATAGATAACAGGATTAGCATTTTTTTCTCTTTTGCCTTGAGTCTGCAAAGCAAAATGCACTTATTACAAAAAGTGGTGGATGCAAGTTTCTGCAGACAGAACAGAGCGTGACTTGATACCTGCGCAACATAATTTAGTGGCTGGATATTTGAAGAAAACCCTCTCCAGTGGTTGGAGTGTGTCTGACTCTGCACACACACATACACACAGAAGATTTTACCACATTCACGCACCCAGGCTACAGCAGTTTGTGGGAAAAGTAGGGCTGGGGAAAAAAGTATTCCTCTTCCATACAAGGTGTGCCATATATTATTCATTCAAATTTGAATGAAAAACCTGTTCAATATTTATGGGAGAGAAAGTGAACAAAAGCATAAGGCATGCATTTTTGTACGCAGATTTAAACACGGGAGATAGCAGGCTGGTCTAGTGAGCGTGGGGTTGCCTAGTTGTATTTTTTGCATCGTTGGGACTGTGTCCATGCCTGCATACGTGCCCAGCCAGTATACGGCTTTTGTTTTTTGTATTTAGATGCTTGTGTGCTTTTGTTGATATGGGTACACTATATAAAAGTATTTATGCAGATAGGGTGCAGTAAAAGGTATTTCACATTTATAGGGACGTTGCAGGGAGGGGAAGTCTAGTTAATTTTATTTATAAAGTGCTTTTAACAAACAAGGTTTATCTTAAAGTGCTTTACATTTCAGCAAAGGAACACAAGGAAAATGCAAATAAAAGGAAGATGAAAGAGAAACAATCCTTAACAAGAAATAGGGCAGTATAGGAAGGAGGAGGAGGAGGGAAGTACACGAAATAAACCCCACCGCATGCTTTAATATCAATTTACGTGCAGAGTTTATGATAGAGAAGGATGGCCTTTCGGGCTGTGTTGTGGCTGCATGTATGCGGGTGATTGCATGCACGCATGTGTATCTGTTTCTCCCAAGAGCATCTTTGCACGCACAAACAGATGTTTAGCGTCTCTCCTGTGTAGCAGAGGTCAGGCCCCATCTTTTTTCCCCCAGTCTCCTTCCCCCTTCTCGCCCCTTCTCTCCTTTCACGAGCATCTGTTCTCCAGCCACGGCGGTGACACCTGCATCCCCGCAGTATCGCAGAGGAATCAGGTCACCTCGCAAACTGGTTGTCATTACAACGGGAGTTGCAAGCAAGCCGGGTTCCCCTTAAACACACATTCAGGAGAACAAAGAAAGATGCATTTGCATAATGTAGATGCAAAATGCATTCGTCTTCTGATTTGGTTTCTATCTGTCAAAAGTCGTCACCCCCCCCCCCCCCCCCTTCCCTCCCTCCGCCACACACACGTGAACAGGCAAATATCAAAGCGGAAGAACAGACAGGAGAGTTCAGCACATCCACACTTCTCCCTTCCTCTCGCACGCTGTTTCTTTTCTTATCAAATCCAAGAGAAGATGACATATGGAGGAGGGCAAGTGTGATCACGCAGCTTGACAAAGCAGTTGCTTTTTTGTTGTTTTCACCCCACACATATGTGTGTGCACGTGCTCCAAACTTTGATCAATTGGAGAAAGATGACGCACCAAGTAAACAGTCTCATGTATCTCCATACTCAGTAATGATGAAAGTCTGATGCGTGGCATCGATGAAAGAAATAGCAAACGATGTCGTAAAGCTGCGTGAAGCATAAATGACGTGCAGGTTTTGCACTGTCATGATATGTAATTTTTTAAGCAGCTGGCAACAAAAAAAGTATGTTAAGATCTCCTGTACCGTATAGTATGTGGTTTATTGATTTTCCCGTGCAAACCCACACACACGCACGATGAAGATGGGCTCAAATCCCCCACTGATTCATGGAAAGAGGGAGAGGGGGAGGGGGAGAGAACTGTGATGTGTGAATGGGTGTTCTCGTCTGAGTCATCCGGGTTTGTTTTTCAGCTCTCTCACTCAACAGTCCATTAGCTCATTGTTGGAAGGGCTGGTATTGGATTCTAGCTGACATGTTCCCCCAAGTCTGAGAGCAAGAGATGAGGGCGCACGCTGTGCTGAGTGCTCTAATATTGCTCACACGCATCTTTTTGCTACTTGGGGGGAAAAAGAAAACTGGAGAGAAAACGTAAAAGTGAGACAAGGAGAGAGAGGAGTGGATAAAAATGAAGATGGACAAAATGGAGAAAAACGTGAATCAAAATGTAAGAAGATGATTATCAAATTCCACGTATCTGTTGAGCTGGAATTTCCTTCTCAAATAAGTTATCGACCGTTTGGAAAACATGAGACCTACTCCGAACCAAATGATTGCAGAGGCAAAAGTAGTACATAATGGAATGATAATGAAGTTATTTGCAAGCTGAAGAGCTTTGCTTTTGACATACTGCGAAATAATCACCAAATATCAAATAACATTTCTGTTCTACTTTTGGGTTTGTAGCATTTTGGAACCGAGTCCTTGATCCCTTTGATCTGAGACTCTATTTTCACACAGAAGTGTTTTTCTTAAATTCGTCTCTGTGCTTGTTTTCTTCCAGGGGCTGCCAACCACCAGAGTCAGACCACGCTACGACCTCCACTGCCCCCTCCACACAACCACCACACTTTGTCCCACCAGTCTGCCAACAGCCTGAACAGAAACACCCTGAGAGGCGGACGAAACCCCATTCACGCACCCGCTCCGGGGACGGGAGATGGTCCGACCACCCCTGAGTCTGTCCAGTTACAAGACAGCTGGGTGCTTAACAGTAACGTGCCGCTGGAGACCAGGTCAGAGTATATATTTTCTGTTTTGTTTTGGATTGTTTTTCTGTTGACGGGTTTACCTGACGCTGATATCTGGAGCCACTTACAGTAAGCACAGCAGTTGAATAAGCCTTGAGTAATCAATAGTGAGGAATGAAAGGTCAGATCCATTCAGCAACATTTCTGTAAGCTCAGTGTGGCGGTGTCAGACAGAAATGTTAGAAGAGAAAGAAAGAAGCTGTGGTGTATTTGGCCATGATGTAAAATAACAACTATTCACTCACTAGGACTACCACAAAACGTGTTACACTAAAAATGAAAGAATACTTAAGAACTTAAAAAGGAAGGAAATTAGGGAACTGGGAACAAATCAATGGAAGGTCTTGGCAGACTAGCAAAAAAAATATTAGACTTCATGGGCCATGGACACTTTTCAAACTATGTCCTCTTGAAATAAATGGTGCTGTAACCTAAGTGATGAAGTGACTATTTAGTAAGCTGCTGTGGCTGACAAGCTAACTGGTAACAGAGTGTCTTAATAACACTGGCTATCTCTAGCCAGTAATAAGCTGTCGAAGCTTTTTTGCCGTAGCAACTGCTGGTAAGCTTTTGGGAGCCTTTTAAATAGTCTGTGTTTAACTGTGAGTTAATGATACGGCAGCCCTGAGAGGTCAAACACACTGGAGCTTAAGAAAAAAACACAATGGAAATATAAAATGACACATTGGAAGTATAAAAAAACAAAATCTCACAAAACACAACAGAAGCGTTTCTGGGGACACAATAACGTGACGGATCAGCGGAAGTGAAAGGAAGCAAAGCATGCAAAGGACTGCAATGAGACATGCTTACAGGAAGCAGAGGATGTGTAGGGTAGTGTGTGTTTGCGTCACATAGAGCAGCGGTCCCCAACCTTTTTTGCGCCACGGACCGGTTTATGTCCAACAATATTTTCACAAACCAGCCTTTAAGGTGTTGCGGATAAATACAACAAAATAAAACCAGTACTGGTACCAAAAAAGGAAGATTTATTCATAACACAGGGGAAAAGACCCAGGAAAACAGAGTTAATTATAAATCGATAAAAAAAATGACGATAATAAGCCCCAAAATCTGTAAATATTTATTATTTAAATATTTGCGTTCTTGTGTAAGAACAGAGACAATTAATATTAATTAATTAATAATAATTTGCTTAGGCTCCAGCTTAGTGGTTATTAGCAAATTATTAGCAACATTCCACTTAACCATTCATCAGCTGCTTTTTCTTGAAATCTACATATAAATAAATCAAAAACTTTTGTATTTTTTAAAATATTTTGGACCAATAACAACAACAAAAAAAATCTACCCATCCCAGCTTTAAAATGAAAGGTCCACTTTGACATCGCCATTCCTTTAAAGGTCAGCAAAGCTTTTAACACCGAAAAGTGGAAAAGTAAAATGTAGACACTTCTCCAGCTGTAACACAAACCTATCACAGTCAGAATATTCATTAACTCCAGTCTACAAAGCTGTGTTCACCAAGCCTAAAAAGAATCCACGTTTTAAAACGTGATCTAAGCCTGCGAAATTTCATTACAAACTCCACCTCAGAGCGCTGTACAAACTACTCTGCCTTCACAAGTGAAACCACTTATTGCAATTGCACTGGAATTAACTGACCCTGTATTTGCTCTTAAAATGCTGCTTTGATCTTTGTCCCTTGTTATTTTTTGTTATTTAACACCCACCTAACACCAATTTATTTTTTAATTCAACAAATCACTGATTGTCTCCGCCATGATGAGTTTGTATATTTAGCATTCTTGTTATAAATGTTATGGAACCCTGAGATATGGATATCAGTTCATAGGCACTGTGAGAGTGGAGCACCTGCATGAATTGTCTGAATAATAAAGTTCAGCTAATTGTCTCTTAAACGTTCATAATTAGGTCCATAATATGTTGCACAAAGATACAATTTCTGTATTTTTTCCTCTTTTATACCAACACAATGGATTTTAAGTCAAATATATGATCAAAGTGCACACTAGCAAGGGTTTTACAACGTTTCGCATTAACTTTGAGACATTTTCAGTCCCAGAAATAATTGTGTGTTTGTGACAAACATCATCATGACCAGACAAGTCCTGTTCTCTTACAGACATAATAGCTGAATGTTGAATTTGCATTTTATAGTTTTGTCACTATCAACAGATATCAGTGCAAATATGGTTGCCATGATTAGGTTGAACAAAACAAAATGAACCTATCAAAGAGATAGGAACAACTTTAGGAGTGGCCAAATCAACAGTTTGGTACATCTGGCACCAAAAAGGCCTGGGAGACCACAAGTACAGTGCACAATCACAGAATTATTTCCATGATTAAGAAAAAAATAAGGTGTAAAACTCTGATTATACTCAAGAAGAAGAAGACCAGATGAGCCAGAAAACAGCTCAGGTACACCCGTAACATGGATAATGACCCATATACAGGAAAAGTCTTCAATGGCAAAGTCAGTCGTTTGTTCTCAGCCAAAAAGAGAATTCTCTTGATCTTAATAAGTATTGAAATTGAATTCAAAGAGACCCACGCAACAGAAGGTGGCTGCAAGAGCATCTCAGTGGAGGACACACAGCATTTATGTGCCGTCCACAGTTCTAAACTTCAAGCAGTCACTGACTGCAAAGGATTTCCATCCAAGTAGTAATAACTATGCTTGTATTTAAAATTGTTAGTTTCTCAGTTTGAGCCTCTGAAAATGGGGGACTGTGTTTAAAAATTACTGTCATTCCTAAGCAGTTAATGCAAAATGTTTGTAAAAGCCCCAGAATTTCCCCCAGGGATCAATAAAGTATTCTGATTCTGATTCTGATTAAAATTGAAAGTCTGCACTTTAATCGCTTATTGATTGTATGCTTTAAAAACCCATTGTGGTGACGTACAGAAGCAAAACTACAAAATGTGCCTCTTTGTCCAAGGAATTATGGACCTAACTGTATCTGCACTGTTTTAGTTCCCAAAGCAACCACGATCTCACACATTTCCATTATTTCTAAATAGGGCTGCCACAAACGATTATTTTGATAGTCGACTAGTCACCGATTATTTTTGCGATTAGTCGACTAATCAGATCATCATCCATTGGACGTAAAACGTACAGCTTATTGCACCAGCAGCATCTGCTCTTATATAACTATCATTAGCTTACAGCTTTAAGTGTTTATGGTATGTGCTAACTAAAAATAAAGACAAGATGATAGTTTATTAAATTTTAATGAAATTTGCAGATTCTTTCGGTGAAGTTTAATAAACTCCTTGCTATCTAAAATATAACGGGACACCGGAGTATATTCTCGAGCATCTCACACTTCTGATAATCAGTTGTTTATTCAGCTGTGTAAAAACTATAACTTTAATCTCAGCCAAACCGATTTACTCAGGAACAAATAAAATATTAAAAAAGCCAAACAATAACATTTTGAAGTTATCTAAGTGACTTATATATATTTAACCTGAGTAGCGACAGACGACGGTGGGTTTGAAAACGATTTGCCGGTGAGCCTGTAACCCCGGCTAGCTATCGAGCTAGTGGGTAACAGACGTCTCCGAAAACGTCGGAGCGCTTTTGAAAATATGTGGTGTCTTGATAAACTGAGCCGATATTTGAGGTTTACACAGCTACATTCTCGCATGAAAATATGTTAAACGTTTATTTTGTGACCCAGAAAGAATAATAAGAGTAATATTAAAACTAACTAGCTGCCGCCATTGTTGTAAACTGAGCTGGGCTGCGCTATGAATTCTGGGACACAGCTTCTTCTTCTTCTTCGGGGTTAATGGCAGCTGGCATCCTTGTACATGCAGTGCTGCCATCTTCTGTGTCAGGCCGTTATTACACTCTTAAATCCTACTGCTTACCGGTATTCCTGCGTCTTTTGTGATCTTACAAAGCTTCAAACGACGCGTCGACTATTAAATCAGTCGTCGACGATTTTGATAGTCGACGTAATCGTGACTAGTCGACTAATCGTGGCAGCCCTATTTCTAAACCAGTATATGAACCTTTAAATGAAAAGCCAATGGCTCCAGGCTGTGATTCATAAAAGTGTGCTGCTCAGTTTCCTTCTCTACCTCATCCCCAAACAGGACCCCTTACAAAAGAGTATTATGCATGCAACCTGGAGTGAAGAAGCAGGAAATACAAACCTTTTCACACACTCTACACATGTGGGGGAGGGGGGGGGGGGGGGTCAGTACACAAAGAACACTTACCAGGAAAACAGAGCATTCATGCAGGGTATTACTATTCATGAAGCATGGCAGTGAGAGGGAGACTGCCTGCATGCTTGTTCGCATGCGCGTGGTCAGTCTCCGAGCATTTACTCTGCAAGCTGTACTTGTGTTTCTCCTGCTGGGTGCTGAGGCTTCCAGCACTGATGGGCCTGGATAAACTCCCCAGAGCGTTGGACCTGTGCAGTATTTATGAGGCCTGGCTATGTTTAATTCATCCCCACTGATCTCAGGTCTATGCTCAACCTGTGCTCACACATTGTGCTTGTATGCATGATGGGTAGGAACAAGAATACGTACACCTTTAAAAAGAAGCTGTTTCAACTGGCAGTTTCTTCTTCTAGGCCTGCGTTGTTATGTTGACGTGACTGGCACAACATCACTCGAGATGAAGGACGATTTGTTTTTCTTGCAATTTCTGATCCAGTGATGTAGGATGAAAATAAAATCTATTTAAAGTTATAAATCCTTTATAACTTTATAAATCCTGACTGCTATCTTTGCAGATTTGAAGCGTCTCACACACACACGCCCACACTGTTGAGGCCTCTACAGTGCCAGTATTTGGTCATGTTCAGGTGGTGGGGTTTGGCATGGCTCAGAGCCTGTCGCTGTGAATGGAGCCCAGAGCAGCACAGAGAGTATTCCAGCTCCACCCTCCAGCCCAGATTGGGCCCTCCTCTCCAGTCCAGGCTATGGTGGAGGCTGGGTGTGCTGGCTTGAGCTGCTGGAGTTGCTGGAGCTCGTGATTGGGACGGAGCCAGCCAGGCAGAGCCAGCCAGGCAGAGCCAGCGAGTCACACCATCCCTGTGCTGGCAGAGCCTGTCCTCCATCTCATTATAACCTGCAGCTATAGGAAATGATGAGCAACCTGTTCATGTGAGGGGAGGGAGTGTATGTGTGTACGCTTGTGTGTGTATTTGCATCCAAGCATGTGTTTGTTTTTTGTTTTTTTAAAATCAGACTGCTCCCCACTGTAATCATATGTAAATCTTGGCATTTGTTGTCCACTCATTATGCATTGTGTGTGTGTGTGTGTGTGTGTGTGTGTGTGTGTGTGTGTGTGTGTGTGTGTGTGTGTTTGCGTGCGTGCGTGCGTGCGTGTGTGCGTGCACATGCGTTTTGGCTTGACCCGACAGTGTGACAGCGGTGAGAGGATGAAGATTGATCACCTAAGAACACCCCAGGGCTTGGATGACTGGCAGAGACAGAGAGAGATAGAAACAGACGAGGGGGGCGGGGGGGGGCGGTTATATAGCAAAGAAATATAAGTCAGGAGAGTGGGAGGTGAGAGGGCGGGGGAATGTGGAAAGGAATGGTTTACGGTAGAGGAGGGAGAGATAAAGAAGGAGAGAGAGAGAGAGAAATGAAGAGAGGTGGTGATTGAAGGAGATTGTTTTGGGGAGTGTGTGTGAGAGATAGAAAGGCAGAAGAGGGAGATTGAGGCCCGCAGAACATGGATACATTTACCTGTGTGAGATAAATGACTATAGATGGCTGGTGCCGCTGCGTGTGCGTGTGAATGAGAAACACAGAGACAGAATACATTTCTCTGTGTGAATGCGACCGCATGTGTGTGCTCGTGTGTGTGTGCGCACGATTTGTGTGAAAGCATCTGATTTCCAATCGCTCCCTCTGAGCCCCTATGGGTGGCTCATGCCAGGTTCAATCTCCGTGATCTCGGGATATTCCCTTGCACCCCGGCACGCTCCTCTGTGGGCCACAACCCTGGGGGGTGGCGGAATAAGATCACTGAGAGGGATGCGGCATCTCAATTTATCTGGAAGGAGCTGGAAAGGAAGGGGTGGACGTTACTACCGGTTACTTTCAAATGCATTACTGTGGGGACAGATACAAAGATGTTACCTGTTGGAACAACAACCGGTGAAGAAGAAGGAGGAGAGGCAGTATATCTGTTCCTAAATGATATATTGTAGGCACTACTGTAACAGGCACCGCTGTGTAACATCAGGTTTATTAATGACATGACCTCGTTATTCATACATTAAAGCTACAAACTCAGTAATTTTTTAATGTTATTTAACAAAAACAAAAATGTTGTACTTCTAAATATACATTGATTAGTGTGTAATTACATCGTCCAACAAAATGACACATTCTCATACATAATCCATTAAAATACATAGGAGCATGCACCAGTTTGTTATTCCCCCAACATATTTGTTGGTCTTCCTCTTCACCTCAATGACAAGAAAATATGCATAACATACTCATTAATTTCCAATATTGTCACAGTTACTTATTGTCAGCAGATTAGACAAACGACCATCTCCAGACAAAAGTCTGCTAAACAACAGCAGCAGCTGGTTATAAGCTAGCGTTATACCAGCTAATGTTATGCTCAAGTGTCCTAAAAATCACACTTTTAATCTGATAAACAAGTTTGATGTTTTATGACTTTTATCACTGAGTGTCCGAGTCCACTTCAAAGATAGTTTCACTAATGCTGGCCAACAGAAGCTAATAGCGGCTAACAGAAGCTAATAGCAGCTAACAGCAGCAAAAACAACAGCGCTTATCAACAGAAACGTTCAGCATATCCTAAGCAAGAAACAACTGTAATGTGATTGCCAAATTTTATACAGCAATGCATTACATTACTGCATTGCTGAAAAATTTTATGTGATTACAGTAATGCAATGATAATGAATTGCAAACACGTTCCACCCAACACTAGTAGTGCCATTTTACCCACAGAAGTTACCTCCTGCTGGCCATTAGAAAGAATGCAGTTTTAAGAGGCTAGAGGCTAAGTCCAGTTTTATGTAAAGTCAATGAATCAATGCCTAACTGGCTTCATTTAAAAAGGATCTCTCAAATGTTCCTTTAACAGAATTAAAAAATGGATAAAATCCCAGTACAGCGCCTAGTTTGCAAGGAAAAAAGAAAAATCTAAGATATATACATAATCTGCCTGGATTTTGCTTTTTATGAACATTAGAACTCTGAATTTTCCCCTCATCTGCACAACAATAAGCAAATGAATCCCAGTCTACTGTATCCATCTGCACACAATTTTTTCCTACGATCGTAGCAGGTAGCAATACTCACGACTCCGTCCTTGAGCATCTTCCCCTCCCTGGGCTCTTTGTTTCATTCTCAGATCTGACTGTTTTTCAGTCACCCCCATACCGTGTAGACCCCCGTTAATTGTTCTCTACATCTGATGATGACTCTGAAAGTGCTATGCTAAGCAACCGCATGTTTGTGAGAGCTGAGAATATGAAGAGCGTGCGTGTGTGCGGGCATGCAAAAAGCTTGTGTGTGTTTGTTCGCTCAAGGGGAATGCGAGCTTTGACTTCCTGCTAATTACCCAGCATGCTCTCTGTTCTGTGGTTAATTGTCCAGGTCCTCTTTTTCTCTCAATGGGGAGCGGGGTTGGAACGGAGTGAAAACACATCTTCTCGTCTTCTCTCTGTCTTCTAATCTATAGCCTTTATCTCCATTGTCTATCCTTCCCCTCTTGTGTCACTGTTTGTTCCGCAAGGATGAAAATTAAACACTCGGTAGCACATACGGGGCAATCTCATGAAAGAATAACCACATAAATTTATATTTTACTGCGCGTGGGTGGGCGCCTGTGTGTGAGCCCGGGTAAATGTGTGTCAGTGTGTGAGTCAGTTTTGACTAATGTTCTGTATGGATGTGTGTTGCATATATAAGACAGAATGCATGACAGCGAGGTAGCGGTGGTTAAGGGAATCTCTGTCAGCTCTCTCTAATTATGTGTGACATTTCCACGCTGGACCCCTGTCAAAAACCCTACAATAGGCACACACAAAAGCACAAACACAAATACAAGCGTACACACGCACACACCCCAGCCTAATGATACAGAGTTGTGATTGCCGGCTGCCTGCTATGATAGAACCCCTCCATAGTCCTCAGCAACATAAATCAATGTCAATTACCTCCCCAGAGCACATTAGACACTTTCCATTCCTACTCGTAATTAGTATGGCCCATAGACATATTCCCATCCCACACCAAGCTCACAGCGGAGCTTCTGCACACAAACAACAAAGCCAGGGAATGAAATGATTTCACTGCTTAAGTTCAAACACATACCAGCACATCGAATCATACGCTTCGTGTGACACAGAATACAAACAGTTCAGCAGCTCACCCTCTCCTTGTGCTCACACGTGCATTATTTCAGTATCACCATTAATTACCGCTGGCCTTGCCATCACAGTGAGTCAGCAGCTGTGAAAATGAATTGAAACGAGCACATGAGCCGCTTGACCTTGGACGGCGCGCGTGTGTGTTTGAGCATATATGCATGCATGCCAGAGCATATAGGTTTATGCAATGCATAACAATGTGTTGATGTTGGTGAGAGTGAGAATGTGGTATTTTTAGACAATAACCTCTTTTTTTCTTTGGGTGTCATCGCCTCGTGGTCTTTCAGCCTCTATCTGTCTTCAGCTTTTTTCTCTCTCTTTTGCCTATTTTTTTTTTTTCCTGGAGTCACAGGCCATACCTGACAGCTAAAAGAGAGGAACAGGGAGAGAAGCAATGGAAGAGGGGAAAAAATCCAGCAAGATAGCAGTCCAACAATCAGTGGCTTAAAATGATGAGAGAGAAAGAGAGAGACAAAGCACAGACTGGCTGAATAATTGATAGAGAGTGGAACAGCGCTCCCAAACTAAATCTTCATGCTCTGAGCACGTCACCTGGTTTTGCCAACTGTTTTCAGATGAGCGGACATGCTGTTATGAAACAGCAGCGATCAAAAGGATAGAAGACCACAAAGTGCAGTGAAACACCTTTTTAAACAGATCATCCAGTCCAGTAACAGTGGTGGGTTATTACTGGTCCCATTAGACTAGTCTGAAAAGAAGAGAGAGCAGGCTGCAGAAGAAAGAGGACAACTCAGACACACATCTGTGCAGGAATGAGTCATTTGTCATGGTGTGGAGGTAGAGAGAAAGCACGAGGCTGGGGACTTGGAATCTGCTTTACTCCAGCTTGTCAAAGAGAAACCCGGCAACCTTCTCAGATTTTTGTGTTTTGTTCGACCGCATATGAAAGATAGACGGTCATGATGTTGCCCACTGATTTGTGGACTACTTTTGGCATTTTAGCCATCATTATCTTGGACTTTTGAAACCCCATGTGACCATATTTAAACTACAGGGTAGAGCTTTTGGTTTATCCATTATTCACCATTATATTAACTGGGATCAATTCAATTCAACTTTATTTATACAGTGCCAAATCACAACGACAGTCACCTCAAGGCACTTTACATTGTAAGGTAGACCCTACAATAATACATACAGAGAAAAAAAAATCATATAAAAATCATCACTTTGGTGACATTGTGAAGGAAAAACTCCCTTTTAACAGGAAGAAACCTCCGGCAGAACCAGGCTCAGGGAGGGGCGGGACCATCTGCTGTGACCGGTTGGGGTGAGAGAAGGAAGACAGGATAAAGACATGCTGTGGAAGAGAGACAGAGATTAATAACAAGTATGATTCAGTGCTGAGAGGTCTATTAACACATAGTGAGTGAGAAAGGTGACTGAAGAAGAAATACTGGTAATGGTTAGCGAAAAAAACAGGTGAAAACCAAGGATACTGTATGCATACAGTAGCACCGATCTTAGCTAAAGCTACCCTTTATTTATTTATTTTGCTGTATTGACGAAGACTTAAAACCAGTGAATGAGACCATAAAGTCACCAGAAAATGTTTTCTGAGCGGATAAGTCAAGTGGGTCATCGGGTAATTTTCTCATGGGCATCTTATATACACTCAGATATTCTTCTTTAGCCAACATCTAAAGAAGAGCTTTGAATGTCCTTCAAGAAGCCCGGGGAACTATTCCTGAAAACTTCTTAAAGAAATGTCAAGAAAGGTTGTCTAAGAGAGTTCATGCTGTGATGAAGAATAAAGGTGGTCATATACAGATCTTCAAGCTTGTTAGATATGCGCAAACTCTGTTTTTGCCTTATATGCTCTGTTTTAATTTATATTTGCATCTGTTTCCTATTTTACTAGTAAAACATCCAGAAATTAGGGGTTCAAGACTGGTTGGTTTGGGGTTTTTTCATGATTTATAAAGACTTAGTAGTAATTTGGTAGTAATTAGTTCCACCTCTTCATAATGCATTCCACCAAGTCACTGCTTAGTCCTGTGAATCTGGCCTGATTAGGCAGGAGATAAAATTAGAAGTCAGATTTTAAACAAACCCCTGGCTTTGCCAAACATTTAGGAAGAGAAAAACATACAAATTGTAAAATAATTACCCAAATCCTAAACTGTTGGCTTGTTTACTCCCCATCCTATTGTCTCGCCACTTTTTTGGCCTGTCAGAGTAATTATTTTTTGTGAGGATAATGTTATCCTAACAGAGAAGTTATGGAAATAGTTTAGCATTTGTAATAATCCAAAATTATCCATTAATCATGACAGAATGCTGAAAACCCAGACTCTAGGCCTCACACTGCATTTAGATGAAGTGACGGCCAAAAATTGTTTCCTCTCTTTGCAGAAATGTCTGTGTGGCCAAGGTTCATTATTCACAAGATAAAAGTAGGAGAGCATTCAGAGAGCATCTTCATATGTGCACACAAACACAGTAGCAAACACACAAACAAGCAAGTTCCACAAAAAGCTGGCACAAAAAGACTTTATTTTTCTGTTCAGTCATCTCTGAGGCAGTGGAGTGACCTTCTCTCCTCTGATAGATCACACTCACCTCACCTGAGGGCTTTGTTCTGTCATACCACCTGAGGTCTGCGTAGGGGCTGTGTGTGTGCATGCGTGCCACAAAAGATGTCACAAAGGTTTCACTGAAGTTCTTCTTCTTGTGTCCTTTAAAAGAGTCTTCAAGTGCAGTCTTTCTCCTTGCTATGGCGAAAGTGTTCTTTCAAGGTCAGATAACAAAAGAAAATCCGAAAGAAGAAAGGGACATTTTTTTGTAGGAGGGGAACGAGGGAAGACATGATTATAGGAATAAAAAAGGGGGAGAAAGAAGAGGAATATTGGAGTGGTAGTGGAAAAGAAAAGATAAGACAAGAAATAGGAAAAGCAGCTGGAGTAGGGGGAGCAGCGAAAGAGTGAGCGGGTGAGCAGGTGCAGTGATAGCAGAGGATAATGGGTAATATGAGCAAAGGGATGATGGTTCAAATCCCCCTTTTATCCTCTCTCTGAGCTCTGACCCTACCTGGACAATGAGGACAGCAAAAGGGGGATGGCAGTGATCCTCTCCAGCCATTAAGGGCAGAAACAAGGCAAATTATAAGTGGGGTGAACAGAGGAGAAGCGAAGCCACAGAAGAAGGAAAAAAACAGGGCAGAGCAGGTGGAGGTTAAAAAGAGACCTCTGACTGGAACAGCACTGAATTGGAGACACAATCAGTTCAAGGGTGTTAAAACCCATATGGCAGGAAGGGTTCATCGGAAAGTAAATTGGACAGAAGCTTGCACATATGCCCTGTCATCCAGACGGTGATTAGGTTATAGTTTGGTGTGTTTGCACTCAAGCAGAGCTTGTTTTAACCACTTACTTTATAAAGCGTCTTTCTGTGTGTGCTGACTTTTCTTTTTTTCACCCCTTTTTCTCATCTTCAGGCATTTTTTGTTCAAGACGTCGTCAGGGACCACCCCTCTCTTCAGTAGCTCCTCCCCCGGATACCCCCTGACCTCGGGAACAGTGTATTCTCCACCGCCTCGCCTGCTACCCAGAAACACCTTCTCCCGCTCAGCCTTCAAACTAAAGAAGCCGTCCAAGTACTGCAGCTGGAAATGTGCCGCAGTGACAGCCATCGCAGCCGCTGCCTTGCTGGCCATCCTGCTGTCTTACTTCATTGGTAAGTGAAAGCATTTTTATGAAAAGGGTTAACCAGATTTTATTTTATTTTTTGTCTATATATACACCCCTGAACAAATACAAGCTCAGTCGACACACTGTGTCGCATTGACCTAAAATGCATAAACCTCCCACACCTCCACGACAAAGTGTCAAGTTAGTAGCCCCTGCCTGTAAAACACAAAGCAGATTCAGAAGGTGTGAGCTTTGTCACTTCAGTCGACTGCTGCACTGTCAAAATCAACCCCAGCTGGAGCCTCGGCCTCCAGTCAGCATCAGTGCACAGGCAGTTAGAGGGGCAGAAAGATACACAAACCGCAGCATACTGCGGCTGTTTCTGCAAGCAGGTATCAGTCAAGGTAGGAATCCTAACAGACCCAGCAGGAAAGTGGATGTTTTTCACTGATCTGAAGCCAACATGCAATAGTCATACTTTAAGGAATGGCAGATACTCAGAGGAGAGCACTTACCCAGCACATCAGGAAGAGATTCTGATGGGCTGTCTACCGGCGAATCTGTGTGAAGAGAAGGGAGGGAAAAAATACAAAACATTGCTTAGAGTGTGTGTGGGAGTGTGTGTGTGGGTGTGGATTTTATTCCTTCTTGACCTCATTCACTGGACAAAAGAATGCAGACCTATGCGTGCGTGTGTGTGTGTGTGTGTGTGTGTGTGTGTGTGTGTGTGTGTGTGTGTGTGTGTGTGTGTGTGTGTGTGTGTGTTTGAGGGAGAGAGGAAGACAATAGAAGGAGGAGGAACAGAAAATGAGGAAATGTAATTATGTATGAATGTGCATGTTTGTGTGTTTGTCTACTTCACTGTGTTAGTGTGTGTGCAAGAAGGCAGATGTGCCACTGAGCCCCTGATTGGCCTCTTACCCAAGAGACCAGAGTCAACAGATGGGGGGAAGAGTGGCATCAGCAGAAATAACAACCCTCTCTACATATATTATTAAGATCATTTTTTTCTTTATTTATAAATATATTTATCCAAACGTGACCACATCGATCTAACCGTCCATAGTGAGTTTGTGATATATGCACCCATATGTGTGTCGTATGCATCCTGGCCTACCGAATTTCATGCATGTGCACTCCAATCTGTGCATGTGTCAGTATTTGTGTGATTTGTGTAACCCCCGTGGAGTGCCCTTGACAATAGTGTGTCCTCCAGAGCAGATCAAGGCCTCTTGCCGAGGGCACACAGTAAGATCCATTCTCTCCTGAGCTTTACACGGTCACACTGCAGTAGACAGCCACATATGGAGCCACAAAACAAAAGCCGGGAGAAGGACGAAGGACGGCAACCGCTGCCCTCATACCCCCTAACCCCCCCGAAATCCTCTCCATATATGTACTCAAGGGCACTGGAGCGCAGAAAGGACCAAAGACCTCCCGTTATTCATCTTTTACTCGAAGCGCAGAGCTCACCTGGGGCTTTAATGACACAAATATTTGTTTTCTTCAGAACATATAATTGTTAAATGAACATCTAATTGGGGACATAAATCAAAACACATTTGTTTTAAAGAATAATTTTTGCTTCTACCTTTCTTTTTTTCATACCACTCCATCAGTAATTTTTGGGTACCTGCAGACACATAAAGCTTTCTAACCTGTCTTAATAATAGGTACTTTTAGATTGTAAGCTATATTATAAAAGATTTTTCTTTTTTATTATTGGTGTATTTACAGCACAAAAGAGCAAGCTATCCAGATACCCTGTCAGTATACTGTATAATATTGCATTTTTAATGGAATTGCATGATTAAGGGGAAATAGAGTGTAATATTTTTCCCTCTAAGCCCCACTTTCTGTATATTTTTCAGTTTAGTTTTATTATATGCCAAATAGTGTGTGTGTGTGTGTGTGTGTGTGTGTGTGTGTGTGTGTGTGTGTGTGTGTGTGTGTGTGTGTGCTTCACCACCAAACTTAATTGTCCAACTGGCTATAATTCAGTAAGCTGAAACAAAGCTGAAATGATACTTTATTGTTATTATTACTATTGCTAACGTGGCCCCTTTTCAGCTGTTGTAAGGAAATGTTTTTGCTCCGGTGTTTTTTCTACGCTGAACAAAGCTGTAGCAGTGCTGCCAAGCCTGAAACCCTTGTGTTTACCATGCTTTTTGTAGCGTTAATCGTGCAGCGAGTTCACTACTCATAAGGGGGATTTTGTACTACCTTGTTTGTGTGTTATGTGTGCGTGGGGCCCAGCGCTCACTGTGGGGATTGTGCAGAGCACCCAGAGCCATGCAGCGTGAAGAGGACCCCTCTGAGGCGTCCGCCCAGGAGCCCACTCATAAATTACACCAAGACACATGTGCCTGAACAGCACTTTTCATTTTTTGTGCTGGTTGGCATGTGTGTGTGTGAGAACTCCTAACTTCTCCGTGTGTGTCTGAGAGTGTGCTGGCTTTCAAATGATTTGCCTTTCCTTCTTTTTTCTTTATTCAGACTTCACATGAATATTAAGAAGAAAAAAAATTGCTTGACAATCTTCCAGAAACTCAGGCGCGCACATGTGTGTGCCAATTGAGGACGACATCTTCAGAAAAAACATGACTTTGCATGTTTCAGGAGCACAGCTGACTCGCTGTATCTCTGTGAAGCTTATTTACTGTGTCCTACTGTTAGAATGAAGCCTTGGGGATGAGATAAACATACACACGTAGCATGAAAAAAGCGTTTGGAGCTGCGAGTCATTATTTGTGTCTGTGTGAGTTCGAGGGAGTTTATTTGTAAGGGAGGACAGAAAGCGTTTTTTTTTCCCTCTTCAAACTCCAGCGGAGTATGGCCTCCTCTTTATGTGTGAAGGAATGACTGAACGGATGGAGGGAGGAGGATAAACGAGAGTGCTTGTTCTTCATTCCCCCGGCGTCTTGTTTGCTTGCTCCGCATGGAGCACCTGAGCCAAAGGAGAGGTGGTTGCTAGGATACAGGTGAGCGGTTGGCATACAGGAGAGAAGACAGGTCCATCATTGTGAATGGCAACCTGGAGAGAACGAGATAGAGAGGGGTGAGAGAAGAAGAAAAAAAAGGAACGGGGTGGAATGGAGTTGGTGCACAGGGGGCAGAGGGGAACATAAAGGGGAAAGAAAAAGGAGGGATAGATCAGTGGAGAGACAGAGGAGAGGTGGGCTGATATGTCACTGTCAGCACTGTAAGGTGTGAGATTGGTTGATGGGGGGGCGCGGGTGAGGTTGTTTGCGCTGCTGAGGAAAGTAGAGGAGATGAGGAGGAGGAGTGACAAGACAGCCAGGTGTGGAGAGAAGAAACTGAAGGGAGGCAGAAGGGGGAGAGATGAAGGAGAGCGTGGCCTCCTGAGGGCTCTGTCACCTGGAATATCTGCGGGACTAATGTCTCCTAATTGATCACAGCGAGCAGAGAACAGAGGGAGTGTGACAGAGGACAGAGAGAGGCTGTGAAGGACAAGGGGTGACGAAAAAGAGAAGTTAGAGAGGATTAAAAAAAGAGAACAGGGATGTAAACCTCTGAGAGCAAAAACATCCAGCAAGGGGGGTAAAACAGATAGAAATGCGCTGTAGTGAGGAATGAGAGGAGAGCCTGGCTTGATGGATGAGAAATCGAGGTCGTGTCAAACTGCTTGCGCCCAGGTGGACTGTTTTCATACACACATGCACAGGTGTGCCCTTGACTGCAATGAGTAAACTTGCTAGCGGGCGCTTGTGTCACCTTTGCAGGGGTGTTTGGCGCCGATGTGTGCGCGTGTGCATCTGCGGAATTTGTCAGGCGACGTGGCATAATCCACATGGTATTGTCACCACTAATGAGTAAGGGCGCACATACGCACGCACAGGCGCGCGCACACACACGATGTATTTTTAGTCTTACTCTCAGCTCCCCTGTCTGTTGATTCAACAGAACCACACTCCACACACACACACACACACACACAGTGGCACTGTCATCGAGCGTGACCTTCATGCCTCCGAGCCGACCACTTTCCATCCATCACCGCTGTCTTCCTGTTCCAGAGTGATCACAATCGCTTACTGCCCATTCTTCCCGATTACAAGTGTCTCACTACAGTGCATTTATATCCCTGCTCCCTTACATAATCACATGTTAATGATTTTACTGTTCTGCCAATTGAACAGTTTCTGGACTAGAAATACAACATTAGTTCTTCGTCCCTTTCCTTATCAATCATCTTTAGAGCCTTTATATTAATTTTAAGCTTCCAGCCTTGTGTGGATGGGAGGTACTACTGTGCTACTCTTCTGAGAAAGAAAAAAAGATTCAAAAAAAGTACCTAATTACACTTTTTGATATACATGATATACAAAAGTCTACTCTTAACAGGCTAAATGATTGATGTTTTAAAAAGTATTCATTATGTCATATTAAAAATAAGCAAAGATCGTAAAAGCATACAAGAAAAGGAGCAATTTTTTCCTAACTTGATCGTCCTTTACGCAAGAACAACTTCTATAGTGCATGCTTGTTTTCCCAAGTAGTTATATGCCAAAGTTTGTATTTATTTGAATAAGACTGCTTCTTTTATGAGTAAGTATAAAAGCAAGTCAAGACAGTCAAGTGAATAGTTGTGTTGGCCATGCAGGTCTCGCAATGTGGCTGCTTTCCAAACGCACCTCCTTGACCCCAAAGTCCCCTCTCACATTGCATGTGGCTTCCCTTCTGCTGATCTGAGGTGGAACAGCTAGAGGTCAGGATGTGTCACTCATGCCAGCGTAGGCGTCCGTGTGTGCATTTAATGTGTGTGTGTGCGGAGGTGAAGATGCAATTGGGCATATGGTGAATGCAGGAACCTGGGCATAAGGATCAGACGTGGAGCGTGTGTCCGCAGCAGCAGGGCCTGTCGGACTGATAAAGGTTAGGATCTTACCACACGTTGCCAGTCCAGAAAATGGGCAGGGCATGGCCAGGACCAGGCACAAGGTGCTATACCATCTGCACCAGAGGGATACATGGGTCAATGCACTGGTAAAGGTAATGCAAAGCAGGGAGCAGGAGCTGTTTAAGTGGTGACATCGATGTTCTTCCTTTGACTTGAGCTTCGGTACATGCTTTAAAGGAAATAATACCCATGTGTGCATGAACTGAGGATTTGCATCCTCACTGATGTCACTGCTGAGCGATGTTCATACCATCTCGTGCATTAGTGTGCACGAGCTCATTTCATTCATTTATTTCCTCATTCATTTATTCATTAGTGCGGGTCTTATCGGGGCCTCAATCGTTAGTCCAATTAGGCCTATGGTGCTTCACTGGTACTGTGTTGGAAACAGGAGATGGATGAAGGCAAAGCGAAAAGAAATTGCTGTCCTCCCTTTTTTTTAGCCTCTCGCTCCGTCTCTCATTTTCTTTCGGTTTCTCCGTCTCTTGGCCTCCACAGCGAACTCTTTTCTCTGTCTTTCGTCCTCACTCATTCTCTCCCACTCTCTGATCTGTGATAAGATAGCATAGTTCCTCATATCCTGTTTCTAATACAGATCGATGAGAGGGAAAGGAGCGAGGTAGGAAGGGAGGGATGAGACGAGGCAGAGTGGGTTGATGTTGCTGGGGGGAGTAAAGCGGCGGGGGGGTCAGGGTAGAGATATCTGAAGAGGAAATGAGGATTCAGAAAGGAGGACATCACTCAGATTCACATCTCTTTTCATTTAACCAATCACACACGTGCACGCGCACCCACACGCGCGCCGGGCGGCTACGTCTGCGCCGGGCCGTCTCAATATTTCGGTGCCAATAAAGAAACCATTTTCAGCTGTGTGATTGAGTGAGTTGCCGTTTCTCTCGGCTAGACACAGCCGTGCAGGTAGGAGCTGCCAGCAACTCGCATAACCTTTTGTGTTGCAGTCAATTACAGTTCAGTTGCATCAGCTGGGTGAGAAGGTCCCGTCGGGGGTTGCAGCGTGCATGCGCGCTTGTTGTTAATACCATGCAATTTTCAGCATGCATACGCAGATACACACTCAGAAGCAGACAAATTGTGTCTCTCAGTGTATATGACCCCCAAGGGCAGCAGCCAACCGCCGCCCCCGTTCCTCTGTCTGAGGCTCTAAATGATCTCAGCAAGCAGCGCCTTCAAAACTTAGCCAAGAGAGAAGGCTGCTTTATTTATAGATTACATAAGTGGATACTGTGTGGTAAATTCTGAGAAAACGTCCCAAATGGCCTGAATATTGAGAACCTGAGGCGGCATGCTGCTCTTTTCCTCAGTCTCTTCAATATTAGCAGCACTGCACCTCTGTGCCGCAGAGGTACAGACGCCTCTTTTTTTTCTCAGGTGGCTCCTTTTTTTGCATGTATGTTTTAGGAGTGTGCAAGGTGGGGAAAGCAGAGGGGGGTAGAAAGGCTCCTAAACCAATTAAAAGGCAGACTAAGGATGGTGGGGTGAGTTGGGGGGGAGGTGGTCTACAATTACTGCCCTAATTAAGGTCAGAGTTGTTAATTTAGTGGTGAATTAAAACGGTTAATATGCATTTATCGGGATGGCCAGGGGAGAAGGCGAAATGGGGGGAGAAAAAAAAGTGTTGCCACCGACCAGGGCTTGTGTTCTTTGTGCAAAAGGGTGAGAGACATAAGAGCATAGAGAGAGAAAGAGGGGTGGGGAGAGGATTTGAACATTTGGAACATGTTCCAGAGAACAGAATGATGATGATACAATATTTTCCAGTCAGGGGACACTCGCTGCAAAGTCACCTTTCTCCATCTCTGCCTCGCTCTTTATTTTCCTTCTCTTTCCTTCTCTCATCCAGAAATCCATTTACACCCTTTAACTCTGAGATATATAAATATTTCCCAAAACATGCGCATGTGCGTTGTATTTCTGCCTGATTGCCCGTGTTGTGAACCACTTACTGTCAAAGGATGAATCACCACCATCCTTTTTTTTTTTTTTACCCAACCAGTCAATGAATACGGGGCCACTTATCCCTTAAATCTTTTCTTCTCCTCACTTGCCATCTTCTTCCCCCTTCCTCACTTTATCCGTGGGGGCCTTTATTCATCTTTTCCTCCCTTTTTTTCTGCAACATCATGTGTAGCCTGTTTCTCTGCTCCTCTTTTTTATATTTCCTCAGGGGATTTCATGTGTTCTTTAATATTCTCTCAGTTCTCGCTGTCCTCCAGTATTCTCTCTGTTCCCCCCATGCCTCTCCTCCTCCGTGCTGAGGTTTGGCACAATTTCTCTAAGAGCTCCTGACCGCTGCCCCCTCTCCGAGCCCGGCCACCACCTCTCCCTTTTCATCTCTCTTGTTTCTCCGTCCATCATCCTCCGTCCTTTTTTTTTTTTTTTTGTCATCACATGATCACGTTTTGTTTTCTTCAGACGCTGTTCTTTGCAGATGATACTGTTAAGCACTTTGCCTGTCTGAATTATGCATCGAGATTACATAAAAACCTCACGGAGCAACTGATCTATTTTTAATCTGACTCGTTTGCTTGTTAAACCTGCTTCTCTGTGATCTTTTCTATGTGTGCGTATATGCAGTGTGTGTGTGTGTCTGTCAAATTGAACATGAGTGAGAAGACGGAGATTAAAAAGAAAAACAGCCCAAGTCTGACTATCGCTCTTGTTCTTCCCAAGTCTGTCAGTCGGATCTGATTCAGATAGGCTTTATTGGCATGGTATTTAATAAAGCCTTCCAATCCAGTTTGAAAACAGTAATTATGGCAATTATGATCAGAAAAGAAAATGCTTAAAATTATGGCAACACAAAGCTAAATACATCAATTTCAGCAGTTTCATTTCAGCTAAAATTACACCCTAACAAACTTAGAAGTGTTGTTGAAATAAGGGATGGCACTTGTAAAGAGAATGATAACAAGTGTCTCTCTTTGTCTTTCTTTCTTTCTTTCTTTTGCACGTCTCTCCTGCTCTGTGTCTTGCTGCAAAAGAATCCTGTTGACAAATTGTTGGCTTTTGCGCTTCTGTCGCTAAGGAGTAAGTGTGCCATCTATTGGTCAGCTTTCCACAACCACCCACAGAAGAAGAAGATGAAGAAGGGGGAAAAAAACAAGACAGGAAAAACAAATTTGAGAAAAGTGTGCACCAACCCTCACCGACACAATGATGAGACACACACAGTAAGCTAACTATAGGGCTGTCTGCTATGTGTGTTCTTGGGGATGACCTAGATTGAGAGTGCCGTCACAATAGACTCACAATTGCTTACTGTCTCCAGATGGTTCAATAGGCAAGCTTTCAATCGACTGCTCCCTCTGATACCATCTTTGCGCGCACCTGTGTGTGTGTGTGTGTGTGTGCGTGTGTGTGTGGATGCATGTCTGCATTATCTACAAGAAGGGACAGGCAGAGATAAGACGAAACGAAAGAAGAAAAAAGAGGAATTAAAAGGAAAAGTAGGAGAGAAATGAAGGTCAGCCCAATGAAAGAGGAGAGGGCAAGAGTTGGTGTAGCAGGGGAAAGAGAAAGGGGTGGGAGCACTCTTTTTGCTTCTCCCAATCCATCTCTTGTTTTCTATACCCCCACGCCCCCACCACCACCCTCACACATGAAAAATAAAAAAGAGCTGACAGTGGAGGCCGGGCAGCAGCCAAAGGTGTCAGCGCTTTCTTTCGACCAGGAGCGAGGGAGGGAGGAAAGAGGGGAATAGCAGAAGCATAAAAAGGAAGAAACAAAGAAGCAGGGTGAGAGAAAAAGAGCGACGGGACACTTTAGGGGGTGAGAATGAGTCTGCCCCGGCAGCGAATCCTAAAGGCGCATCCCCTTCCCTCTGCAACTTTTACACCCCTGTGTGTGCAAACGCTCGGCAAGCACAGATAGAATTTGACAAGAAGGAAATTGATTCCCGGGCTTCAGATTCAGGTGTTGTGAGGCTTCTGCGGTGGGGATAAGGCCGACGCTGAGAAGCGTGCGATAGCGCCTACATAATGCATTGGACTCGATCACAGATTCGTGCTGCGTGTATCATCAAAGCTCACATCACAGTATTCACGTATACGCGGGAAAATGCTGGTGCATTCCGCCGTTAACATTAACGTTATCTTCGATATTCAGACGCGAGCAGGCGATTCGTCTCCGTTTTTTTCTCCCCACTACAAAGATTCTTTGAAGGCATTAAAGAGATCAAAACAAATCATTTACAACAAACAGAAAACATACCTGTCACCAAATAAATCGCTGAACTTTTGCAGTACGGTCTTTCTGTTTCCTTTTTTTCTTTCAGTTTTTTTTGGGGGGAGGAGGGGGAGTTGGATGGGGAGGAGGAGGAGGAGGAGACGCTTGGCAGCAGGCTAAGGAGGGAAGAGACGTGGGGAGAGTAAAGAGCTGACAAAGTGAAGAGCGAACACACTCGAGCAGCCTTATACCACCAGCACACAATAACACAACAGAGGACAAAAGAAGAGGAGAAGCGAAAGGAGAGCCATGGAGCATTCTCTTCAGAGAGCAATCTGTCACTTGCTCTCTGTGAGACGGTGTAAAGGCTTCCAAATAAAAGCTGAAGATGCTTTCCCCGTGAAAGATGGCTGCGAGAGGTCGGGGGTTAAGAAAGCAAAACAGAGAAGGATTTTTTGGGAAGGTGGTTTAATTGCCTGATTTGTAAGATTTTACCTCTGTTTGTGTGCCTGTTAACTAAACCCGCCACTCTGATGACCGTGCGCTTGATTCATGACTTAAGTATAGAGGTGGCTGATTCTATTGATGCTACGGGATTTGCTGTCTAAATGACAGATCAGATTTAAGAGGGCTGGCCTCATATTTCTTCGCCTTGATGAGCCTTCATCTTGGGCTTTTTATTCATTCATGCATTTATTTATTTATTTATTTCCATCCTCCTTTTCCTCCCCTATATCCTCACTCTTCATCTTTCTGTGTGCAGCAATCAACTTGCTGGGTTTGACGTGGCAGCTGAAGCCATCCGACGGCCCCGTGTTGAACAACGGACTGGGAGCTGGTCTGCCTGTCAACAGCGATGTGGCCACACTGCCCTCTGGAGGGAGAGGTATGAACTGCAACACACACGCACCCCTCCCACACATCTTTGCCTGAAGAAGCAGGCACTTTACATGTTTGAAAAAAAAAGAAAAAAGAAACTTAAAGGTTAAGGCTGCTAATGTTCTGCATTGTTTTTCCCCTAGCAACAGACCTCGTGAACATAACAAATTCAACAATAAATAGATCCTAACAAGTGCTGTTTGTGCAGCCAAAGCCTACTC
Organism: Rhamphochromis sp. 'chilingali'; assembly: GCF_963969265.1. Taxonomy (NCBI): domain Eukaryota; kingdom Metazoa; phylum Chordata; class Actinopteri; order Cichliformes; family Cichlidae; genus Rhamphochromis; species Rhamphochromis sp. 'chilingali'. The sequence continues at coordinate 22,441,737 of NC_137940.1, read as the reverse complement.
GTTTCTTTCTGCCACAGAGCTCCGGTGCTCCTTCATTTTGATGAGGGGGACGCTGGAGTTTATTTTAAATCGCTTCCACCATTTTTTTATACCATTGTGGAGGTATTTCTCTAAAGCAGCATCCTAATTAGCATGCCAATTGCGTAAAATGAATCAACAGAAGTGACTTTAGTATTTTTAATGCATTTGTGAATATTTATAGCTTAGCTGGCTTGAGGCTGAATGCACCACTCGTTGCAGGAAAGTCAGAAAGTTTTGAAGGACAGACTGCCACATCTCTTGTTGCAAACAAGAAGAATGTCAGCCTTATCTTTTATGGCTTATAAATGCTATATCTGCTGTGTTAAATACTAAAACAGCCTAATAGCTTCTTTTTTTCCCTCCCAACCAGACAGCCTCGCACACATAAATTATTTCTATAATTCATGACGCAGTAGTAGCTGTGCTGTCTGTGTATGCTGTTTAACCACTCTGCTGAGTTGTGTTGAGCTGGGTTTCAGTCAGCAGCGAGGTAAAGCTCCCCTCGCTCACCCCCTCTCTTTAAAGGCCCCCATGCGGTTTTTTCCATCTATTCTTCTTTCGCCTGCTCAATCTCGCTCTGCAACATACACAGCGTGTACTATAGGTATCTGTGGGCTGCTGCTCTGTGTCTGTATTCTGTATTAATGAGAGGACTGCTGTGTGTGTGACTGTCTGGGCCAGATGCCGCTGTTGTTTTTCCACATTGTTACTTTTATTTCTTTGCTATTCTGCGCACAGACGCGCGCTCACATTGCTGTCTTTTCCCTCTCTGGGCTCCAACATTGTGCTGTTAGATGACTGACCTGATTGCAGGATGTTTCTGTGTGCGGGCCTGTCTGCTTGGAAATCTGTGCTCTGCAGTTCTATCAGCCCTCTATCATTTCAGCCCAGACAACAGAGTCAACAGTCGTGCAGGCTTTGATACAGAGGCGTCATTTTGCATCCCGCATATCGCGCCTAACGGCGTTCGTTTTAGTATAAACTTTGAACAGTTTGCACAGCTAATGGTGCGTGTCCTCTATACCATTCAATGTTTGTGCCAGGTTATTCCCATTAAAGTGCGATGATTAACTATTGACTGTACCAATCAATGTCTGGAATCACAGATTATGCAGTTTCTTTCCCCTTTGCTCCAGGTCCATGGGCAGGCCGGAACAGCAGTATAGACTCAGGCAGCATCGAGGTTGGGAGGCGGGTGACCCAAGAAGTCCCTCCGGGAGTGTTTTGGAGGTCCCTGCTCCACCTCAGCCAACCACAGTTCCTGAAGTTCAACATCTCCCTCGGCAAAGATGCCCTTTTCGGGGTGTACATCCGCAAGGGCTTGCCTCCTTCGCATGCGCAGGTAAAATCTGTACAAGGACCATCATAATGAAAAAATAATCTTCATATTCATCTGAGTGGAGAATGTATTTTTAAAAAAGAAAGAAAGAAAGAAATGGGCTTGTTTCTTGGGACATCTTAAAATTCATTTGTGATTCATTGTAATAGTTGTTTGAAAAAACTAATTTAGACTAAGATTTACACTTAATTAAATTTCACAGTAATGTAACTTTTACTGCCTCTTATTAATTAGAAGCTACTCCATTAACAATGGATTCGATTTGTAGGAAGGGATAATTGCATTCAGATAGCTGTTTCACTGCCTGACCTGACTTCAGCTGGGGAAACTGCACAGTCGGGGCAAGTGTAAAAACACTCCCCTGCAATGCACACAGACACCCAAAGAAAACCCTGCGAGGAGCTTTGTGTTCCCTTCCTCATGCTTCACTGTCATTTGCCAGCTATCTTATTTACCAAATTCCTCAAGCATATAAAACCATGCCTCATTTTCTGAAGCCTGAAAAAGTGAACTTGCTCTCACACGTTTTCCTCTGCAGTACGACTATATGGAGCGCCTCGATGGGAAGGAGAAGTGGAGCGTGGTGGAGTCTCCACGGGAGAGGAGGAGTATCCAAACCGTGGTCCTCAATGAGGCGGTGTTTGTCCAGTACCTGGACGCCGGTGCCTGGCACCTGGCCTTCTACAACGACGGTCGGGAGCGAGAGACGGTTTCCTTCAGCACGAATGTCATGGGTGAGACAGAGTCGGCATCTGTCGCTGTGGGCGGAGAGGTGGCAGCGCGGCAGGGAAAAGCAGAACGGCAGTGAAAATGAGATTAGGCACCGGATTTTAGGAGCTGGTTAGAGAGAGGCACGCAGAAACTTTCTCTACCACTGGCGGCAAAGCAAGGCTGCTATTTTAGTCAAATAGATTCCCCATCAGTTACTCTGTGACTTTACACATTCACGACGTGCAAAAATGCTCCCCGGCAGCATGTGAACAATGTTGCCAATGCAACACAACCATAGTAACATTGTCAAGTAGGAAAGACTGCTCAGTGAGTTAAAAATGTACGTTTGCCAAAACATAGTTGGGCACGCTAATATGTCCAACAGTGTGACAAAAAAAAACAAAAAAAAACAAAAAAAACCCCACACACTTACATTAAACAACCTTCATCTTTGAGGTGGGTGAGGACCACAGTGTCACACGGCCCTGTAAACAGAATGATTTTAGGATCCTAACCAGATCATTTCGGTTGCATTCGAGCCAAAGGAGAACAAAAGGACAAAAGGCGGGGTTGGATGGAAAGAGTCAAGCGGAGTGAAAGAATCCTTCACTGTCAATAACGGAGGGGTAGAGCTTTCAGCAGTTGGAGTAGTGGCGAGATGGAGAGGCGGAGGCGGCAGGGGCAGAATGAGAGTGGAGTAGTTAGAGGGGGAGTTGGAAGAAAGGCCTAATGGTAGGGGCAAAGCCAGAATGGGATGAAGTGGAGTGAAGGATGGGAGGAGGAGCTGAAGAGGAGAATGGAAGAGAGGGTGGCATTAGGGTAAAGAGGGAGGCGAGGGGCTTTAGTTTTTTTTTATTTAGGGGGGGGTGCATGGAGTAGGGGAAGTGTTAGGAGAAGCAGTGAGGCTTGGCTGTGTCATTCTTTGTGTAAGAAGAGTGGAAGTTGGAAGAAGCATATAGAACAGAGAGGATAAAAGTCCAAGTGTCCTCCTTGTGATTATGATTAGCACCGACCCCGTTCCTTCCCACCAAACTGTTTCTCATTTCTAGTGAGTAGGTTAGAAGGCAGATGGAGCAGCTCAGAGTCCAGCTAAAATCTGGCCTAGCTGCACCAAACATCCGCAGCTTGATGAAATATTAGTGACCTCGGTGGGGCCGGACATGAGTGAGGAGTGAGAAAGTGAGCCATGGATAGAAAAGGGTCGAAGAGAAAGAAGGAGAGTGGAGGGGGATACTCTTGTTTTCTATGAGCGGAGCATTGGTGGATCCCATCTCGTCAAAATGGCTGATTCATAATACATTCTTGCCACATTATGAAAAATGCAGACAAAAAAGAAACTCATGGAATCTTGGAGGAGCGCGTTTGATGTCTGTGCGACTGTGAGACTCGGCAGCGCTTCGACTCAATTTGTAGTATCTTAAAGAATGAATTGTGCCAATGGTTTAATGGAAGGCTTTGATGCTTGCCGTCACACTGTCTCACCCCTCGCCTCTCCCTCTCTCTGTTTCACTTCATCTTCTTCACAGATTCAGTGCAAGAGTGCCCGCGCAATTGCCATGGCAACGGAGAGTGTAATTCTGGTGTGTGCCACTGCTTCCCAGGATTCCATGGCATGGACTGCTCCAAAGGTATTAGCTGTTTACGAATGCGCTTCTTCCGTCGGAGCAAGGATGAAAAGGAAAAAAAATCTGTCATTTCCGCTGTCTAATTAGATGAGCAGACACATTTCAGCTTCGTGCAAAAATAAAACATAAAAAAAAGGAGAAGAGGATTAAGAGTAGCAAGATGGTGCATGGCCTTAGGTGGAGCTGAGACAAGATGACTGATGATGAATGGCAGCTCCCCTAGCTAACGACTCCCTGGCTCTGTGCTCACCTGGGGTAGACAGCTTTGATGAATAGTTTAGTTACCTCTGCCTGTAATTACTCTTCATGTCATTGGCGCTCTCCAGCCCCTTAGCCACTCTATTCAACCCTCCTGCACGGTGGGATGTGGATCTGCGTGGGTGGGCGACGTGCACTTTTCGCCGCTTTGGCGATCTTTTAAAAAGCTTGCTAATTGTTTTTTTTTTTCTTTGTTTGTTTGTTTGGTTTGTTCTTATGCGCAGGGTTTAATCTCTCCGTTTCTCTGTTCCTACAGCGGCATGCCCGGTGCTGTGCAGCGGCAACGGCCAGTACGACAAGGGCTCCTGTGTGTGTTACAGCGGCTGGAAAGGACCCGAATGCGACGTCCCTGTCACACAGTGCATAGACCCTCTTTGCAGCGGCCACGGCACCTGCACTGATGGAAACTGCGTGTGCTCCGTCGGTTACAAAGGGCCAAACTGTGCAGAGGGTGAGCGCAGGAGGTGTAATGGTGCATGTTTGTTTTTTTTTTTCTTTAAAACTGTTCTGTGTGATCGCTTTGAAAGTAAGGTGAAGCACAACAAACTTCACAGATTTACCCCTTCTAACACCAGTGAAGACAGCTTATCATGGCATAATCTTACGCTGACTGAGCGTCCATGTATACAGATGAAGTATGATGGCGCAGCCAAACATATCACAGATTTTATTAAGGGCTGAAATCGCTTCTATTGATCTTTGTTAAGAAGGATCAGCATGCCGCGATCGTAGTCATCAGAAAGCAAGGGAGAAAAAATAAAGGGATAAAAAGATGCTGAGGAGGGAGCTGGAGTCAGGGTGGTGAGAGGTGAATATGTATGAAGAAAGAGAGAATAGGTTGAGAAGAAGGAAAAGAGAAAGCAGCACGCCAGGGGTGAAGAAGAAGATCGGCAGAGAGGGAGATGCAAAGTGAAGAATAGAGATGAGTGGCAGAAAGAGTCAAAACATGGGGCCTGAGAACAAGGTCAGCATTTTCTCTCCTCTGCGCTTCAATTTTCTCTCCCACCCCGCCGATCCCCAATCTCCCTCTCATCCAATTTTTCCCCTTCTACTCCAGCCTCAAATCTGATATTCATCACAGCAGAGTCCCTCAAACAATTTACCTGAAGTGCCAGCGACATGAAAATCGATAACTGTGATCCGCCATTTCTGCCAGGCAAACAGAAATGGAGGGTCGAGGTTGTGTGCGAGGGGGCTGCTTTTATTAATACTGCGTGTGCGCCGGGGTCAATCATGCCCGAGGTGGTGGAAAAAGGGGGAGGAGATGGAGGTGGGGAGAGCAGTGTCACAAAGAAGAGGACAAGATGAGAGAGAAAGAGAGAGAGGAAAATGCAAGTGACCGGGACAGAGCAATGCGAGGAGGCCTGAGAAGGGGCGGGCGAGCGAGTGGGTGGGTGGGATGGGTGTGCGTATTGCCGGGAGGAGGTAATTTGTCAAATTGGTTTTCACTCACTGCTTGGACTCAGAGCTGCCTGTCAACCTGGCAGACTGACAGTGTCAGATTCTCCCCGTGTATTGGCACGATACACGCATACACACAAATCAACCACACACACACACTTCCACATCCACACGGGCGAAAAGCTCACACCAAATGATGTGTCAGCGAAGCGCACTGCTCTTTCAGAGTGGAACGCATTTGCTGCTGTGCCCCAATTATAGACTTAGCTATTCATTATCGTGTGCTTTAATTGCTTTAGTAATACGTCTGGTAACATTTTACTTTATTTCATTATCTTTTTATAAACACAGAGTGAAATGATGTCCTCTGTCACGTCTGTTTTTTTAAAAAAAAAAAACAACCATTAATTTGTTTTTGTCGTCAGCTCTGTAATGACATTTTTTAGTTTGTTTGTTAATTTCTTTTTTTTCTGCTTTTTTTCTTTTAAATTGGTGTATTGCTGGCTTAATCCAGTGGACTGCATGGATCCAACATGTTCCAACAATGGCATCTGTGTGAACGGGGAGTGCCACTGTAAGCCAGGCTGGGGAGGACTCCACTGCGAACTGCCCAGGGCCCAGTGCCCAGATCAGTGCCATGGCCACGGTGCCTTCATACCAGACACTGGGCTGTGCAGCTGTGACCCCAACTGGATGGGACCCGACTGCTCCATGGGTGAGTGCGATTGTAAAGCTGGTTCAGCTGCGAGAGTCAGATACATCGGGTAAAAATGGGGGTTGTGGGTTTGAAAGTTGGAAAGAAATAACTGCTGATTACCCTTTGTCCAAACATATTTCGCGGTCCCAGTATGGCTAATTAGTTTGCCATTTTATTTCATACTGTTCTGGTTTTCGAGCTACACTTGGACCAAATCTACCAAATCGTAAAAAAAAAAAAAAAAAATTACAACATGCTCAGAAACAGGGTACAACAACTGTTGTGGTATCGAAGCCAAATTGGAACATGCAGGAATAAAAATGTGGCAAGTTTGTACTATCAAGACTATATAAAATTATCTCTCTCAGTAGACTGTCAGTGACAGTATGGTAATGACAGATTTTTATGGTTATCAGGGTAGTGCTTAAAATTCTAATTTGGGAAAGGCAGAACACTTTTATTTATGTACCAAACTACAGTACTCTGGGTTTTGCATAAAAGGAATATGAATAAAATGACTCTGTCCCTGTGTTCTGACACATATTAAACATGGCTGGGCTTTCAGAGCATGTATAAGTTGCATCTACGAACCAAAAGCTTGGGCTTCAAACTGCTCGAAACTCCTTAATGATCCAAATACGGTCATGTCGGATACACTGTTTGAGTGCAGAAGCCCCGCCCACCTGCTGTTCAGACCTGCTGTTTATAGGGTCAGCCAATAAGAAAATACAAGCACTTGAAATTTATAATGTCTAAACAAGGTAGCTGTAACACATCTCAGTTCAGGCCAAAGTAAAACTTTTTTTAATCTTGTAGACTCGAAAGACTGTATGACCCAAGAGGTATGATTAGGCTGCATTCAGTGAGCTACTCAGAAATGAGGTAGGAATCCTAACTTTGTTAAGCCTTCGTGATTACTATCAGAATTTTTTTAATTGGTTATGTATTGCTCTGGGAGCCAATTCTGTGATTCTAGTACCGCGGAGATAATGGCATGCTAGTTCCAAGGCTTTCATAAGAATGTATTGGAGGTGTTCTTGCACTGCGGATAGTAACACATACAGTTTACCAAGATGGGATAGGAGGTTTCACAGTTCTTTATCTCAATAAAATGAAGCCGTTAAGCTTCCACTTTAGAAAGTAAGACAGCCACCTCCGTCATGCCAGCCTGGGAACGCTTCCTCAGGAGCACGACGAGAGCACCAGCATTTGTTATGAGAGAAGCAATGCTTAACTTTAATAAAGACAACATTGTTTCACACTGCAGGATCCCTCAGCAAGTGTGTATCAAAACGTCTGTACATACCGCGTTCCCTGCACACCAGGGGTCCTGAGCACACAAGCGGGATTGTCACATTTCGCCACATGCACTGTCGCCGACTGCAACATCTGAGCCTCTCAGACAGCGACTGTAATAGAAGCTCAGGAAATAAACCCTGTTGTTGCACTACTATAACTACTGATTTTAATTAAAAATACATGACAGAGAGTTGTGTTTTCGTGTAATGTGGATTTGATTGTTTTGAAGCTCAAGGTTCTCTATTTTTGCACTTGCCGATGTGATTTGAAATCAAATGCAGACAAATTTATGTTTTCTAGCTTCAAAAATTGACTAAAAGGATTGAAAATGAAGTTTTTGCAGATATTTTTTTCAGATACCACCATATTTACAGGCATTTCAAGTTAGGAACTGGTACTTTGTAACATTTGCTATTATGTTATTCATGAAAAAGATCATATATGTATCTGAACAGCAACCATGTTCACTGCCCAGTAGTGTCCATTATGAATACATATAGTCATGTGTTCCTGTGAAAAACTAAGTGCACCCTTACTGCTTCCATTGGAGTAAAGAGGGTAAGTAGCAGCCTGGAGCTGCTAATCAAATGCACCGGATTAATTGATCATCTGCAAATATAAGCACGTCTATAAAAGCACGTCTTTGCCGTTTCCTGCACTGGAGAATTCAGATCTTCCCAGGAGTAAGTGTCTCAGCAAAATTACCTCAAGGTCACATCATGCAATGCTTAGAGGAATTCCAAAAAAACTAAGAGCTACATCTCAGACTCTGCAGACCTCAGTTAACATGTTAAATGTTAAAGTTTGCGAGAGTACAAATAGAAAAAGACTTAATAAGACTGAACACTGTGATTGGCCTATTTAGAAAGATTGCCAGGAGAAAGCCTCTTCTCTCTAAAAAAGGATATGGCAGCACAGCTTAGGTTTGAAAAGCTTCATCTGAACAAACCACAAGACTTCTTGTGTCTTTTCCACTGAAGAATCGATGTGGAGATGTTTGGCAAATCCAAAAATCAACTGCCAAGTGTGGTGATGGAGGCATGATGACTTCAGGCTGTTTTGCAAAACAAGCCTGTCATCAAACTGAAAGGACAAGGACCTGGTCACCTTGTAGTCACTGAGTTGCCCATGACTCTGTGTAGAGTCTAGAGTCAAATTTCCAACACCTGAAGTTTGACCCAAACTGGTCCGTGATCCAAACTTACCAGTAAATCTGCGGCAGAATGGCTGAAAAAGCAAAGAATCAGGATGCTCCAGTGGCCCAGTCAAAGTCCAGACGTCAAGCCGACTGAAAAGCTGTGGGGAGACCTTAAGACAGTTTAAATGAATGCCTGCAAACCTCAATGAACTGAAGCAAAGTTGCAAAAAAATTCCTCCACAACAATGTGAACGACTGAGTTATACAAAACACAATTACTTCAAGTTATCATTGGTTAAAAGCTTTTGAATCAAGAGCTGTATTTGGTTTTTCACGTGACTGTATATGAAATTTTAGAATACTAAAAATAATAAATACAGGAAACACTGACTTTTGAGTCTAGCACCGTTTGTTTGTGATCCAAATCTTTTCTCCTTCAGAGGTCTGCTCAGTGGACTGTGGAACTCACGGAGTGTGCATGGGCGGAGCCTGTCGCTGTGAGGAAGGCTGGACCGGTGCAGGCTGTGACCAGCGTGTGTGCAACCCTCTCTGCATCAAACATGGAACCTGCAAGGACGGGAAGTGCCAGTGTCACCAGGGCTGGAACGGAGAGCACTGCACCATCGGTGAGTGTGTTCCCGTGAGCGTGTGTCTGGAGGTGTGTGTTTGACGTGCGTGCCTGTGTGTCAACACGTGGGTGTGCACAGAAACACCAGCACCCAGTCAGACTAAAATGGCAGCTCCTTTATACTTTCTTAAAGGAATTTGGAAATCAGAAGTGGAAGCAGGAGGAAGGCCATGGGGAATTGAAGAAGGGGCTGACGTAGAAGGTGGGCGAGCAGAGAGAAGAGGTGCAAACTTCTTAGAAGTGGGGGTGGGAGATTACACAAGAGCAGGATTTAGCTGTTTTATGCTGCCTCTCAACTGCAGACCCCAGGAGTTTTAGTTTTTATGGCCTTTGAAACACCAAAGTTATGTGATGAAAGGCACAAAACAAAATCCCCACTTCACCTCACTGCGATCAAAAAATAACTCTCACTTTGTTTATGGTGTGTGCATGCACACAGTTGCGCTAGAGTGTGAGTGAGCGTTTTTGTCAGTCAATCACTGTCTCATATTGACATCACTGTCACTTTGGATGGATGAGTGCCAGATTCCTTTGATTCACCGTCAGTGCTTTGAGACACAAAGTCTCATTTCCTTGTCACCAAAAGCACTGTGATTGCAATCTGATACACACACACCAAACAAAACACCAATATATATATATATATATATATATACACACACACGCACACACCTACACACGCATAGGCACATACATATGCACAGGGGAATAACAGTTTATGATCTCCCGATTTCCCCCATCAGAAAGTAGGGCAGCTTTGACTGCACCATCAGCCCAAGATGAAAGAGTTATCAGGCCTCAGCTTGGTGCAAAGCACACTTCACTAGCACCAGACACTCTCAGCGTTAGCTTATCTCAGCTTGCCTGTTATTCATTTCAGCTCTGCATGATGTTGCTTGCATTTCTTTCAGAAAAAAAATACTCTCCCCATCTCTTACCTTTTGCACATTTTCTCCCACTGCAGACCATGGGAGCATGGTTGACAAAGCAGGTACCGTATCTGACTCTGGTGTTTTGTTTCTTAGCCTGTGGTGGTAGAAGCTAGCTGCTGCATTTGTGGGTTCTTGGCCTGGCTTGGCTCTGTAGACTCTGTGGTGCTATCTGTCCGTAGATTAGGGCTCCAGCCTCAATGATGACTCCCTACATGTAGTGCACTCCCATTGCAGCAGTGGACTACAGCAGGGGTTAGCTGTCATTGAGACTTGATGTGTTGTGGGGTACCGTAGAGCCTAGTGTGGTATCAGCAGTGTCGAGGGGCTGTGCTGTGAAAAGTGTGATCGTGCATGCGTGTGAGCGTGTTCTCCTTAATATTTCCAACGTGGAGCCTGGAAACACAAAAAAAACACTCAGGTATTCCACTCATGTGTTGTGTAAACACAATCTGCTTCACACGAGGAGAAAATAATGAAAGTTGTAAAAAAGTTTGGAGGTAATTGGTGTATTTCATAACCCAATGATGCAGGTCCTCAATGTGGTGTCAAATACATACAGAACTGTTAAGTGTGTGTGTGTGTGTGTGTGTGTGTGTGTGTGTGTGTGTGTGTGTGTGTGTGTGTGTGTGTGTGTGTGTGTGTGTGTGTGTGTGTGTGTGTGTGTTTACATTTGGGTTTGTGTGGCAAGTGTCGTGGCCATGGTAGAGTGGCTGCTAAATTTATTTTGTGCACGTGTGTGTGCTTGATTATGCTTGTGTGACTGAAAGGGCCTACAGTATTAATTTAAGAATTTCTGATTTTCAACATCCCCGCCAAAACCACACCAAAGCAAAAAAATATGCCATTTAGTCAGATCACTCAATAATAAACAGAATAACAGCTGAGGTTAACACACAGAGACGAGTTTGGGTCTGAGGTGAGTTGTCTCACACGCACAACAAGAATGCTTAATAGATAGCCCCGCAGCTGAACCTCTGCCGGGTTGCACGGAGCGGCACAGATTGCCTGACAGTACAGGTCCCTGGAGCGCCGTTGAGAGTGTCCTCTCACCCTCTACGCTTAATGGAATAGCTCTCATTGTTTTATGAAGAGCCAACCCAGAGAAAAGGTAAATTGCAGGGTTAAAAAGGGAGCAAGAGGCAGGGCGCAAAAAAAAGAAAAAGGAAGAGACGGAGCCAAAGGGAAGCAGAGAGGCAGGTCAAAGAACAATTTGGGATAAAGCAATCAATGTAATTTCAAAGGTAGCTTGTTAAGAATAGGAGAAGCAGCTAAGTGGGGTATATTTGAGAAAGTACAGCGTTATCTGGTCCATCTATGAGCTCTGATCGCGGATTTATGGCTGTGACCTTTACTTCATGACCTTTAAAGGAGGCAGAGCTGGGTACAAGGGGAATGGAGAGAAAGGTGGAACTTTTCAGTACAATGTCTCAACTTACTTTCTTTCATACACTTTGTTCTCATTCTATCTGTCTCTATCTCCGCCTGCCTCCCTCTCACTTCATCCTTGGAGTCCTACACGATATCTTTCGAGTCATATGCCCCACCATCCACACCCACAGACACTGCACACCACATAATGTGTGTGTGTGTGTGTGTGTGTGTGTGTGTGTGTGTGTGTGTGTGTGTGTGTGTGTGTGTGTGCGTGTGTGTGTGTGTGTGTGTGTGTGTGTGTGTGTGCTCACCCATAACCCAAGGCAATTTCTTCTCATTTTTAGGAGGATTTCATCAGAGTCCAACCACATTACTGGGGAGGGTGGACTTAATAGTTTCTGAAATCCCACTTTATTCTAGTTAGTATGAGGGGGTATCGACTGGGTCCTGGCATTAAAGAGAGAGGAGCCTCGTGCCGGCCTGCCCAGGCAAGCCAATCAATGCCCGCTATGGATTGTCCTGTCCGGGTGCTTCATAAGTATTTGGCTGCTTTTAAATGGCAACTCCATTTAACAGGCAATCACTGCTAACTGCCTTTGTTCCCCGAGCTCAATACTTGGGGACAATCTATTCCAGGCTGACTGTTAATACAGCATCATGAGCAGTCCCCTGATGCAGAAAATGGTCATAATTAAAGATAAAACCTTTGATTTGAGTCTTCGTGTTGAACTGAGTAACGTTGTTAAGCTCGCCCGGCTCCCCACCTCTTCCACCACAAACAAGATGGTGCGCCGTCTTTCTCTAAAAGTCCTTTTTTGACTTTCCCCCCTCATCGTCTGTTGGTTGAGACATATGATAAAATGCCAATCGGGGTGAAATGCCTGTTAATTTAGCCGCTGCCACGATTTAGATTGCACTATTTGTATTCATAATGCATGGCTTTATTGATGCAGCGATTTGTTAGAGGGCAAAATTCTACAGTGCAACTTGAGTGAAAATATGTTCATTAATCTACTGAGCAGGACTCAGTGAAAAGCATTTCATATTCATAATCTCTTACTGGGTTATTTTGTCCTTCCTCACTCTGTCGGCACAATAGTACCGAGTGAGAAATGTCAGGTCATATCTCCAGGGTGTGTCGTGCTAGGCGTGTGCGTGTGTTTGCGAGCGAGAGCCTTTTCGTGCATGCACGTATTGTTTTATCAGTCAACCCTTTTCTTTGCCTTCGTCTCCCGTGGGTAGACTTAAGAGTGTCGCACCCCGCTCCCTCATTTGTTTAAGAGGAAATCACTGTGACAAGTTTGTTTGGGGCTCTTTGTGCTGCTGGAGAAAACATTGTCATTGTGTGTCATCATGCCTTTTTTTCCACACCCCTCCCCTCCTTGATAGATTATAATGTGGCAAACAGACAGTTTTGCATTAGAGAGGTGGGATTTCGAAAGATACGGGAAAGTTGTAAGGGAAGCCAGGAGTTAAAGGCTTTTTTTCCCCTTTAAATGGCATTGATGGGGTACGTTGTCTCAGCATGGGTGCAAATTATCAAATGGAATCGAATGATTTTTAAAGAAAAGTTTTGATTTTGTGGCATTTAGGAGATATTAAATGGTCCCAATTCGGTGAAATTGTCTTAATATAGGAGTCAGTTAAAAGGAAGAAATGAACATTTTGTGGAAAATTGATGTAGTCTCAGGCCTATCTGTTCATCACGAACGACCAGCCATTTGGCTAAGATTAGCATCAAGCCAGGAAAAAGCTAGCTTCGCTGTACAATGTGCAAAACTGTCTCACTCTGGTCCACAGTTTGTCTTTGTCCTGTCTTCCTCCCCTCACCCCTAACCAGTCGCAGCAGATATCCCCCCCCCCCCCCCCCCCCCCCCCATCCTGGTTCTGCTGGAGGCTTATTCCTGTTAAAAGGGAGTTTTTCCTTCCCACTGTCTCCAAGTGCTTGCTCATAGGGGTCATCTGATTGTTGGGGTCGTCTTATTGTAGGGTTTTTGCCGTACAATATAAAGCACTTTGAGATGGCACTATACAAAAAAAAAAATAAATGAATTGAATTCAAAACAACTTATTACACGGGGTTATGCATGAGGCTTGTTTGTGCCCTATAGCGCTATAACTTTCTGGATTTTCTCCTGGATTCCTGGCCAACACGCAGTCACAACACTCCAGGAAGTCTCTGCTGCCTGGCAAGAAATAATCCCACACATACCTTCCTGTAAAATGACAAAATGCAAGTTTTCGCACTCCACTTTTAGCATATAACATGTTATTTTGTGCAGTTTTATCAGAACTGATTGATGGATATTATAACATAAGTGCCAAGTTAGCTGTTTCCCTGCTTCCAGTCTTTATGTTAAGATAACTGGCTGCAGTTTACAGCCTCACATAGAGAAATATGGCATGTATAAAGCATACACATATATATAGCATATATAAATATGTATATATGATATAAGCCTCCAAAAGTTACCAGATAATATTAAAGTGAGAAAATGGCACTTTCCTCTATAATTGCAAATTCCCTTATCCAGAGCACCTCAAAACGTCCGCTCTGCCTTGCCTTAAAGTCACTCCTGAGTTGAGGGTGCCCTCGCTATGCTAGTAACAGAACTTACTTGGCTCCAGGGTCGTAGATTCTGGTAAGGGTTTTTTGCATACGCCGAAGCGAAGGTTTATTAGTTCATGGACTGCCACCACACAGACACACGCATGCACGCACACACTCTGTCAAGCATAATCTCATTCTCTCATGAGAAAGCATTACTCTCAGGCCATCAGAATCCCATTACCTACACTGAATCATAAGTAAGAGAGAGAGAGTGAAACTGCACCCGAGAAAGAGAGAGAGATGATCGGGTTGGGCTCCATCCAGTAAGTGAATAAAGTGATCTATCCACCTCGGTCCACACACACATATACACATACTAGGAGGCATCCCTCAGGTGCAGAGACATAAAGATGGAAAGGTGTGCATGGAAACTGACCTCCTGATTGGAATTGATTCCTGAACAATCAGCACTGGCAGTATGCTACCATTATTTGGTTACCACACTGAGTGTGACTCATTGATCTATCATTACCATATGAGCATATGTGTGCGTGCGTGTGTTTGTGCGTGCGTGTGTGTGTTTTCATCTGTGCATCATTAATGATAAAACAAACATCACCTTGTTTCTCTCCCTCCCCCCCTCCCTCTCCCCTCTCCTGTCCTCTTCTCACAGATGGCTGTCCTAACTTGTGTAACGGTAACGGCCAGTGCACCATGGGCCAGCAGAGTTGGCATTGTGAATGTCAGACGGGGTGGAGGGGCCCTGGTTGCAGTGTTGCCATGGAGACCTCCTGTGCCGACAACAAGGACAACGAAGGAGGTGAGTTTGGGTGGGGGGGCGTATAGTGCCTTAAGAATTCAAAGAAATAAAGGATGATGGAGAAAATAATAAATTAAACAAAATATAAAATTAAGGTCTCCTGAGAAGAGCCTTGATTGTGGATGGCAAAATTAAACTTTCCTAAGTGAAAGAAACAGATTATTCAAAGCTTCTTCTTTTTTTTTCGCGTCCCTTAGAGCATTTATCATTGCTCTTCTTCTATCAGATGGACTGACAGACTGCATGGACCCAGACTGCTGCATCCAGAGTCCCTGCCAGAACAGCCCCCTGTGCCGGGGCTCCCGGGACCCTCTGCTAGTCATCCAGCAGAGCCCGATGTCCCAGCCACGAGTCCGCTCCTTCTACGACCGCGTCAAGATGCTTGTGGGACGGGACAGCACCCACATCATCCCTTTGGAAAACCCGTTCAACTCCAGGTATGGCAGGAAATTCAACCGCTAGCAACTAAGGCCATATCTTAAGACTGTGACACAAAAGAGCCGTTCACAGAAACATTACAGATCTCATATTTTAAAATATGAGAATAATATGAAGTCACCGGTGAATATCTATACATACAGTGTAGTGATACTGTTCTGCGCCCCACAAACTAGCAATACAAGCCAATAATGAAAGTAGGAATGCAGGATAAAAGCTTTGATCATCTACATTTACTTTGTCTTTCGTTGGTGTTGCAAACACTGTAACATTGTGTGGTGACTGTGCATGACTGCAATCTGACTGCGAATCTTAAAAGATTTGACATTTAAGTGAAAAAATACGAGCCGTGGAAAATTTCCAATCTTTAGATTTCCAAAAACAAATATCAAATAGACTTTGAAATGGTTCGTACAGCTAGCCAAGACCTTAACAAATCCCACAGCCAATTGCTGGCAAGCCAAGATTCCCCATAGATTTAGAAGAGCTGTGAAGCGCTGTCCACTGTGTTGATTTTCCTCCGAATATATTTACACATGCTGACATCGGACGTTTCAAAGAAAATAACTTATCAAAGCGACGCTACCCTGAAATGTTTAAATGTTAATCTGCGTCTATTAGTTCTCGAGAATGCAATCTCTCGCCCGTACTTAACAATACGTGCACATCCCATCTATATTGTCATGGTTTGTTTACGTGATTGACACGAGCTCATCTAGACGGTGGGGGTAGCTGATTGTTTCTAATTAATGAGTGGTGGAAGAGCAGGGCAATAATTGAATGGGCAAATTGGATGATTGAAAGATGGAGAGATTAATCAAATCAGATGATGGATGGTTTGGGAAGACTGGTTTGACAGGCTGACTTTCGCTCCCCTCACTTGTGTCTCCTCTGTCTTCTTCCAGCTTGGCATCTCTAATTCGGGGTCAGGTGTTGACTACAGATGGAACCCCTCTGGTGGGGGTGAACGTGTCTTTTGTCAACTATCCCCACTACGGATACACGCTGACACGGCAGGATGGAATGTATGTACAACAGCCACCCAGCACTCCTTGCTGAAATATGGAAACTACCTCACCACATAGGCTCTGTTATTAAATCAGATTTGATTAGATTAGGTTAGAAAACTGATCCCACGAGAAGGCAGTGCTGTTGGTGGAATAAATAATTAGATACATGAAAGAAAAGGAGATTTCAAATAGCAGAGGAGTAAATGTCTGTAACAAGAACAACACAACTGAGGATTGTAACACTAGAATCTTCTCTGAAGTGAAACTGCTAAAAAGAAAAACACATGTACATTATAGCAAATGCAGAGGAAGAAAGGGAAAAACAAAGTGCATAACGCAATGTAGGGTTTAAATTCTTCCTTCTACTTCATTACCTCTTACTTCTTCCTCCTGTTAAACTTGATTTGATTTCGTGATTTCACATGTGATTTTCTTTTTCACTGTAGCGATCAAAGCAAGGTTGAATCAAAGCCTTAACAGCTTAATTTTTGAATTTCTTAGGTTTTTTTTCTTCTTTGATAGCCACTTTCCAAACACACTTAGTTAAGTCATCTTACATGTCTTTTTAGTTCCTCTGCAGGAATTCCAGCTTCTCGGCTGCTTTGATTTGACTTCTCTGTCCAATTTCCCCCCCAACAACTTCTATTTAATTTAAGTCTGGCTGACATCTCTAACATGTTATTTCAAAATTTGATTCACTGGTTCTTCAGCCTGATCTCCACGCATTAAAAATACATTTTTCTCCTCTCCCTGTCTTCTGTCATATTCTTTAAGCAATCGCCTTTTATCATTTGTTTCTTTGCAGCGGTTTCTTCGAGAAATATGCAAACTTCTTGTAATGTTTAATTGACCTTGAATTCCAGACGCGGTCTTCAATGAACACGTCTGCGTCTGGTCTTGTTTGGTCTCGCGGATTCTATGTTATTTTCTCGCAGCTCTTCACGCAGCTCTGGCCGTTTCCCATAAGACGTGTCAATTGTGTGCGTGTGTGTGTGTGTGTGTGTGACCTTTTCCTCTACTAATCATTAACCTACAGCTGTTACCCATAATTTAGTGACAAAGGGTAAAAGGATAACATCTAATAAAATCACTTCTGTTATGAGACGTGTGTTCTAACGTCGCCTTGTTCATATTTCAGAGCAGACCGATGGCTAGGTTGGCCTTCAACTTGTCACCTTGTTGTGGTCTGTGTACTGTTTTTTTGGACCGTAATTAATAATGTCGGAATATTTATTTCAGGTGTTTTGTTGTTGTGGAGTAATTGCTGTGTTAAGCTCTGTTTAGGTCTAAGTAACTTGGCCTGTCCATCCACCACGGCACTCCCCATGTATACCTCATTCCCGTCCTCTTCTCGCAAACCTCTCCAGGTTTGACCTGATAGCTAATGGTGGTGCATCACTGACCCTTCGGTTCGAGCGCGCCCCCTTCCTGAGCCAGGAGCGCACCGTGTGGCTGCCCTGGAGCCAGTTTTATGCTATGGACACTCTGGTGCTTAAGACAGAAGAGAACACGATCCCAGGCTGTGACCTGAGCGGTTTCGTCAGGCCTGACCCACTTGTGATTGCATCCCCTCTCTCCTCCTTCTTCAGCTCCAAGCCAGGGGAGAAACCCATCATACCGGAGACACAGGTGCAGTACCACTGACCTCTGGCTGCCGGCTAATCTTCCTTCTGGTTCCCTCGCTCTCTTCCCACTCTCCTGTATGCTTATCTTTTTGTAGCTCTCTTTCTCCTTCCGCTTCCATAGTTCCCCCATTTTATTCCCTCTTTCCTATTCCTTTATTTCTCCCATTGTTTTTTTGCCATTTCTTGTCCTTCAGCCATCAGTGGAAGCGTGACCCCCATTACTCCCTCTTTCTCTAATCCTCCCTAATCCCTCTCTCCCGCCATCCTCTCTTTGTCTTCCAGGTGCTGCATGAGCAGATCGAGGTGCCTGGCACAAGTTTAAAGCTGTGCTACCTAAGCTCCAGGACCCAAGGTTATCGCTCCCTCCTCAAGGTCACCATGACTCCAGCTGTGGTGTCCATGGGCCTTCTGAAGGTTCACCTGATGGTCGCGGTGGAGGGCCACCTCTTCCAGAAGTGGTTCCACGCCTCGCCCAACTTGGCATATACCTACATCTGGGATAAGACAGATGCATACGGGCAAAGGGTCTACGGGCTTTCCGAAGCTGTCGGTAAGTGGAAGGGATGGATGGAGGAAAAGCTGTGCTGGCGGGCACAGATCTTTTTTTTTTCTCCCAGCCTTGCACACCCTGAATACATTAGACACTTTACCACTAAGACAGCACTGGTTATGACAGAGGGAGTGGGGCTAATTAGTGAGCCTGAAGGAGAGATAATACACCAGAAACCCAGCTTGGATCCACTTCGCAATATGGCCCCAGTGAAGGGCTCTTTTTTTTTTTTCATATGTCTATTTTTCATTGAAGCCGCGTTTGGTTCAGTCAGCCAGCCGTAACTGTGGTGAAGGGTTATTAACCATCAGGAGGAGTTAGCAGTTAACTACTGGAGCAGCAAGCAGGAGTCCAGGGGAGCCTCAGTGCTATTACATTCTGCTGTCACAGTCGCTCACAGATGCTGTCAGCCAAACACTGCTGTCAGGCCACAGATGCAGTGGACATCTGGGGCTTCAGTGTGGAGGGGCACACTGTTTGGAAAATTGCATTCGCTGAAAGATCTTAAATGTCCCTTGAGTAGGAGCAATTTTCCAATTCCTGGAGAATATAAAGGACATACGTGGCTGATGATTAGGTTATGTTTTGCTAAGCATAGATACAGACACAGGTATACTGCATTACTGCTTGTAGTGAAGCTGAAAATGTGCTGGCAGCAGCACTCTCTTTAACTCAGGAGGGAAATGATGTGTTAACACACTTTTTTCCCTTTAACAAGCAGGAACACAACAGCACACCCATGAAAAAAACCCAAAAACAAGCACGTAACACAAACACTCTCTGAGTAGTCTTCAAAAATACACCTGATCGCAACTAATTTCCCTTAATTGTTCAATTTATTTACTCAAATTAACCGTGGCTCAGTCAGGACGCGAACACGATCAGGGCATTATTTTTCCACGAGCAAAGTTTTTACTGTTGCAGCCAGCGTGGCCTGCAGGTTTAAAGGGCAATCTTTCCAATTAGCAAGCTTTTTAATTGGTTTAACAGCATGCCAGAGTGTTAGTAAGGTGCGAGTGCAGGTTTTGGTACAGGTGCTAACTAGCTTCTCTGTGTTTCACACCTTAAATGAACTTAGGAGATTATATTTTGATGAAGTTTCACAGCCTCTCTTCCTATGTTGTTTCTTAAATGATTCTTTGATGTTTTCTCATCCCTTTATTTTGCACGTTCCCCTCCACCCAACCCCACCCCTCTCGTTTCTCTTGCCTCTACTCTTTCCTGCATGTAGTGTCAGTGGGCTATGAGTATGAGTCATGTGCCAGTCTCATCCTCTGGGAGAAGAGGACGGCCCTCCTGCAGGGCTACGAATTGGATCCCACAAATCTGGGCGGCTGGTCGCTCAACAAGCACCACATACTCAACACACGCAGTGGTACGTATACACACACACTTACACACTCATAGTTATGCAAAAGCCTTTTCTGTTTGTCCCCTGTTTTGCCTTCCAGTTTATATTTAGCCCGTTCCCTGTGTGTAGCAGGTTTACAGTACACAATGTGTTATTGTCTTGGTGGTGCTGGTGGAGAGGGGTTAGACCACACTGCGCTTCCTCTAGTTGAAGTTGCCAGACTTTATCTGTCAGTGAGGATTTTCACAGGAAGTGTTGTCTCACCTAGTTTGACTCCCTCATCCACTAAAAGTGTGCACCGACCAATCAGCAGCAGCTACTAAAACAGAGACAGGTGGTGTGGTTGGCAGAGACACCTTTGCCAAAACTTAGTTCAGGATCGCTTGAGTGGTATTCCATAAGCTGTATATAAAAGATAGATGATCTCACCTATTGGTTTGTGAACTCCAATTGTGAGGCCTTAATTTTAGCATTATGGCCATTGCCGTGTTGGCACAGGATCAGCTAGTGCCAGTAAGCTCGGTTACCAAGTCCGTGTCGTTTCCTCGAATAAACAGAGATAAATGTGAAATAATACTAGAATTTCATTCATTAAAACTGGAACCTCGGCTTCTTGGACATGAGCTGACATAATATTTGTCACCGCAAACCCAGTCGTGAAGTCCAGTTCAGTGAGTTGAATTAGCTGATAGCTACCAATTAAAGGGAACTGTAATTTTGTTTTGGGGTTTTTTGGCACTTTTATGTTGGCTTCGTTTTTCAACCCTAAGGGTTGCCGCTTGGTTTGAACGAGCTAATTAGCTCACTATGCACAAGTTCAGCCGAGGCTAAAAGCTTCCAGGTATCAAATTAAAAAAAACATTGAACAAGCTAAATTTTGCATTCTTGATGGCTCCACCAACGAGTTAAAGGAAACCATTTCTACATCGGGGTGGATGTGATTGGGGGTAGCTGATTCCACTGTTACCTGTGGAATAATGAGCCCTTATCTGCTTTTGATATATCTGTTTGTCTTTTGTTGTTCACAGGCATCCTTCACAAAGGCAGCGGGGAAAACATCTTTGTGACAGAGCAGCCTCCAGTAATCACGAGCATCATGGGGAACGGCCGCAGGCGCAGCATCTCGTGCCCCAGCTGTAATGGCCTCGCGGACGGCAACAAGCTGCTGGCTCCGGTTGCTTTGGCAATGGGCATCGATGGCAGCCTGTATGTCGGGGACCTCAATTTTGTGCGCCGGGTCTACCCATCTATGAACACAACTGGCATCCTGGAACTGAGGTAAACCTCCAGATCTATGGGACAGTAAATTACGAATTAATAGAATAGTAATCAATAGGAAAGCAGTTGTGAATTTAGAGGTTTCTCTATGTTGCAGATATATTGAGGTAAGTCACCAGGAAAAGGAAAAATTGTGGATAAAGACTGGATGTTTTCAGTGCTTACAAGATGTTAGATGAAAGAAGTGAGGTGAGAGACTTGGACTGGCAAGAAATATAGACTGTGCTAGATAACATTTCCCCAGGGTGTTTTTACACATCTTTAAATGTTGCTCTTCACACCACTGCCAGCTTTGTGTTGCTCTCTGTAGGTTGCTCTGTGCAGACTGTGTGAATTAACATTTGTTTTGCTGTGCTTCTGTCTCCCTTTCTTTTCTTAAAGGAACAAAGATTTCAGACACAGGTAAGAGGCTCAGGATGAGAAATTAACAACATGCCAGCAAAGGAAAAAATAAATGCAAAAGCGCTTCAAAGTATCATTTACAATGTAAATCCAGGCTGATTTTATAATTATACCTGTTTTGTTTTTTTGTCTTTTTTTGCTTCAGTAATAACCCAACCCATAAATACTTTATGGCTGTGGATCCGGTATCTGGGGCGCTGTTTAT
The DNA here is from genome assembly GCF_963969265.1 of Rhamphochromis sp. 'chilingali'. Classification (NCBI taxonomy): domain Eukaryota; kingdom Metazoa; phylum Chordata; class Actinopteri; order Cichliformes; family Cichlidae; genus Rhamphochromis; species Rhamphochromis sp. 'chilingali'. The sequence continues at coordinate 22,420,087 of NC_137940.1, read as the reverse complement.
CTCAGACACAAACTCGCGACGGATTTACCGCGTGCGGTCATTAACCGGTGGTCGTCTGCTGTCGGATAATGCTGAGGTCGTGGCGGGGACCGGGGAGCAGTGCCTGCCCTTCGATGAGCGCTGTGGCGATGGTGGAAAAGCCACTGAAGCTACACTTATGAGCCCCAAAGGTGAGCCACTTAGGGGGAATTTCACGTCACAGTTAACTTCATATTGTTCAAATTGCATTTTCTTGTATTACAGTATAAAATGTGGATACAGACTCTTAAGACATCCTTCGAAATGAGTTTTGTTGAGGAGACTTTGTGATCCACAGTTCAGTTCACAAGACGTGTAATTTAAGGGTGCTTACATTTTCACTGATGAGGTTTTTTTTTTCATAATGCGCCCATCTTATGACTCAACTAAAGCAGGACAGAGACAGAAGGAGGTTATAAACCAGGTTAATGTTAAACTTATAATGGGATTATTTTTGTGGATCATTGGATCTCAGAACACTGTGACACCAAACTGTCAAGGATGTCACACTGTCACATTTCTTGTCATGTGTGTACATGTAGCACCACAGATGTTAGAATATATACACTGTGTGCATGCAAGAGTGCATGCATGTGTGTGTGTATGCACAGTTCATGAGATAAGATGGGACGATCGGGGAAGACAATGAACTGCTGATTCTCTCTTACCCGTCACGCAGTCAGAAAGCGTCAGTTCCTCCCTTTTCCTGTTTCTTCTCTTCCTCCAGCTCTTCCGCTCTTTTTCCTATTTATCTCCGTATCATTTACTCTGTGCACCCTTCGCTGTATCCTCCATCTGTTGTTTACTATCCCAGTGCATCTAGAAGTTATTTCTGGGTACACTTTACTTGAACAGTCACACCTCTCTGAGCGTCTGCTGTCTGATAGACTGACGGGGTGACACCAACCCAGTGATAAAGGATAAAACGGAGAGAGGTATAAACAAGTCGAAAGTTGGGTGTCAAAAAACAAAAAAGAGATCAAGAGGAAACCAAGGAAGGAAGAGAAGCGCAAGAGATCACTCGCCATTCTAGATGATCTGCGTGCCGTCTGCGGTTGCCCTCTAAGGGGAGTTCAGCTCGGCATCCCAATGACTCATCCCAAAACTAACATTTCTCAACAGTTCAATGCCCGTTCCATCTCTGTGTTCCCTCTCATTCGATGAAGCATTGAGCAATTGAGCGGCCCGGGCTGCTATTCATTTTCAGCGGCTGAAAGAGTGAAGTTTAATTGACTTAAAATGTCTATGGGTATGGCCCCGCAGTGTTTGAGTTATGAGTCGTCATTCACGGTGTTCATCTCCCCCCGCTGACAGGTATCGCAGTGGATAAAAACGGGCTGATGTATTTCGTGGACGCCACCATGATCCGCAAGGTGGACCAGAATGGCATCATCTCTACTCTGCTGGGGGCTAACGACCTGACCGCCGTGCGGCCTCTGAGCTGTGACACCAGCATGGACGTCAGCCAGGTGGGGAAAAAGAGACAAAAGCCGACGGTGTGATTGATGATGATCTAAGAGCTCCCTTAGTGCTGAGCTATGATGACTCTGTGGAGTAGAGCCAGCCGGGAGGTCAGGGAGAAACTGATTTAGGGAGGGATTAAAGAGTCAATGGATAAATGAATGGATCAGAAGAAAGTGAACACTGCTGCAGTCACTTAAATGAATAAGAGACTTGTCTGAACCTTGGCACCCTTTCGGCATAGATACCGTCTCACAGATCGTATAACTTCTGTTTCTGCCCGTCAGGTGCGTCTTGAGTGGCCCACAGACTTAGCCGTGAACCCCATGGACAACTCTCTGTACGTCCTGGAAAACAACGTCATTTTACGCATCACTGAGAACCACCAGGTCTGTACATACAGGGCTGCAAACCCATTAGAGTGCACACTCACCATAGGCTTTGACAAGATTTCGTCCCAATTAGCCTTCCTAAAGCCAATTTAGAAGTAAAAAGTTCAAATTCTAAGTTTTGCAGGAAAATTACTGATTAATTAGTTCTAGGAAGATACTACTTACTACTTTGGAATCTTATGTTGGCATCCTACTTTTTTGGATCATCAATACTTTCTGCATTGTTTCCTAAAGGTGAGCATTATAGCGGGTCGGCCTATGCACTGCCAAGTGCCGGGCATTGACTACAGCCTCAGTAAGCTGGCTATACACGCCGCCCTGGAGAGTGCCACAGCCATCGCCTTGTCCCACACCGGCATCCTGTACATCGCCGAAACAGATGAGAAAAAGATTAACCGAGTGAGACAGGTATGCGGTTGTCTGGTTGTTTCTTTGTTCAAAGTGTGGGTGTTTTTTTTTTAATTTATTTATTTGTTCATTTATTTATTTTTAGGTGAGCACTAATGGAGAAATCTCTCTCCTGGCCGGTGCTGCCTCTGACTGCGACTGCAAGAACGACGTCAACTGCAACTGCTTCTATGGTGACGAGGGCTACGCCCCCGACGCTGGCTTGAACTCCCCAACTTCCCTGGCCGTGTCCCCCGACGGGACTCTTTTTATTGCAGACCTCAACAACATACGCATCCGAGCCGTGCGAGCGAACCGGCCCGGCCCTGCCCTCTCGAGCGTCGGGTACGTGGGATCGGCGCAGTACGAAGTCGCGTCTCCGAGGGAGCAGGAGCTGTACGTCTTCAACGGGGAGGGGCTTCACATCCAGACAGTCAGCCTCGTGACTGGGGAGCCGCTTTTCAACTTCACCTACAGCCCCGATGGCGAGCTGGCCATGCTGGTGGATAACTGCAACAATACTGTGAAAGTGAGGCGGGATGGGCTGGGCCAAGGAGGAGGAGCCGGCCTGCTCAGACTGGTGCTGCTGCCTGAGAATCAAGTGGTGACCCTTGCACTGGACCCCAGTGGGGGGCTGCGTAGTGTGTCAGCCTTGGGCCAAGAAGTGGCTCTGATGAGCTACAGCGGCAACACGGGCCTCCTGGCAACCAAAGCTGACGAGACTGGATGGACCACATTTTACCAGTAAGTGTGTGACACTGTCTGCATTGTCGTCTTTGAGTGCTGTCGGGTTCATTTCCATCAATTCCCGTCCTCTGATTCCTGCTTTCTCCTTGAGTTTCACAAAGTGCTCTGCTGCCCCCAAATGTTAGCTTTTATATCTACAACCAAACACCCCCACCCCCTTGCCAAACTGTTTTTTGTGACTGTTGGATGTGCGCTCGATTTTCAACACACAGGTGGCACAAGTATGAACAAGTCTGCAATCTCCCATTTCGCAGGTATGACAGCGAGGGTCGACTGACCAACGTGACGTACCCGACGGGCATGGTGACAAGTCTGCACCGAGAGATCGAGCGCTCCATCAACATCGACATTGAGAGCTCGAGCAGAGACGACGATGTCACCGTCATCACCAACCTGTCCTCGGTTGAAGCCTCATACACCGTGGTACAAGGTAGGGGACACGCTTAGCACATACCTGGACACACGGAGGAAAAATGATCCGGCATTGAATTTTTAAATACTTGTGAAATGATGTGGCACAAAGACAGGCTAATCCTGGGTTCAACTTATCAACATGGAACAGTGCAAATCAAGCAACTATCATTCATTAGTCATTCTGAGTAGACTTTTAAGTAATCCTGATAACGGTGAAGCAGATCTGTTTATGTGGTATCATCGCCCTAATGAGATTCATGCAGGCTCTAGCACTGCTTTGTCTTAGCATTCAAAAAAACACAGCCGCCCTCTGATGCTGAATGTGCTCAGGCCTGCCGGCTCTAATTGAAAGTCTTATAATTTTCACTCAGTTATGTGCATGCTCCAGGAGATTATTTTCTTTCCCCCTACCCACACCCAGCCCTCTCTCGCTCCCCTCTTAAGGAGTAAAATTACCAATATATAGTTAATCCCAGCTGGGATCATCCTGCTTTTGAATATCATCACAGCAAAATTCATTAACTCGTGTAGAGTGAATCCTCCTCATCCCTCAAGCTCTCTCCTTACACACAGACAGAAACACACGCACACATACTGACAGTTCCCATGATCCCTGAGCTTATTTGGTCTGTTTAGAGAGGTGGGGGGACAAAGACGAAGAAGAAGAAGAATTCTCCCGACCCCCCCACCCCTCCACTGACCGGTGCCGTGTGACGGATGTCTGAATCCAGACCAGACTCGTTACGGTCCAAAAACATTGAGAAAACCTTGCGTCTACATATATGTTTAGTCGTCCACCTTTGTTGTGGTAGAAGAGAAGAGTTGTTCACACGGCTGTAAGTAATTTAAGGTTTCCACTGCACTGTGTGGGTTTGAGCACAGCTCTCTGCTGACATACTCACTTAACCGTCTCCCTCACTTTCGGCTCTTTCTCGCTCTCTTCATTAACTCCAGCACAGTGAATTCTCCTTGGCCCTCCAGCTCTCATTTCACCCTCTCTCTCTCTCTCTCTCACGCACGCTCGCTATCCCTCTACCTCGCTTCTGTTTTATTACGAGGTTGTTCAGACAGAGAGAGCGGAGAAGATTTATCTAAAGGCTGTTGCTGCCAAGTCAATGGAAAAAGCTTCACTTGTCTGTTTGAGGCATTGTTAAAATGTGCCTGGAGCTTTATTACAAATTGGCCTTATGGATTACTGTCATTTATGGCAGGACTTCAAAGAGACAACCATCCAATCCCCTACCCTCTCACCTTTTGTAAGTGAAATAAAGAAAGCTCCCAACTCTGCATCTTCTCGATATTTCTGAGCTGAAAACAATTTAATCTCGCTTTTAATCACTTCATTGTGGTCGGGGGTGGGGAGGAGAGCTTGCTTTCAGACATCAGAGGGAAAATTTAGCCTCTGCATTAATCACGGGCTTATCTGTCTCTATTCTTGTTGAAGTCGATAAATTGGAGAGATGTTGATTGTGGAGCGATGTCTCTTTAGCCTGAGGATTTTTCTATTTAAAATAGCGCGCAGTTTGTGGGAAGGAGTCAGAAATCAGGTCGGCAAACGTTTAATGGACACGATCTGATTCCGACTGACGTAAGCCTCTGTGACTCGGATTTCCCATCGCCATCAGATGCTAAAGTGCCCGTTCTGTCGGATCACTTCTGATTGGTCCATCGGGTCTAAGCTTGGATTTTGTGCGGTAAAAAAACAGAGTAAATACGTGAATCTGTCAACACAGGCTGCAGTTTGCCTGACAGAATCAGCTCATCCAAACAGTAGAAAGCTTATGTAACATTTCCCAGACCACAGTGAAAATGCAGTACGGTTGAAAAGCAGTGCAAAGATAAAATGATACAACTTGTCTGATGGAACCTACAGTGTTTTTTTATCTTTTCACCTTCTTTTACTGTACGTATAGTAATTTTCAGAGTGAATGATCCTATGTATCCTTGCCTGAAAGGTCATAAAACGTAATGTATTCTCCTCACCAGTGTTCATATCCTATCTATTGCCAATATCCTCTGCATGAAACTAGTACCTTCACATTGCTATTCTGATTTCATAGATTATAATTTTTTTACCGACTGTCTGACCTGAATCGAATACTTTGAGGTTTCGATTTGCTAAGATTTAGGTACTACGCTTCTTCTGAGGTACTGTCATTTGGATCTCAACACAAGAACTTAGGTTGCAGTTGAATAGTCAGACTTTCTCTTTTTCAAACCACTTTTCATTCACCTCAGTGGAAAACGTCATGAAGCAAAGGAAAGGTGCAGAGGAGAATTTGCAAAGATGTAGGCAAAGAGACTGCACTTACACTAAGCTGTTTGATAATATGAGGAGGCTGTTGACCTGAGTGTGCCAGGTAGAAGCTGAAATTGCCCAAAGATGAAGCACTTTCCACTTTATTAGTTAGATTGGAGTTTATAAGAAGAATATCTTTTCCTGTCACAGCGGTGGTGTTGTCTTAAGAGATGTTGCTCCCCCTCCTGTCCACTCGTATTTTCTCTTTCTGTCTCTCTCCGCTGAATCGACTTTAACTCATCCTTTATTGGGGCTTTCAGCATCTCTGGAGCAAAATTAAGTAATGATAATCCTAAAAGTTGGCAGTGTGTGCAGCAGCTCCCAAAACAAGGATATAAGCACACAACACTAAACTAAACAACCTTCCCTTTTACATTATTTTAAAATGGCTAATTAGCTTTATTTATATAGCGCTTTTGTAAACTCATGCTGAAAAATACTTCACATGAGGCAGCAGCAGATTTAAATAAAGTGGAACGTTTCGAGTTGGTTTAACAAATTGTTAAAAGTTTTCAAAGTATTTGTATATCAGCTCCAGATGTGGCATTAGGCTGACAGTTTAGCAGTCTAGTCATCACTTTGTTCTCAAGCATTATCTTCTTTCCTTTCATAGTCCGCTGTAGCCTGTGCTTAAGGAAGTCATAAAGGAAGCACTAAAGCACTTTAGTGTTTACCAGCTCTTATTATGGTCGCCACACCCATATTTCCGGGTCACTTCACTCATTGTGGAAGCTTCCCAAAAGACATTGGCTATTCAGTTGGAACCTGGAAGTCTTGTGTGCCACTCGTCTTGTCTTTGATGCCGTGTCTGCTGGTGTCCCCCTACAGACCAAGTGAGGAACAGCTATCAGCTGTGTAACAACGGGACCCTAAGAGTGATGTACGCCAATGGGATGGGCATCAGTTTCCACACAGAGCCGCACATCCTGGCGGGTTCTGTCAGTCCAACCATCGGCCGAAGGAACATCACTCTGCCTACAGACAATGGTCTCAACTCCATTGAGTGGCGACTGCGCAAGGAGCAGACCAAGGGCAAGATCACCGTGTTTGGGAGGAAGCTGAGGGTAACCAATTTTACTAACCTGTCCACTGCTTTGTTAAAATCCACATGTGCAGTTCACTTAACTTACCTGACAAACGCCTTCCTTTTCTTTAGGCTCATGGCCGCAATCTCCTCTCCATCGATTTCGATCGCAACACCCGTACGGAAAAGATTTACGACGATCACCGCAAGTTCACGCTGCGCATCATGTACGATGCTCAGGGCCGGCCAGCTATGTGGTTGCCCAGCAGCAGCCTGGCCGTAGTCAACGTGTCGTACTCCGCCACCGGACAGCTTGTAGGGCTGCAGAGGGGAAGCATGAGTGAGAGGACGGAATTTGACCCCCAGGGACGCATCCTGTCTCGCTCTTTTGTAGACGGGAAGGTGTGGAGCTACAGCTATCTTGACAAAGTGAGTGCATTTATCTTCAACACTGTCAGCCGCAGAGTCACATCCAGAGGAAGGCATTAGCAAGAAAGTACAGTAATTTGGATTGTAGGACTGAGTGAAATAATACATCATTTTTATGGTTATGAAGGTTCAGATTTGTCAGGGGAGAGAGCAAATTACTCCTGGTGCTATTTCACAGGAGACAAGTCACGCAGTGATAATGCTATTATATTAATCCGTATTTCACCTCCCTGCTCTGCTTCCAGTCCATGGTGCTGCTCCTGCAAAGCCAGAGGCAGTACATCTTTGAGTTTGACGCCTCGGGTCGAGTCACAGCTGTCACGATGCCCAGTGTCGCTCGCCACACTATGTTCACGCACGTGTCCGTTGGCTATATTCGCAACACCTACAACCCTCCGGAGAGCAACGCCTCCATCATCCACGATTTCAGTGAGGACGGCAGACCTCAGGCCGTACATTACCTGGGCACTGGGCGGCGTGTCCTCTACAAGTACGGCAAGCTAACAAAGCTGTCGGAGATCGTTTACGACAGCACCGCCGTCACTTTTGGGTATGACGAGACAGCCGGCGTGCTAAAGATGGTCAACCTGCAGAGCGGGGGTTTCTCCTGCACCATCCGCTATCGCAAAATGGGCCCGCTTATCGACAAGCAGATCTATCGCTTCAGTGAGGAGGGGATGGTCAACGCGCGGTTCGACTACACCTACCATGACAACAGCTTCCGGATTGCCAGCATGAAGCCGGTCATCAGTGAGACGCCACTGCCTGTTGACCTCTACCGATATGATGAGATCTCTGGAAAGGTGCAGAAGATTTGTTCTGGTTTACTTTCCTGTTTTAGCAACGCCCTTTCCAAGTATTTGTAGCTTACCTTTCTTGCTTTTTCCTCCTTACAGATAGAACACTTTGGAAAGTTTGGGGTCATTTACTACGACATCAATCAAATCATCACCACTGCCGTTATGACACTGAGTAAGCATTTTGACACCCACGGTCGCATCAAGGAGGTCCAGTACGAGATCTTTCGTTCTCTCATGTACTGGATGACGGTCCAGTATGACAGCATGGGACGTGTGGTGAAGAGAGAGCTTAAGATCGGGCCCTACGCCAACACCACACAGTACCGCTACGATTACGATGGAGACGGGCAGCTCAGTGGCGTCAAGGTGAGCAGAGAGGCTGGGATTCTAACCGTGCGGTGTGTCTTCATTAGAGGCTGAAGTATCCATAACTCTGATTTACAAACATCATTGTTTGTTTCCAGGTGAATGATTGGTCTACCTGGCGCTACAGCTACGACCTTAACGGTAACCTCCACCTGCTGAATCCTGGGAACAGTGCCCGGATCTTGCCTCTGCGTTACGACCTCAGAGATCGCATTACGCGCCTGGGAGATGTCCAATATCGCTTGGACGAAGACGGCTTCCTGAGTCAGCGTGGGACGGACGTTTTTGACTATAACTCCAAAGGTCAGCTCCTGCGGGCGTACAACAGAGGTCCAGGAGGCTGGAGCATTGTATATCACTATGATGGGCTCGGTCGCAGGGTGTCCACAAGGAACAGCCTGGGGCAGCACCTTCAGTTCTTCTATGCTGACCTCAACCATCCAACCAGGGTGACGCACATCTTCAATCACTCCAGCTCTGATATCTCGTCACTCTACTATGACCTCCAGGTGGGCGTGGTTGGTTAATTATAAGATCATCCTATAATGTTTGTGGTACAGACTGATTAATCAGCACAAACACGATCCTGAACTAAAATGGGAATTTGTAACTGTCCTATGATCAGGGTCATCTCTTTGCCATGGAGGTGAGCAGTGGAGAGGAATATTACATAGCTTCTGACAACACCGGCACACCGCTAGCAGTCTTCAGCAGCAATGGACAAATGATCAAACAGGTATCCAGCTGTGAATCACACCTGTTCCACATTTATTCCCTCCACCATCCGCATTGTTGTTTATATTTGAGTGATCTGCTTCTTTTACCCAGGTCCAGTACACCGCCTACGGCGAGGTGTATCTGGACTCTAACCCAGAGTTCCAACTGGTGGTGGGTTTCCACGGCGGCCTGTACGACCCCTTGACGAAGCTGGTCCACTTCACCCAGCGGGACTACGATGTCTTGGCTGGGCGGTGGACCTCACCCGACTACAGCATGTGGCCCAAGATAGGAAAAGATCCCGCTCCCTTTAATCTGTATATGTTCAAGAACAACAACCCACTCAGTGACATGCTGGATGTTAAAAACTACGTCACAGGTAGAGAGTTACAAATATTATGTGGGCCAAATGGTGAAATGTGTTGTATGAATATTTAGCCCTTGTACTCTGTCTCAGATGGTTGGCTGTGTTTCTTCCTGGCATATTAAAAAGCAGGGAAAATAACGCTTCTAGTTTACTTAACAAGCTCATCTTAGCTTATGTCCTGAGACTGTCAGGAATCTCTAGTGTTCAGCAGAACAGATTGTTGTGGACTAGATAGTTTATGCTAGTAACAATGTACTACAGATGGCACGGACGAGATAAGTCACAAAAGCAAACACGCTTTCAGTTTTTTGGTTTTTTGTTATACTAAAACCACTGCTTCATTTGCTACTGTGTTTAACTTTGTCATTCAGCAAAAGTAATTTCCCCTCGTCTGCTTGCTGTAGATGTGAAGAGTTGGCTGGTAATGTTTGGCTTCCAGCTCAGTAACATAATCCCAGGGTTCCCTCGACACTCGCTCTACTTTGTGGAGCCACCGTATGAGCTGCAGGCCACCCAGCACTGTGAGAACGGACAGGTACACCTATTTAAAATATATACCCACTCTCATTATTAAATCAAATATTGACCATTTTCTTTTAAATCTAATATAAATGTGCCCTGTATTTACTCACTGCGGTCAGCTGTGTGTTATTACATTATCATCTCTTTCAAAAAAGTGACAAAGCTTTTCTTTAACTTTTTCTATATAGCTCATAACCGGGGTGCAGCAAGCAGCTGAGCGGCACAACCAGGCCTTCATGGCCCTGGAGGGTCGTCTGCTCAACAAGGAGCGTCGCAGGCGCAAGGACAAGCCTGGCCACTGGTTCGGCACCAGCACCCCCATAATAGGCAGAGGAGTAATGGTAGCGCTGCAGGAGGGGAGAGTGGTGGCTGGCGTGTCGGCGCTGGCCAGCGAAGACAGCCGCAAAGTGGCTCTGGTGCTCAATGGTGCGCAGTACCTCGAAGGCACGCATTACACACAGGATGGAAAGGACTGCCACTACTTTGTGAAGGTAGGCTCTGCTGACAGCGACCTGCTGGCCCTGGGGCTCACAAACGGGCGCAAGTCACTGGAGAGCGGAATCAATGTGACAGTGAGCGGGCGGTCGAGGAGAGGAGTGACCGTGGAGTTTGCAGTTCCATCATTATTACTGAGCGTTCGGTACGGGCTCGCTGCAGACGTGCTGGACGAAGAGAAGGTAAGACTGTTGGAGCTGGCCAGGCAGAGGGCGCTGGCGGGGGCCTGGGCCAAGGAACAGCAGCGAGCTAGGGACGGAAAGGGAGGCAGTCGCCTCTGGACAGAAGGGGAGAGACAGCAGCTCCTAACGACAGGTCGAGTACAGGGCTATGACGGCTACTACGTACTGCCTGTGGAGCAGTATCCAGAACTGGCTGACAGCAGCAACAACATCCAGTTTCTCAGACAGAACGAGATGGGCAGGAGGTAACAGCCCACTGGAAGGGCGGACTCTTCCCACTCTCTCCCACTTTCACATCTCGAGATTTTGTCCCGGTTCCTTTTTTTTTCTCTTACCCTCCCTCCTCTTAAAACCCATGGAGATTTAACCAACAAACGGGGTTATTCACGGAACGCTGCAGGGACTTTTAAAAAAGAATGACTTACCAGACAACACATTGTTAATTTTACTGCCACAGGCAAAAAAATAAAAATACAAATAAAAAATACAGTTTAGTCAGTCAGATTTTTTGTTCTGTTTTTTTTTTTTCTTTTGAAAAAACTTTGAACAACTGAAAAAGCACTGAAGAACTTTGAGAACTGTTGCTTAATGAGTAAGAAGATTCCCCTTTTTAAAAAAGATAGTGATATTTTTGCCCATATTTTTTGGGTCACACTGAGAGCGTCCATGACAGCTACTGGTAACACGGAGGGTTTGCACTGCGGTGGCTTCTGCGATCGAGGCTTATCTGTCTCTAATCGACGCTAGAGGCAAAAAAAACAAAAAAAAAGGGACCAAAGTGGAGGAGCACTCCAGAGTGCCGCCATTAAAACTGCTCATCAAAAGGAGGACGTCGTGCACAGCGACAGACACGGCAACGCTAAGAGTTGCCCACCACTATGAGTCGTCTCCCTGTCTCAGGCCTCCCATTGTCCACCTCGGACACCCAACCAAGCAACACGCGGGCTAACGGCATCCTTGAAAAATCCACGCTGTTAACAGACTACGAAGTAAACTTTTTAACAAAAACAAAGTCAAAAAAATGTGATGGCTATATTTGTGGACAGTGGTGTCACACGGCATTGTTTATTTTGAAACGGGGAAAAGAATCATACTACTTACATATGTGTCCAACTACACTGAATTTCAGGATGTTGCGTATACTGTAGATGCCGTAGTTTTGTACGTTCCAGTCGCGGTAGAATTGTGAGACTTTCACATAAGGCACTTCTGTACAGAACGATCAAACACACCGATCACAGAGTCCAGACAACATGCTTACGTTAGTATTTATTTGATTTTCTTCTTCTTTTTTTTTAAATTTATTTATTCTTAGTACTATATGACAATCATGAATGAGTCACCAGTTCTATTCAATATGAACATTAAATGGATGAGTTTATTTTCTTTTGTAAGATATGTAAGAAATTGTTCATTTTTGGGGTTTTTTTGTATTCATTTCCGTTTGCTGCCAGGGCAAATAATAGTCACTCTCAAAAAGAATAATTTATGTAATAAAGTGTTTTAAAAAAAACAGTTTATACTTTAAATAAAGTCTTTAAAACTGTGAAATCTGTTTTTTCGAAATATATTTCGATGTACAGTGTATAGACTTACCTTTATGCAGCACAGTAGAATATTGTTCAGATTATCAAGTTTTATATTTCTAAGAGGAAGTGGCTTGTAATGTGCAAAATCTTTAGCTGGTCTTACTACTCTAGAGTTTTGTGGCACTCTAATACTCCATATCTACAATATCGACCCCCCCACCCGACCCCCAGTTTGTTGTTTTTGACTGGGGGTTGTTTTTTTTTTCTTTTTGTTCGGAAGCTGTCCTAGATCCCAACAGCAGTAGCAGTAATGGATCCCTCTCACTGTGAAGAGACTCGTGCTGGATGTCATAATGTACCAAATCAGTATTATCAAAGGATGATTCTTATACATTCGCTGAAAACGAGACTCTTCTGAGAAACCTTATCAATAAAACATAATTGTTTACTTCAGCCGAGTGACGTGTACTTCACTTTCATCCCACTTTTCCGTTTGAAGACTACCGATGTTACTCATACGGAACATCCTCATTATTTTATGACATGCATTCGTATTAGTTGTGTGATGCTGAAATGCATTTCAAAGGTATCTTTGAGCTTGTTGCTGGTACTGGAAAGTTCCAATAATTAAAACGGGCAGCCCGCACCCAGCCCTTTCTTTGTTAACTGTACATAATTTCCTTAGGTTTGTTCGGAAAATAAGAGGTAATTAACAGCAGTGTTTTATAAACACACAGAGAGCTACCATTTCCCTCTCGTCTATGCTCTGGGGGGGGGGGGGGGGCTACATTTTTTATATCTGCTGCCTCTTGACACTTACTCGGGCATGTTTACATAAGCTAAAGTAGATGTGACAGCATTTTGAATGAAGGCTTAATTATAAAGGAGGAGCGTGCGGTCGCAGATGATATCGCAGTGCCTTTGATGATGTTTCTTACAAATTTAAAAGCCCCCAAAAAACACAACCTCAGACTCGAACCTGCACTTTCACTCTTAGTCTCCAGCAATACACCTGCCAGGTTTGACAGGTGAAGTTGTGGTCTCCCTCTCTTTTTTTTAGGGGTTTCTCACTGTTGCCAAGGCAATTATCGCAATAAGGCACAGGGCAGGATCTGATATATTGCCAGCTCAGACAACACAGTTTAAAAAATATAACTCTGACATCTTCATGTCCATGCCACCAGCAACTACTCTAGTAAATGTTTCCTATAAACATTAAAAATGTTTGTATTAATGGGTATTAGTAATGTGATTAAAATGTGTAGAATTTACTGTCCATTTACGCTCACTGCTCGCTCTTTTAGGTACAACTTGCCAATACCGGGTTGGACTTCCTTTTGCCTTCAGATTTGCATCAAGTCTCCATGGCACAGACTAAAGAAGGTTCTGGAAATATTCCTCAGAGATGTTGTTCCAAAGTGGCATGACAGCATCACAAAGTCCATAATGTAACTCTCCCATTAAGATAAGAGATAAGATAAGATAGAACTTTATTAATCCCTCGGGTGGGTTCCTCTGGGAAATTCGATTTCCAAAAAAGCACAGCACCGACAGAAGTTACAGAGTTATACACACACACATATATATAAATACAGAGACAATATAAATAAAATATACAAAGGGGATAAATAGAATAAATAGGAATAAAAATAAAAATACAAGTGAATTGCACATTTAAAGTATTGAGTCTATTGCACCGTTGACTATTTACAAAAGTATTGCACAAAAGGTATTGCACAGTGAGGTGAAGAGGCACTACAGCTTAGTTGTTCCCTCCTTTGTCCTCCTGTTTCCCCTCCCTCTCCCCTCCAGAGAGGAGTTAAACAGTCTGATGGCGTGTGGGACAAAGGAGTTTTTAAGTCTGTTAGTTCTTGTCTTTGGGAGAAGCAACCTGTCACTGAACAGACTCTTCTGGTTGTTAATGGCCGTGTGCAGAGGATGCCCAGCATTGTCCATAATGTCCATCAGTTTCTTTAATGTCCTTTTCTCTGCCACTGTCACCAGAGTGTCCAGCTTCATGCCGACCACAGAGCTAGCCCTCCTGATCAGTTTCTCCAGCCTGGATGAGTCCTTCTTTGCTGTGCTGCTCCCCCAGCACACCACAGCATAGAAAAGTACTCCAGCAACCACCGACTGGTAAAACATCCTCAGGAGCTTCCTGCAGATGTTAAAAGACCTCAGCCTCCTGAGGAAGTACAGTCGGCTTTGGGCTTTTTTATACAGGTACTCTGTGTTGCATGACCAGTCCAGTTTATTGTCCACCCACAGCCCGAGGTACTTGTACTTGTTGACCACCTCCACCTCCTCCCCCTCTATCTGAACCGGCAGTGGACCTGCTCTAGACCTCCCGAAGTCCACAACCAGTTCCTTAGTCTTTGAGGTGTTGAGTTGCAGGTGGTTTGTGTGACTCCATGCGACAAAGTTCCTCACCAGACTTCTGTACTCCTCTTCCTGATCATCCCAGATACACCCCATGATGGCTGTGTCGTCTGCAAACTTCTGAATGTGGCATAATTCAGAGTTGTAGCAGAAGTCAGAGGTGTACAGGGTGAAGAGAAGAGGGGACAGCACAGTTCCCTGTGGTGCTCCTGTGCTGCTGACCACTGTGTCAGACGTGATGTCCTTCAGCCTGACGTACTGTGGTCTGTCGGTGAGGTAGTCGGAGATCCAAGCCACCAGGCAGGGGTCCACCTCCATCCTGTTCAGTTTTTCCTGAAGCATACAGGGCCGGATGGTATTAAAGGCACTGGAAAAGTCAAGAAACAGGATCCTGACCGTGCCTTTTCCCCCATCCAGGTGTGAGTGGGCTCTGTGTAGGAGGTACAGGATGGCATCCTCCACTCCGACACCCGCCTTGTATGCAAACTGTAGTGGGTCCTGGGCATGTTGTACCTGTGGTCGGAGGAGGTTGAGGAAGAGCCGCTCTAGAGTCTTCATAAGATGTGACGTCAGTGCCACCGGTCGGTCACATCCCAAAGGTGCTCTGTTGGCTTGAGATCTGGTGACTGTAGAAGCCGTTTAAATACAGTGACCTCACTGTCATATATTTAAGAAAGTAGTTTGAGGAGATCTGAGCTTTGTGAAAAGATGACAGCAGAAGATGGTTAAAGGGACAAACATGGTAAGCAATTATCCTCAGCTAAGCTGTGGCATTTAAACAGTGCTAACGTGGTACAAGAAAATATCCCCCACACTGTTACACCAACATCAGGCTGAACCATTGATACGAAGCAGGATGAATCCATGTTTTTTTTATGTTGTTTATGGCAAATTCTGACCCTGTCATCTAAGTGTTGCAGCAAAATCAAGACTCATAAGACCACATGGCATTTTCCTAATCTTCTATTATGAGTTGTAGCCTCAGTTTCCTGTTAATAGCTGACAGGAGTGATGCCTGGTCTGGTCTTCTGCTGGTCTTCTGCTCCATCAACTTCAAGTTTTGGCATAACGTGCATTCAGAGATGCTTTTCTGCATACCTCGGTTGTACAGAGTGAGTTCGTTAGGCAGGCAATAGTAACTCAACTATCAGCTATTAGGGGTCTAGCTATTCTCGTTCAGCCTCTGACATCATCAAGGCTTTTTCCCCCACAGAACTGCTTACTGTATATTTTCTCTTTTCCAGACCATTTTCTGCAAGCCCATGTTCTATGGGAAATCTCAGACTAGCCCACCTGGTACTAACAACAATGCCACATTCAAAGTCACTTAAATCACCTTTCTTCCCACTCTGAGCCTAGTTTGAACTATGTCACGTCAGCCATGTCTTCAAACCTAAATGCTTTAAGTTTCCGTCATGTTATTGTTTGAATGCATATTAGCAGTAATAAGAACATAATAAATTGCCCAGCCAGTGTAGGTTACAGCAGCATAAGCACAAGTTAAACTTATAACTTTAAAAAGCTTTGAATGTCTTTTAATTGAAACAGTTATAAATACTGTGGAGGCTAGCTTAATGAGAAATGTGATACAAACTACGGTTGATTCACATGTGAGCTCTCTGCTGTATCCCACAAATGAAGTGAAATACAGTGAAAACTGTCTAATGCTATGTTTAATGTGTAAAGTGATAGTTTTCATGCTCAAAGCTCACGACTTTTCAGTGATGGCTCATTCTTAGCTCAGCAGGCAGTTTGGGTGGGGAAAGGGTCTCCTTTTGTTACCACCAGTTGCAGTGAACTAGCTTAGCTGGCAACTGTAGTGGAAACATTAAGCAGTAGTGCTTGCAGGTGAGTGTCAGACTTATATTTGATAAAAACAAACAGAGTGGTAGTGTAACTGGGAAAATGTTGCTACAAGGGAATTTTAGCTTCATAGACTGTTTCCACAGTGCCCCCAAGTGGCCAATTAGAGAAAGCTCTTATAGGTGTAAGTAAAATACAGAAACTTACATTACAAATAAGTCTTCTTTATATTCTGAATATATATAGTAATGTTAATTTTGATTCATAAACATGGATAATAAGCAACAGATTGATGTTTCAACTGTGCAGTTTATTTTAGGATTTCTTCTGAAAATGTAAAGATCCTGCATTTCAAGTATTGTGGCAAAAAAGAAAATCACTAGAAGTACAAGTACCCTAAAAGTGTTTATGCTTGAGTAACTATGCATCTTGTAATTTACCTCCTCCACAACTACTGGCTGCCAATTATGTCTCATTTTCTCCTCTGCTCCCCCCCCTTCCTTTTATTTGATTGTAAGACATTTGGTGTTAAAAATAGTTGAAAACTCAGTCACCAACAGCCACAAATCTGCACTTTCATCCCTGCCTAAATCGCACACGCACACACACACATACCTCATTCACATTGCCCATTAAAAAAAAAAAAAAAAAAACAACCCAAACAGAGCCTTTTATGGTTATGGCAATAAATTATTTTAATCATCTACAGCAAAAAGGCATCGTATGGGTAATTTGGATCAGTCTGTATAGCAATCACAACATCTTGTTTCAGTGAGAAATAAAGCTGAAAAGCTAATATGATAAAAATAATATTGATAGTCTGTGAAGGTTCTCAGTCATCCAGGTCATCGCAGTCAAAGGAGCTTGCAAAGAAAAGCGTCTGGACTTCTTTAAGTTGCTTGAAGACATTTCACCTCTCATCCGAGAAGCTTCTTCAGAAGTCCAGATGCTTTTCTTTGCAAGCTCCTTTGAATATTGATAGTCATTTCTTTGTATATGAAGAAAAACATTGTGGCTGTTAAATGTTGCCATTAATCAAAATAATAAAATAAGAGCATTCCATTTATTGTCTTACCGCCTATGGACAAACGTACATTTGTTAAAATGACTTGTGTGCAAATGAGATGGGAAACATTTCAAGCATCAGCCCTGTCTGCAGCGGGGTTCTCACAGCCTTTGGGTATCATCATACTGGGTAAGAGTCCTTGAAGTTTTGCAGATAGCATAGCTGAAGGGGAGGAGTAAGGAAAGCTTTTATGTGGTTATGAAGACAGGAAGGAGTATATTACAGAGGCAATCATTATAAAGTGCCCAAGTGAATCACGCAGGATGAGCCTGAGATCATAGTATGCTGTATGTTTGGCATCTACCATATTGTGTGTGCAAATCTGTAGCTTGTGTGTTGTTGCACAATTTTAGTAAGGAGCCTGAGATTTTGGTAATGTTTACAAGCTCTGTTAGAAACTGCTACTGTGTAACCGTGGACAGCAACTGTGTAACCGTGGACAGGTCAGTCAGTCAGTGTGGAGGGTTGCACATGAAGGTGGAGGGTTGCACATGAAGGTAGAGCACTGGGATGAAGCTTCCATGTGGGAGCGAGGACTTCATTTATAGAAGTAATTTATAGCTTTACAGACATACAAGACTTCTGGAGGGAACAGAGGGGCATTTGTGAGGAAGTGCAAGGTTTAAGTCAGATGGGAGAAAGGGCGATGGGCTTCGAGGCACAGAAATAGGGGCAAGAGGGTAATGGGGGTCAATCAGTAGGGGAATGGCGTTATGTCAGCATGTCCCAGAGACAGCAGCAGCACAGAGCTGTCCAGCAGGCTGTCAGGCATGTGTCCGCTGTGTCATCCCTTCTCCTGTCTTCAACCACGTACACTACAGTGAAATAAAGAGTAGAGATGGAAGAAAGAGGTTGGAAAGGGTTTTAAAGAAAAAGAAAGCAATTAGTGATTTCTTTTCTAAAACAACATAAAGTCCAGTGATATAATTCTCAGTGTCAAATCTCCAGCAGGGAGTTCAAGTGTAACCAGGGGTTTATACACTTTTCCTCTAATTACAGTCATCTTAGGAGTTTAATCTTTACAGTAATACCATAGCAGCGCACAGCCATGATCACACAGCATTACACTTGACTAACATCAGCTCGCCTTCGGTGCTTTCCCTTTACTTCACGTGTGTAGCAGTGGCTTTATTTCATCCTTCACCAACATGTGGAAACTTGTCGAGGCAAATGATCATGTTAGCCATACATGAGCTTTAACAGCTGCTCCAGCCTGAATGAGCACATCTCACCTTCTTTGTGTTTCTGATTAATCATTTATGTGGAAGCAAACACTAATCCAGCTTTTAACAGCTTCAGCTGGGAGGCAAGTTACCTAGGTGACATGCCACTGACCCAATAGGCAAGGACAGATGGCTTACCACTTTTCATACTGAACTCTGATAACGATGTGGCAAAGGTTAATAAATGTTTGGCCAATATTTATTTTTAATGCCGCTAATCGACATGGCGTGCAATGAGAATCTCAGTCACAGCACACTTAGCTTTTATTGACCAGATCAGGTTTATCTTAGGCTACAAAAGCAGCAACACCTTAGTGCTCGCTTTCATAAATAGAAGGATTGGCCGTGTTTTCTTCATGCAAGGCTGTTCTCTTTGCATACTCACTTTGAATATTTATTTTTAAAACGTGCCCTTTCTTTCCCAGCTTGTGCTACACTTTATTGGCTGCTCAGTGGGGAGTTCAAGCCGCATTAACACACCTTTCATCTAAAACCCGACTTGACTTCACACATCTGAAACCTTAGCTGCCTGCTTGGGGATGCTTGAAGTTGTACCACGTTAAGGTTCCTGGTAGAAACACAGGCATTTGTCAAATTGGCAATTAGATTATCAAGTACCACGACTTAACAACACGTTATTTGTTGATGTTGTTAGGGAACAGAATGGTGGCTTTTAAAGCAGCGAAACCCCAATGCTTACATTAATAAAGTGGGACTTTTTCAAGGAAGCCAAGCATGTAAATGAAATCCTGTTTTTTTCCCCCCCCATTCTGCCCGAGTGTGTTGTATACTTTGTTAAACAATGTTGACTTTATTGTGTTAAGCACACACTTAAGGGGGAAAAAAAAAAAAAAAAGTAGTAACGACTACATGCTAAAGTAGTGACTTCCCGTTGATGAAGCTTAGATTCAATAAGATAAGATAAGACTTTATTGATCCCACAACGGGGAAATTTTTGCATCACCTCAGCTCAGGTACAGATATCAGAAGGAAATACAAAAATACAAATAAGTACAATCAATGGAAAAAAAGTAAGATAATACACTATATACAATGGTAGCATACACAGTATGTGATCATGGATATGGTTGAAAATATGGAAGAACATAAACTATATAGCTATTGTACCACACACACACACACACACACACACACACACACACACACACACACACACACACACACACACACACACACACACACACACACACACACACACACACACACACACACACACACACACACACACCATTATGCATGAAGTGGTGACCGTGGCTGTTCACAGTGTCCAGTGACTTATGACATTGTGATTGAGGAGTTATAGAGTCTAACTGCTATTGGGATGAATGATCTGCGAAAGCGCTCCTTCTTGCAGCGAGGGTGTAATATTCAGTCTAATCTAAAACTAGCTAAGAGAAATTACACACCTGTCCCAAACAGGAACTCGTGTTTCAGGAGCCCACTGAAATGTGTCCACTTCAGTATTTAAATATAGTTCACTTCACTTGTCACAAACATAGACATCAGTTTTTGTTTATGAAGCTTTATTTTTTGTCATATGCCTCAGGAGGATGTGACTGAGCAATACAGCTTGTTCATTCAGTAGAAATTTGTTAATCACAAGGCAGGCCAGTCCTAAAGCATACCACCAGTTTTACTCCAGCTATGACCATAAACTCATCAAGAAAATGTTAAAGGTCTAAGATCAAGTGAGCAATAAGATATTTTGCTTATCTGGCATATTTGCTAGAGCAGCGGAAAGGCCCTTCTCTTGCCATTACAAAGAATATGTGTTTAAGGTACTTATGTAACCATCTTAAAAAGGTACAGCTAACGTTAACAGATCAGCTTCCTAGTGGTACTAACAAGGGGCAACCTCCAGACCTAAAACCAATGCCAGGTGCCAAAATGTGCAGTTCCTTTAGTAGCCAGCTGACAAGGTAGCACTGCATCGTCTCACACAAATATGGTCATTCTTAGCTCCAAAATGTTTTCAAAATGCCTTTCAAAAACCAGTGTGTGAAAACAATGTAGCTACAAACAGCTTTCCTACTGTTTGAGTTATGCGAGTAGCTAATCCTTGCAGCTGAATGCAGACTTGCAAGACTCCCAGTGCATCTCCATAACATCCAGTCAACAAGTAATTCAGCACAGGACTTAAAATTGTGTAAGGACAGTGACAACTTGTAGTTCTGCTAGTACTGCTGGATTTGGACTCACAAGTGTTGTGTAGCACATTTGGGTCACAGTGCTTACCTGTGTTTTTGGGAGCTTCCCCATACATGGGCCCGGGAGGAGGTCCACCCTGCCAGCCAAACTGAGGCTGTCCAGCATACCCATAAGGAGGTTGTCCTGGTCCAGGATAAGGACCGCCAGGTCCCATTGGTCCGGGAGGGTAGTTCGGGTAAGCTGGGTTAGGTTGCTCCATGTTCACAGGGTATCCCTGCTGAGGATACCCTGGGTAGCCTTGAGGTGGTGGGCCCTGGGCTGGGTAACCAGGAGCAGTCGGGCCATTGCCTGGGTATGGAGGCGGGTTCTCCATGTTTGGCTTTAGGTCAAACGATTGCTTAAAAGGAAAAGAGAAAAAAAAAAAGTTAAAGGTGGTGTGATTATGGCCCTTTTCTTGACTAGAAAGCAGATACACTGAAGCAACACAGAATACCTTTTCAATTCCTCCATATTCCGGTTTCCTACTCAGAAAGTCTAAAGTAATATTTGGCAGTATTTTGCCAAAGTTCTAAAAAAAAGAGAAACTGTTTCTAGTTTGTATACATCACACACTTCACTCACTACTTCTTTAACCTGTTGACTATTCCACACTTTCGGCAAACAGCCATTATCTCCACTCAGCCACAGAGGAAAGACAAGCACAGTACATTACTCTAATGTTTGCAGAGGATATCTTATGATTCAGTGGTCAGTCACAAAACACATCAACCATTCCAGAGGCAAGCATAATTATTTTACTGTTCACACAGAAAGATTGGCTTCACAGCGTACAGAGTGAGGCCAGTAGAACACGTGAATAAGAGAGAGGAAGAAAGAACTCTGTAACCACAAGGCCCGTACAAGTTGCATTTTCACACGTATCACATTATATCACACGTTCATGTCTTCTTTTTGTCAGTGTGCGAATCAAACGGGAAAGAAAATGATCCCAAAGCCATTATCAAAGTAAATAAACTATGTCTGAGATCAGCCATTTAAAAGTCATTTCTTTCAAGTGCATTTCCCAACCAGTGGTTTCTGAGAAGGCCAACACCGAAACACTTGCTAGCTTTCACGTAGAAGAGCCACAGAAAAAGAAAAGGCTGATAGTTGGAAAACTGTGGTGGTGCTTACATCACTGGAATCCCTTTTTCACCTTGTATATGTACACTATAAACATCCAAATGGCTTTCATTCCTTCCTGCTCATCTTTTTATCCACATTCAATCTCCCATCTGTAATTTAAAAAAAGGTGCACACACAGAGTACTTCCAAACTGGATGGTGAAAAACGTTATTACCACTAATCTACTCAGTAGGATTTAACAGTGTACTTTTCTGTACTTATCACTTATGGAAAATCTCTTATTGGGTTCAAAGTACATAAGTCTTTTTATAAGTGTCATTGCCCAATGGCATTAATAACCATGTTTGATTGTGGCTCTTGGGTAATGTTATACCTGCAGATAAGCTATGAGGTTGGTTTCATACCACTTTCAAAGTGATGTGGGAATGTTAACATTAGCAGCCCATGTGACAATAAGCTTTATCACGGCTTTCACGCATTTCACCACCTGAATATGTTCTTCAAGCTACTAGCAGACGGCACTCCCTCTAAAGATGCCTAGGAGGGACAAAACAATTCCTGATGATTTGTTTAAGTAGTTACAGTAAGCCAGCACACTCACCAGCAAAAAAACAACAACACTGGAATAAGCTCACCTGTCCTGCTGGGACAATGAGAGGTGACGCCAAAGTGTCCCCTGTGATGAAGGTCTATTCTGTCCCTCTCTTCCTGTGTAAGATTACGTGTTGAAGGTTGAGAAAGAAGCCAAACAAATGATCGGTAACCTGACACCTATGAGGATGTCTGCATATACTGTCAAAGTTCACCTTGAAGGCCATGGGCTTTTATTATACCTACGTACATTTCTTACTAGACTTTGGTACAGGGTTAAGTTTTAATGAAAAGATTTTAATAGACGTTGATTTCTATGAAGGTTTTCTCAGTGTGTCTTTACTGTGTCCGAGAGTGATAATTTGCATGTGTTTGTTTTTCCCCTCTGATGAAAAGCAAAAATAAATGAGTGAAGTGAGATCACATGTGTTTCCACAACAGTATCATGATGACAATATCACAGACAAACAGGGCACACGGAGTAACTGGACACTGAACACTAAACCTTCCTGAATCCTTTAAATGCCACTGAAAATGCCATTGTTAAATAATGACAAGCAAGAAGTTTCCCTAACAGTTGTGTTATCCTTGTGGCTGAGTTTAACACTAACATCTGGAAAATAAACTGGGTGGTAAAGCAGAACACGTAAGCATTACTATGGAATATTTAAAATATAGCCTCACAAACCCAAAAGAAGTGCTAATAATTAGCATTAAGTAGTAAAAGAAAAAAAATCTATTTGGGCATTTTAATGTTTTTTAGTACATAGGACTTGAACTACTTAAGATATGATGCCAATTTAAAAATTCTGTTCAGAGAAAATACACATATCTACCTAAATACCAGGGCCTAAAAGGACCAGCTATAATAAATAAATAAATAAATAAAGGGGGGGGTAAAAGCCCATATTGCCCAAAATGAATGAGCTTACATTAGATTTACATCATGTTTGTACAAGCTGAGCTGTGGCAAAGCAGTTCGGTAGCCTGGCAGCCCCTGTTTACCTTGTCTTTGTCTAGAGACAAGACAAGACTCCGTGTATATTAAGACACCCCATTGGACCCAATTAAGAGCAATCAGAACCATAATTCTGTCATATAAACAGGTGCTTGGAGCAAACTGAGAAAAAAAAAAGCTCTAAACTAAAAAAAGACACGAAAACAAAAAGAAAAAAAGAACAGAAACTATAACCGGAACCTTTGTTGCTCAGCAACGCTGCCTTGAATTAATCTGAGTTAAGCTAAAGCTAGTCTGTTAATATTTGATCCGTTTGTATTTTCAATAAGCGTTTGTTAGTATGACTAGCCCACTTATTATCAGGGTTAGTCAACAGAATTTAGTTTAGCCTATTAAATGTTTTTTTTTTTTTAAAGAACTCTATAGCCTTTACATGAGGCAAACAGAAGTCGCACCTGCAGGCCACAACCCAGTCCGACCCATCTCTAATTTCACAGTGACAAGGCTCGTACACACAAATATACACAGTCCGGCCCTGGCTGGGCTTCCTACCTTTGAGTAACCACTATTCCGGTCAGCTGGAGACGGCAGCAAAGTCTGCTTAACCAGAAACGGCGTCAGTCTTCTCTTCTTGTTACTACTTCTTACCGCAATGACCGACCACTGTCCAGAAATTTGGTGCGTATCGCGTTCACTGGGTGTGACGTCATTTAAAGGGTACGATATGCGGGAGGCGTTTCGGTGGGCCACCGAAGGGCGGGATTGGCTGCTGAGCCGGCCCCCGCTCGCCAGCGTCCAATCACAAGCTAGAGCGATGACCAGCCGTTCGCCAGGGAAAAAAACAATGACTTCTGGTCCTTTGAACAGATAACCGATTTAGCGGGTCTACATCACCCAGCCAGTGACGAAATTCACACGAGGAGCAAGAATAGCTCAGAGGAGTGACTAACTGGTCAATTATTCATCGATGATCTTATTTCTCTCACTCATGGGAGTTTTGCTCATAAAGCTAATGGATAATTTACATGTTACCAAAGACACATAGTCAAATATTATTTTATATATGTAAGAATGAACTTTTTTTATTATTTCCTGTGTTTTATCTATCATATTGCATTGCTGGTTTTGTCCCAGCAGATGTCAGGCTAGCCCCAGCCTGGAATCATAAGACCTTCTCGTGTTTATATGAGATACACAATTCGGATATTCGCCAAATGCGTGTGTTTAATTTTGTTTAAGTTGCTGAGCACACCAGGACACCGTGTCGTTGAGTTGTTAGCTGTTTATTAACATTATATGCTGTAAGATTCAGGCATTAATCTAAGACACTTTCGATCTTTCTGGGTCCCAGTAATTGCAGCACTTTGGCAGATTTCAATTGTATATCTTACAGATCCGAGAGAAGGAAAACAAACTCCACGAAAGTGGTTTGTGGAGTGGGCTGTATAGCTGCACTTGTGTTCACTATAGGCTGATTGCTATAAACCCTCTTATCTGTGACCGTATTCTCCCAGTGATTTATTGGCTTGTCAAAATGTCTTGCACGTGCAGAGAGGCCATGGCGGTTGAGTGAATTTGTTTTCTTTGAAACAACTGTACCTGTTAACTCAGGGCTCCATACTACACAGCGAGTTCAAAGAAGCTTTTTCCCCTACCTAGATTCACCTACCCTAACATTGGCTATCAGGATAAATGGCAAACAACGCTGGTTATCAACTCCCTAAATTAACCCAGGATTTCCCCTGTGCTATCACATGAAAGGGGTGACGTCAGCATCTGACCAATCACGAAGGGAGGTTTCAAGACTCATGTGACTTTTCCACAGAAAATGATCCCTGTGAGTGTCACCTACTCCAGAGACGTTATCAAATGGTGATGAAAATCTCAAAACAACATAAAATGCCAGTAAAATGCAAGACTGTTAAAGGGCTTCCTTTGACAACTGACACAGTTTGGCTTCATTTTGTGATTTTAGTAAGGTACAGCTTAACATATTATGTATTGTCCCAATAGAGAATCTACATCACACTTACAACGTGCTTTAAAAGAAAAGAATTAGTGAAAACGTGTTGCTTACAAATGATTTTAAACCCAAACTCTGAACATAACCTTCTCCTGACAGTTTGAGTGTTTATTCTCTAAGCTGCAGAACAATAAAATTGAAAAAAATATGTAAGTATTAATTATTTATTTATATGTAAGTGTTAATTAATAATGCTCATCAGGGAATCAAAGACATTACATGGTATTTAAAAACAACAACAACAAAAAAAAAACTTTAGACCTTTTTTACTGTTCACATGCAGGTGCCCGAGGGATCTCCCGGTACGGTGACACTCTTTTCTGGAGAACTGATTCTTGATTTGATTCTTGAGTTGATTCTTAATCTACCAATTTACCCCAACAAGAAGTGAATACTTCATAGTAAAGAAAACCCAGGTTTAACCCAGAAGTTACCTGGATAAGCCAGCCAAGTCTGGCTGCTTAGCATAGACCACAGTTCTTTCTGAAGCTTTCCCCGAGTGGTTCTTGGCTCTTGGACAACTCTTTTGATGAGGTTCTGACTCTTCTATCAGAAATCTTGTGAGGAACGTTTGATTGTGGCTGGTTTATCGTGAAATGATGTTCTTTCCACTTCCCTAATTCACTGTAACATCCTGAAGGTCAGAAATATGCCCGTAACTGATCCCATCAGTATCTTCTGCAACAGTAAGGCTCCTACTGTCTTGCAACAATAAGGTTTACCCGTCATAAGCTGCATTTGCTGTGACACCTTGGTAATGAGAAACCTTTCTTATAGGCCATGAGTTAGGACTGAACCAGCTAGTACTAATTTCCACTGATAGGGGGCAGGATTGCATTCATAATAGAGAGAGATCTCAGCTGGCTTCTAGGCAAAGCAAGGCAATTTTATTTGTATAGCACACTTTAAGCACAAGGCAATTCAAGGTGCAATTCAAAATTAAAAACAAGCAAGTAGAAAGCCATAATAAGATCAGTTACTCATAAGCAAGTCTAAACAAGTAAGGAGTTCAGTGTCTCTGCAGCTTTGCATTCTCCTGATAGTGCGCTCCAGATGTGAGGAGCATAGAAACGAAAAGCTGCTTCTCCATGTTTAGTTCTGGTTCTAGGGACAGTCACTAAACTAGAGCTGGAGGACCTAACTGATCTAGATGATTTGTACCATGATAGCAGATCTCTAATGTACTCTGGTGCTAGCCCATTCAATGATTTATAAACTAATAAAAGCACTTTAAAGTCTATTCTCTGAGCTAGAGGGAGCCAGTGTAATGACTTTAGAACTGGGGTAATGTGCTCTATTTTCTTGATTCTAGTGAGAACACAAGCAACAGCGTTCTGGATCAGCTGCAGTTGTCTGATTGATTTTTTAGGTAAACCTGTGAAGATACTGTTACAGTAATCAAGGTGGCTAGAGATAAATTCATGGATGAGTTTTTCTAGGTCTCCTTGTGTCATCAGTCCTTTAATCCTAGAAATGTTCCTCATATGATAGAAGGCTGACCTTGTTATTACTTTTATGTGGCCCTGGAGGTTCAGGTCTGAGTCCATTATTACACCTAAATTTCTGGCCTGGTCAGTAGTTTCTAGTTGGACCAGTTTAAGCTGATTACTGATATTTAGTCGATCTTTTTTGGGTCCAAAGATAAGTACTTCAGTTTTGGTTTTGTTCAGTTGAAGGAAATTATGAGACATCCAGTTGTTAATTTGCTCAATGCATTTATTAATTGTTTGGATAGGTTCAACATCACCTGGTGACATTGAGATATAAAGTTGGCTAAGGCTTTCAATGCCTTTTCACACCTCCCTTTCTTCATATGTCCTTGTGTCATTCCACGCCACTACACATGGCTTAATTTAAGGACTCATTTGTCTTGGTTTCTTTGTATGCACAGATTATTTGGGATGTTACCAACATCTGGTAATGATTTCATGTCAATAGCTCCATTAGAAGTATAAGTTTGTTTTCCCAGCTGTAAGTACTCATTATGAAACCAAAAAAGGATCTGTAATTCTTACATCAATATATATTGCTGGATAATATTTACAAATTCATTAACATACATCATGTTTTCTAAGACAATAACACCCTTATATCTATCTTATTACACTGTAAAGTAACTGTAATACAAACCAACCTGGGCATATCTCACATATAAGGGTTTTTTTTTTTTTAAATCACTGGTAGATGTTAAACCAAAATATAATTCTTCACTATTATATATCGGAATCAGTATGTGTGCACATACAAGGAACTGGGCTCTGTTTTTTTCCCTTTGCATTCAGTGTAAACAGAATGAACAGCCAGTATAGTAACAACATGTATGGCATATCCATACTGTATGTGCAATGGTGAGGAGTGCAAAGATGTTTGAATAAATTATGAAATAAAGAAGGGATGGATAACTGGTTACTATATATACAGTATATACATGCTTGTTTCAGCAGCAGGTATGGTGGATGTTTGACAATACATGATATTCTGTTTAATGAATGAGTAGCATACCAGAAATTGGACAGCGTGACCTCTGCTATTGACAGTTGAATTTAAAAGGCAATGATTTCTGTTCTGCAAAGAATTCCATGTAGCAACATGTGATGAGGCTTGCACATTGAGTATGTGTAACAGGACACCTGTATCAACAAACAGAGCTGTAAACCAGTGGTGCCACTGGGTATCGAAACCCTGATCTCTGACATATGCACACTAAGCACAGTATGTTTACAGCGGAAGCGTAAAGTCATGCACAGAAAGTCTGTTGATGAAAGTTACCGGTGACACATTAGGCAACAGCAGCGATTGTGCAACAAACAGTGAAGAAATCGTCAGCGTTACTGAGCCAAATGCAAGACGGTGTAGCCTGCATTGTAAACATCACAGACCAGTTCTGAATACATGAAAAACAATTCAAAAATACTTTTCAAAGATCACTTCTAGGGAATATAGTAAAAAAAAAAAAATTACAATGAAATGTTTTCAAGCATCATATAAGCCTCATGTAATCCAAGAAACATCTGACAGTGTCTCATATTAAATTTCAGTGTAACAGCGATCGAGGAATCAGCGTTTACAGTGTACTCTTTTACTCATGTGCTCAACAGGAATCCTGGTAAACAGCTGGCTGGCTTTCCTGTGGTGTAAGTAATGTGAAATTGAGTTTGTGTGCGTGTATGTGTCAAACATGCGGCCTGCATCAGCCCACTCCCACCCCTCCAGGCCCCTTCCTGTCAGGATATATGTCACCTAGTAGGCTGTGTGTTTGAGTGTCTGTTTACATCGTCACCCGGGCGATTCATCCTGAACTTGTACTGCTCGGCTTTAACAGGAGCACAGGAGCAGCTGATAAAAATAGATCCTCATCGGCCATGCCAGCTTTACCCGACCCTCTTACAGGGAAACTGGGAGGAGCGAAGACGCAAAGAAGGGATCTTAACTCTTTGGAAAAGGGCACTGGAGCAAGTTTACCAGGGTTCATTTGAACTTGGATGGCAAGGGTGGTCATCTGTGGTGTTGTTTTCAACAGCACAGACATATTTTTTCCAAAATAACATTTCACAAATGTGCAGCAGACCAGAGACTGGTAGTCCACTCATCAACAACACAAAACATTTCAGGATCAGCTGCTTGCTGGACACAGTGTAATGTATGCAATGCAGTGAAAATGCATTGTATAAAAGCATCATAATGGCCTACTACACTCCTGAAATGTGTGCTATTATATCTTGTCATATTGAGATGTCGGAGGTATCGATAGGCTGTCATATGCCCTGCAATAGAGTTCCTTAAGTAAATCTCGCTCACTCTGAGACTTATTATTGCTGCAACAAACCTTTCTTATCATTTCTCTGAAGTCGACCCATCATCCTTTCCCTTGGTTTATCTCATATATATACTGTCGCAATAATGGATACACAGATACTGGATGCAAAATAGCTTGTTTCAGATAGTTTAAAAACTGAGAGCCTGCACTGAAGTCCACAGTAAGATAAACAGGGATTATTTTGAACTGTGAGTCATGTAAAGCCACTCTAGAGGAGTCCAAGAATTTAAAAAAACAGAGCTGGCAATGAGCATGCAAAGTCCATTTACGTACTTTATTAAAAATAAAGAAATAAATCAAAATATGTTTGAAAACCTTGGCTAACATTTGTAGCTTACTTTAGCCTGGATTCAGCTGTAAAATCAGCTCAATGCAGCCAGAATTCAGCCAAATATCGTTGATAGATGGTGACCTCGATGGTCTAGTCTAGTCTAGAATTATTACAGAAGCAAAATGTTAACCTGCTGTCTGAGCATTGTATTTGCTGTAAGGTGAGCTAATACAAGCTAACAGAGCACATTTAATTTGCTTGTTCTTAAAGGAACTACAGTTACTACACTGCTTGCTTTAATTAATTAGAGGTGGTTGGTAATAATATCTGCAAAACCATGTCTTCAACATCTGAACAGAATGATGTCACAAAATTAAACATGAACAATGTGGGGCAGGGGCTGCTTGTCCGTTTTTGCTTGAATACTCCACTCAGAATAGACTGTCATTATTATTAGCTAAAATACTCAGTAAATCCACAATTACATATTTGAAATGACTATCTGGTCAAATACCAGCAGGTGTCATACCCCCGCCCCCATACTGCGGTATAGTTTTACTGTGTCTGGCCTCTGAGGTGCAGCTGCTTTCATTCCTTAAGACCAGACCTACTTCCACAGTCAGTTTCCCTGATCTATAGACTGCCAGTGTCTGGAATAAGCCAGCATGCCTAGCACTGACCTTGCTGAGTGGCCACGGCCGGAGACACAGTGTACATGACTCTGGGCAGCCTTGTGCTTCAAAGCCACTCCTGATAAATATTAGAAAAAAAAAAAAAAAAAGAAAAAACACTTAATAGATTTTTCAGTGTTTTTTTGCTATGTCTGAAAATTCAAGATTGCATTTCCCATCAACATAAACGGTGCATAATACCAGGATAAAGACTAAAGCTGTGGTTCTCATACTTTTTCTCTAACTTTCCCACACACGCACTGATAAATGCATCTTGGACAATGATACTTCAGCATGCAGACTAGAATAGCTGGGGATTATCCACAAAACTTTGACTGGAAGGACTTTTTTTTTTTTTATTTTCCACCTTCTCCTAGAAAAATCATATTCAGTCTGGCCCTGTTCCTGACATTCAGAGAACCACAAGCCTAAAAATAACCATTTTACTTCACACAGATCAGCAAAATTGAGCTTCTATGCACATGTGGATTTCCCTTTTTAAGAATACAAGAGTATCAGTACACAAGTAATGCAACATACTAACTGCCTAATATACATTTTTGCATGGCAACATGCTTTTCTGTTACAAGGTGTAACAGGGTCATCGTCTTAGCTACACTGGCTATAGTGGATTTCTGTGAAATAAGGCAGCACAATCATTTACTAAACGTGAAGCCCAGGCTTACAGGCTCCATTTGAGTCCATTTGAGCACAGAGAAAACCTGACATAAAGCACAGACGTGTACTTTACCCAAAGTACATGTTATCAAACTTTATGAGCTATCCTTTGGGGTCATAAAAATACATTAACACTTGAAACCCTTGTAGACCATTTCTCTTTAGAGAAATATATACTTTATTGGAAATGGTAAAAGTTTAAGTTACAAGGCCTTTATGTTAGTGTGCAGCTTAAAAGCTAAAACATGGACAAAAAGAAAGCGAAGAAACAATTTGACAGTTTTCACAGCCTTTATTTGAATTTCTTCACATTCCATCACTTCCTCTATACAAAACAAAGTAGGACCTGAATTTCAGAAGGCACCCCCGCAATGTTAGGTGACACCTGTCTACCAAACAAAGAAAGTCAACCTTCCTTTTTAGGGCGGGTGGGGGAAATGATAAATGATGCATGCATTGAAAGTACCAACTTCATATGTCTCGGTACGATCATCTTATAGTCCCTCGATTTAAAAAAAAAAAAAGAAAAAAAAAAAAAAAAAAAAAAAAAAAAAGCAACATAGTACAAGTTTCTTATTTACAAAGATTTTAAAAAGTGAAATCAAAATGGATTTTTTTTTTTTTTAATCCTGCTACAGTTCTGAAGTGAATCAGCAACCAAACAACCCATTTAGTACAATAAACACTTTTGTAGGGTTAAAAGCACCCTACTTTTATGCTTTCATTCTTTAATTCCAGACAAAAGCTTTTACTCGTTTTAAAAAAAAAAATAAAATAAAATAAAAAAAAAATAAAAGTGAAAAAGCTTCATTTGTAATGCGTTACGGTCAGTGATGACCTTGGAGGCATTTAAACATCTCCACAGGAGGTAATACTGCAGCTCAGATGTCCATCTCAAACTGGTTGTCATCTGTTGGGGGAAAAAAAAAAAAAGAAGCACAAAACAAAACAGTTGAGATTAAAAACAGTGAGGTTTGATAATCTGCCATCACCTTATTTGTGCGGTTGCAGCCACACCTTAACCGACAATGGCGACGAGAACAAACTAGCTCTTATCACTGCAAAGGAAACCATCAAGGGGGCAAAAAACACACGGACACACCAAGGACATAGAACATAAAAACAAGACCCACGGCACGTCTTGGGTGTTTTTACCCACACAAAGAAGGAGACAAGTAGGCAGGGGTCACGTGTAATCCTCATGGTCTTCAGTTTGACAGGAGGAATGGAGGAGGGCAGATTGATAGCTGCATGTACTTCAGTCAATAACAAATGACTAAACTGTGAACCCAACCTTTGGTCACATGGCCACAATAAGCCCCACTAGAGGATTTGTTGCCAAAATAAGGAACTTTATCTCTAGCAAGTCACAATATTCTAATTGGAAATCAATAATAATAATAATAATAATAAGTCAAGTTGTTTACCAAAAGACATTAAACTTTAAAAAAAAAAAAAAAAAAGTGGAAATATGATGCTTTTCCTCAGCCTGTGACATTATGATCTGAATCTTTGGCTGTGTTTGTACAAGTAATCGCAGTGAGTCACAAGCTCAGGCTTAACACTCGTCTAAATGCTCATTCCTTGAGTTGTTTTATTCTCCTTGCCCAGAAAACAATATCCTGAACATATGATCATCTCACACAACTTTCTGACTTCTATCCATGAGGGGCCGCCAATCAAAAGACAGCTAAAATGGTTCTAAAGAGAGGAACAACATCTATGCAGTTTAAGATAACCAGATTTTGAACTGTTAATCGTGCAAAGTCACTTTGTCAGACATGATTGTTTACCAATAAACTGCTGGCCTCTTTTTAATAAAAAGGTAAACAGCTAACAAACAGTTCAGCTGCAGAGTTGAGGACTGCAAGAACAGCAGGCTGTATGCATATGATGGTTAAGGCTGGACACGCTGGCTTAATCAGCATTTCGACTTAATCATAAAACAGTCAGTGGAGCCTTCTTTGTATCAGTTAGAAAAATCTGAGAGGGGAGGATGATTTAATGTCAATTGCGACACCCCCCCCCCCCCCCCCCACACACACACACACACACACACACACACTTTTCTCAGGGGTTAGGAAAAAGACAGGAATCAAAAACTGTTTTACTTAAGAACAGGTTCCATTTCATGGGCTCATATGCCTTGAAGCTTATTAATCCCTTTTATCAGTGTTGGCATGCCCCCCACCACCCTAACCCAACAGCTGCACATTGCAAAACAAATTATTGAACTATTTGTTTTGGGCACCTCAGTCACATGCAAAGCTTTTTTCCCCTCCCAGTATTTATCCTGAGTGTTCAGATTGATAAAATTGTGTTGGCTGACATCACTCTCACAAATAAAGGGAACAATAAGGATTCTGAACTTTCAGGAGACTCAATATATATCAAGTAAAATTCCACATTACAAGTTGTGGTGACACAAATGAATCTTATATGTACAAGACATTTACCTGCAATGTCTTTCTCTTCCTCTTCTTCCTCCTCTTTGAGATCCTGCAACTTCCCCGTGGAGTGTGTGGCTGGTACAGTTACCCCTGGGATTTGGGGAAGACAGCATGGGGGGGTCCGAGCAAGAGGAGAGTTTCGACAATCCAAGAGGAACTTTCTGTCATAGATGATGCGGGTGCCTATTTTGTTTTAGGAGGGGGTGGGGGTTAAAATCGAAACAAAGAGTCAAACAACAGAACAAAGGCTGGACTTCTGCAAGCTCAAACTGCAGCCTAGTTATTACTCAAGCCCCTTTGCAGTGATCTAAGGTGCACATCTGGAGATTTGGACAATATTATTCTGTATTGGAAGAGATTTAAGTGGGGAAAGGGTTGTGTGCACACAATGTTTAGAGCCGTCACAGTAATTCTAGGAATTCCAAGAAATCAAACCACAAAACATTCTCACTTTGAAGCAAGATGCTTTCAGATTAAAGCCACATGTTTCATATTTTGATTCAGCAGAAAGCTGTTACATATACAGCAGTCATTAAATGCTTATGAATTAACCTAAAAGTACTTATTTTTCTTTTCAAAATGGAGTTTGTACCGTCTACAAGGAAAAACACGTTGAAAAACAGTTACGGCAATTCATCCTAGACAAAGGGAAGCAAAGCAGAGGGAAATGGGGCAGGGGAAGGGGGCTGGAATGCAACCTATAGTGAAAGCAGCGACTGCGCCATGCAGCTACATGTGACAAAGGGTTAGGGTTAGCAACACAAGCATCGACCTGATAGGGTGTGCAAAATTTAATGTGTCACTATACAAAGTTTAACTCAAGTCAAAACTCAGTAGCGACATCCTGTCACGTGTCCTTTGGCATCCATTTTTAGGCCTTTTTCTTGAAATGTTTACATTCCCCCATGCATTACACATTTCATCCCCTCCCCCTTCAAAATGTACAGAATGTTCTCTACTGTTCCTCAAATGCAGAACAGAGAGAAGCAGGGATAGGACGGCCTCCCGCTCCTCCACCACTGCGAAGGCCAATCACTCTGCATTTCTGGCAGCCGGACACATACACCCTAAAAGTCACGAGTTAAGACTGGGCGTGTTGTGTTTGAGACAACAATCAGTAAGTTTGACGCTGCAACAAGTCACCGATCAGACCACCGTGTTTTCGTTTGTCACAGGGGGCAGTGTTGTTATAAGCCTTACCGATACAAGTTTAACTACAGAACTTAAACAATATGTATGTAGTTATACATGTATAAAAAAAGAAAAGAAAACACAATTTAGGAAAAAACAAAACACCGACGTTAGAGTATTAACCAACTCGATGCAGGTAAAGCACACTCGTGAACATACGGGGCTGTGGCCTGCTGTGAGCATGCTCTTAATCTACAAACGAGGCAGGGGCCCCATCTTTGCCCGCTTTTTGGTCTCGAGCAAGTGCGAGGGCTGTTTTTATTGACGTTAGGGGAAACTAATATTACATCAGACACTTATGTTGTCGCGTGCAGCCTCTCGCGAGAGATGACGCGTGACCGTTTGGACGTAGGCACAAACCATTAGTTTCCAGCAAAAGTCGAACTTTTCGAGGGTTTTCCCCTTTTTCTTTCCTGTTGAGTTCTGAAAACATAAATTGATAACACAAAAACACAACACAGTGCAGTTTTTCTTACCTCCAGGCGTGGTGGAGAACAGGGTACCCCCGGGTGTTTGGCTGTAACAGTCTGGTAGCTGGGACCAGTCCTTCAGGGTAAGCACCCTGGTGGGGATAGGACGGCTTTTAACTTGATTTGCGTCGACCGACATGCTAATTTTGGCCTAACTACTGCTTCAAAAAGTGCTAGCGACTTTCTTTGTTTCTTTAGCCCCGAAACTCGTAAATACAAGTTTCCCCACAGCTTTCCTCACGGACAAAACTACGTAAGATACCGTAAAGTTTTACAAGTTTCACTTGCAAACTAAGAGTTAAAGCAAGCTCAAAGTTTTAAGGTCTGTCACGACAACCAGCTTCCAAACGCTGCTACACTCTGCATTCGTGGTACCCAAGTCTGCAGCAGCCAGCCGTCATGTTTTTGTGCAGTAGCTACCAGGCACGTGGGACAGCGTGTATTGGGTACGAATGTTTATTCCCAAACGACAGTCCGCGAGGGCGGTGACAATGAGTAAAGAGAGCGTTGTATTCTACTCTCTATCACTGTCAGTTTACCCCGTGGGGGAAATAGTGGGAATTGTATTATTACCAATGAATAACATTAGTTTCTCTTTGTAAACGAATGGTATTAAAATAGCCGTATACTGGATAGAAATAACACGAGTTCCCGCGAGAATACCTAGACAGGGGTCATCTGGTTCACAAACCACGCATCCACCTCGTGGTTGTCAATCACTTGGCAACACTGCCCCCTACATGTGTGTCAGTGTGTTAGTACCATGCCTTCATGTTTAGAGGAGAAGCACCGTGTGCACGTCTCTCACGTGGCAGCTCCAGATCTCTGATCAATAACAGCAGCACCGTCTATACGGGTTACAGTCATCTCTGTTTTATTATAAGTTTTCTTTAATCAGGAAATGCTTTATTACTCTCCAACATTTCATTTATCCAAACATTTCCTATATATAGGTTTATATGGAGATATATTTACCCGTTTCAGTGTTTTGGAACAAAGTGTGCACGTCTCGCACGAATCAGCAGAGCTCTGATCAATTCCTGCAGTAAGTATCAATAAGGGTTACGCGATTTACTTTTTCTGTAATCGGGAGATACATTAGATGCATATAGTTATACATTTGTCTATTTACTCACTTGTGTTGCTTGCGTTTTATTTTATTACATTTATGAATAATAAAGATTCTCTTGGAGTGGATTAAATCAGCAAATAGAGAAGCAAAACAGATTTCCCATTGGTCTAGAAATTTCTAGCCTTTGGTCAGTTAGTCTTGTTATTATAAACATAAACAGATACATAAATAAACATGTATTTCCAATAGAATATGTACACAAAAGAGATAATTAAAGTTGGCATTAAATCGGTTTAATCAGGACTCCTTTAAAGTGACATATTTGTTTGTAGTTTTATTTGACAGATTGACCTGCCTTTTGGTTTTATTTTATTTGTTTTAAAAAAAATTCTCCTACTTTTCAGCCACTTGAGGGCGACATTGACGTTAACACAAGGAACACTTTAAAAAAAATTAAAAATCTTTCTCATAATAACCGCCTGTTTCCTGGGATCTCCTCCACGCTCTTGAGTCTGTGCTGGGAGACACAGCAAACCTTCTGGCAATGGTATTTATTGATGTGCCGCACTGGAGGAGTTGGACTATCTGTGCGACCTTTGTAGGGTCCAGGTTTGGTTTGTCTCATTGTTGCTGCTCTTAATTTCATTAACACCAAAGCAGCTGAACCTCATTAACCCCATCTGCTACTTCACTGACCACTTGAGGGCGACATTGACATGAACAATTTGTTCATATTAAATGTGTGTGGAACTTTTCAATGACTAGTCTGGGTGTTTTAACTAGTGATGGGCAGATGAAGCTTCATGAAGCACTGAAGCTTTTCATCCAATTGGTTCACCCCAGCGCAAAGCGTCTTGAAGCTTCATTTGCTCTAGTAGGACATCTACTGGACGTAAAAATATTAGTTAGCATGAATTTGAAGAGAGTGGCATTTTGCACATAGCCTGTAAATGTCAACAACAAAAGGAGTGTGTAAAACATGTATATTGTAGTGATGGCAGTATACTGTGTATATTTATACTGGCAGTATGGAAAATGATTATTTGGAAATGCTTAAAATGGAAATGATCATTTACTGTGAGGTGAGGTGTGGTTGGAGTATGGACAGTGGTTGTGCTTTTGTAACGTTGAGGTATGGACAGCTACAGACTGAGGCCTCAGTCCTGCCTGTTCACATTTTATTCAGTAAAAACTAAAATTTCACTGCTTTTATGACCTTTTTAGTGGGGAGAACATAGCTAGGATTTAATGATTTAACAAATCTTTTAAATCCTTTGTCCTCCACAATGCTAAATGGCTGGGAGTCCTCAATCACCATGCTAACCAGGTCTTCATCTATTTGAGATTGTCTTTATTGTCTTTCCTCAGGAGAACAAAGCACAAATATAAATATCACACACGTAACTTATTACAGTTGTATAATATTGTTATATCATTTAGTAACATTACTGCATGCTATATTATCATTGCATTTGATGGCTCACCTGGTCTTGCCCCACAATCGGTGTTCCCCTTATTCTCATGCAAAGCTCTGTAGTGCCTAAGCATGGATGAGGTGTTGTTGTTATATCCCAGCTCCCTGGCACATAGCAAACACTTCACCTTGTACAAAAGGCAAGACAGCTTAACATAAATTGTATTGCACCATCAGTATCATGACAATACATCTTCTGTAGAAATTTACCTTGTTGGGAGGAATTAGATCAAAATGTTCCCACACAGGGGAGGACATCCTCCTCTTCTTAGCTGGCGCTATTCTCTCCTGACTTTCTCTCCTCACTCTCATAAACCTCCAAACTGTCTCCAAACTCTCACTAACCGCAACTCTCCATCAAACACCCACATTTTGAATGAAGTCTGAGGGGTTTATATCTCTGTCATAGCTCGCGGCAAAGTTCGAACCACTTCCTGAACCAGTCACGTGGTACAGCCGGGCAGCGAGGCTTCGGACGTCTCATTTTCAGCTCCTCCCATAAATGAAGCAAGCCTCGATACGCGCATCGCGGAAACGCCCCCTCCATTACTCGACACAAGCTTTGAAGCCTCGATACAGAATGTCACATCACTAGTTTTAACTATAAAAAGTTTAGTGCTACTCCAGTATTGCATTGATGCTTAAAATAAACGTCCTAGGAATAAGGTTTAACTTCATATTAATTTTAGGATGTCAAATTAATTTGACCACATTAATGAAGTGACCCCAGCAGCAATTTGATTAAATCAGTTTTAGAGATTGTGTTTGAATGTTTAAGGGAAAAGCTACGGAGATTTTTACGCTTTTGAAATCCAGCTTTCATCTGTGACCTGCAGAGGATGGCCTGAACCAGTTTATCTCTGGGCACTTGTTACTTTAAGGTTTTTGTCACAAAGAAACTGGGGCTTTGTGTGGTGTCAGTGAACCGACAATAAACTCATTAACTGACTTTGAGTTTGTGAATTAACATTACACAAACTTCCCTGACAACACATACTAACTATTAGGTTAGCATTCTATGATTCATGGGTTACACACATGGAACTCATGTTTGCATAACACATCCTTCTAATCCAGGTACCAAGGAGAACAGGAATGACAAGATTATGGTTTGCATAAACCTCCAAGGTATATGCGCTTTCCAGTACGCTTTTTCATTCATTCTTGCGAAACACTACAGAAAGGTGCAGCTCATGATTTCCAGACCTTATCATAAGGGAGGATTGCTCAGAATCTTCTGTTTACATCATACTTGTAGCCCCCCACAGCTGAGCGGTGGTGGTAACAGCCTGACTCATGTGTGCCGTAGGGTTCTGGTAGAATGGTGTTTTGGAAGTATCATTTCCAAAGCCTTCGCAAGGAACTACAAGCAGGAACGTGGTGCATTCTCATTGGTGCAACTGCTTAGATGCAGAGATGTCAAACTCCAGTCCTTGAGGGCCAGTATCCTGAATCTTTAACATGTGTCCCTGCTCCAACACACCTGAATAACATTAGTAGATCGTTAGCAAGACACTATAGGTCTTGACTGCATGCTGAGGTGGCAACCACTAATCCTACTCAAGTAAATTTAAATACATTTTGTGTTTGGAAAAATGTACTTTTAAAAGTACTTTTATTGCACCATGTTCATTCATTCATTAGCTGCTGTAACATGAATCAAATGGCTGAACTGCTAACGACCTACTAAATTTATTCAGGTGTGTTGCAGCAGGGACACATCTAAAAGTTAAAGGATACTGGCCCTTGAGGACTGGAGCTTGACACCTGTGGCTTGGAGGAACAAAAGAGTCAAACACAAAAGTATATCTTAAATCACGTCTTAAAACCCACTTTTATTCCTTGGCTTTTAACCTCAGTGAGATTTAGTTTCTCTTTTAATTGAAGTAGTTATTTAATTAATGATTTCACTCTTCTTTTATTTGTGTTTTATTTATATCTTATGTAATTTTATTTTACAGTTCCAATGTACAGCACTTTGTGTCAGCTGTGGTTGTTTTAAAGTGCTTTATAAATAAAGTTGATGATGATGGTGATGATGAAGAAAAATCCCAAAGAGCTAGACATTCTTGTAATTTTGTAAAGTGTTTTTAAACAAAAGTTCTTCAGGTTTTCTTTCACATTATCTGCTTTTTCAATTTTTTTTCATTTTCAGTCCAATTCTTTTATCTGACCATTTTCAAATGAATAATTTCTATTTAAGACACTCAACACTGACCTGTAACTTATCTAAGCATAGAGCATCAAAGTTAATACAGTCTAACAGATATCTTGTCATTCACAAACAGCTATTAGCTGAAAACCTTGCATATGTTGACCTTAGAAAATTTGAGGAAACTGGAAAGGTAGAGGACAAAAGAAGAAGTGGCACGCTCCAACTGAAAAAAACGACAGTAGATGAGCAGTACCTGAAAGTCATGTCCTTGGTGGATAAAAAGCAAAAATAAATAAATAAATAAATCAACCTGGAGGGATCCGTGTGCAAAGTCTGAATGCTCTGATATGCCAAATTTTGTCAACTCAGTGATTTTACAATAGAATGTGGTGATAAAGATGATGACTCTTACCTAAGTTGTTGTATTGTTATTGTGGATGAGTGCTCCCCTGCACTGAATTAAAAAAAAAAAAATCCAGCATCCCTTGTTTTCACAGCTGACTTGTGCCTCAGTGATGGAATATTTATTTGCTTTAAAAGAGTTTTCTCTTTTTCTCTCTCTCTCTTTTTTTTTTTTTACATCACAGAGTGATATGCCATTGTGCTGTCATTGTTTTTCTTGGATTTACTTCTCCAACCTTGGAGAAGTACCTTGGAGTACACATTGACAATAAACTGGACTGGGCTAAAAACACCACAGCACTTTACAGGAAGGGCCAGAGTCGTCTCTATTTTTTGAGGCTACTGAGGTCCTTCAACATCTGCCAGAAAATGCTCAGGATTTTCTATGAGTCTGTTGTGGCCAGTGCGAGCTGGGGGAGCAGGCTGAGGGTAGCAGATGCCAACAGACTCAATAAACTAATCTGTAATGTTGTGGGGATGGAGCTGGACTCCCTCAAGGTGGTGTCGGAGAGGCGGATGCTGTCCAAGATAAAGACAATGTTGGATAACACCTCCCACCCACTCCATGACATGCTGGTCAGTCACAGGAGCACGTTCAGTGAGAGACTGAGATTACCGAAAAGCACCACTGAACGACACAGGAAATCTTTCCTGCCTGTGGCCATCTCCCTGTACAACGCATCCACTTAACACACTGGTTACTGCTACAACTACACATGTTTCTTTTTCAGCTATTTGTTAATGAGTGACTTAAATATATATATATATATATATATATATATATATATATATATATATATATATACATATATATATATATATATATATATACATATATATATATATATATATATATATATATATATATATACATATATATATATATATATATATATATATATATATATATATATATATATATATATATATATATATATAATAGTACAATATATATATATATATATTGTACTATTGTTAGTTAGCGTATTGTCTGTCTTGTTAATGTTGGTTTATGTTGGTTTATAATGGAGCACTGTAACAAAAAAATAATTTCCCCCAGGGATCAATAAAGTATTCTGATTCTGATTCTGAACTCCTACAGTTTTGAGGTTTTCTGAATCCATTCCATGTTTCATAGCTAAACTCACTCCAGCTCTTTCAGATTGGCACAGGTGATTTTAAATAATCTTGTTCAGGCTAAGGACTCCATAGTCCAGTAATCAGCAATCAGTCTATGCTGTATCTACGTACCTATTTATCCATCAATCTATTTAAATTCAAATTCAAATTTTATTTGTCACACACACAACCATACACAGTATGACATGAGGTGAAATGCTTGTAGCTGTGCAATGCAATGCCTGACCATTAAATGACAGTGATTTTACAGTATTTACAATTTACAGGTTATTACAAAATTTACAGATTTAACTTAGAAATTTACAGTAAAAATGTGCAAATAGCAGAAATAGAGATTATAAATTATAGGAAGTGTGCATGAAGAAAAAACAGAGTGCGTGTGGTGATGTGATGTGTGTGAGAGTCCAGTCTTATAGTGATGTGATGTGTGTGGGAGAGTCCAGACCTACACCTGGTTCAGGACCCAAATAGCCTGGGGGAAGAAGCTCCTCCTCATTCTCTCTGTTTTGGCCTTAAGGGAGCGGAAGCGCTTCCCAGACCTCAACAGTGAGAAGAGTCCATTGTTGGGATGGGAGAGGTCCATCATAATCTTCCTAGCTTTGGTCTTGCACCGCTTGGTGTAGACGGACAGCAGGTCAGGGAGCTCTGATTGAATGATGCGTTCGGCCGAGCGCACCACTCTTTGCATATCTCGTCTGTCCTGCTTGGTGCTGTTCCCAAACCAGGTGCAGATGTTTCCCGTCAGGATGCTCTCGATGGTGCAGGAGTAAAAGTTCTTGAGCACCTTCAGTGGCAGATGGAAGTCTCTAAGTCTTCTGAGGAAGAAGAGACGCTGACGAGCTTTCTTAACCAGGGTGTTGATGTGACAGGACCATGACAAGTCCCGAGTGATGTGGACACCCAGGTATCGGAAATTGTCCACTTCCTCCACTGGCGTGCCACAGATGATGGGGGGCTTGTAATTCCTCGCCTGCTTTGTAGTGAAGTCCACGATCAGCTCCTTAGTCTTGCTGACGTTTAGGAGGAGGTTATTCTCCTGGCACCAGGTCTCCAGGTTCCTAATCTCCTCCAGGTAGGCCGTCTCAATGTTGTCGGAGATCAGGCCCACAACAACAGTGTCGTCAGCAAACTTGACAATGGAGGTGGTGTCTGATGTGGCTACACAGTCATAAGTGTACAGTGAGTACAGCAGGGGGCTTAAAACACAGCCCTGAGGCACTCCAGTGCTGAGTGAGATGGAGGGGGAGACTTGTTTTCCCACCCTCACTGATTGGGGTCTGTCTGTGAGGAAGTTGAGGATCCACTGACACAGTGATGAGCTGAGTCCTAGATCCGTCAACTTGGTGAAAAGCTTAGAGGGAATTATTGTGTTGAATGCTGAACTGTAGTCCACGAACAGCATCCTAACATAATTCCTTCTGCCAGTGTCCAGGTGACTCAGGGATGTGTGGAGCAGGTGACATATGGCATCGTCTGTGGAACGATTAGTCCGGTAAGCAAACTGAAATGAGTCGATGGTGGCAGGAAGTGAAGAAGTGATGTGATCTCTCATCAGTCTTTCAAAACACTTCATTACAATTGAAGTCAGTGCTACTGGACGGTAGTCATTGTGGCAAGCGGGCTGTTGTTTCTTTGGAACAGGGACAATGATGGACTGTTTGAAGCACGTGGGAACCATTGCTTGGGCCAGGGAAAGGTTGAAGATCTCCGTGAACACCGGTGCTAGCTGGTCAGCGCAGGCTCTCAGGACCCGGCCAGGGATTGCATCTGGTCCTGCTGCCTTCCTGGTGTTCACCCTCCTGAAGGTGTTCCTCACGGCATGCTCTGTGATGATGAATGCATTGTCTTCACTGGTGCACTCC
Organism: Rhamphochromis sp. 'chilingali'; assembly: GCF_963969265.1. Taxonomy (NCBI): domain Eukaryota; kingdom Metazoa; phylum Chordata; class Actinopteri; order Cichliformes; family Cichlidae; genus Rhamphochromis; species Rhamphochromis sp. 'chilingali'. The sequence continues at coordinate 22,376,948 of NC_137940.1, read as the reverse complement.
GAGCGTGCGCAACCATTTGTTGTTTTAATGAGTGGGAATGGTGCTTGTACTTGAAAGAATTTTCAGTGTCTTTAATAAAAATACCAAATCAGGCACACATCAAAGCAGGATCATAAATGTAAAAACCAGGTTTCAATCTAATATTATACGGGGTTATGTAAGCTCCATCATATATAAACATAAATTATCAGATCTCAGCTAGATTTGTGTAAGCTGCATAATATGTAAACAAATGATCTGATCTCAATTATCAGATCTATCTGCAAAATATATTAGATAAGAGTGCAAGTACGGTAACTTTTTTATTATTATTATTATTGTTTTGCTTTTGTTTGGATGTAAACTTCGGTAAAATACACACATAACCATTACATGATGAAAGAAAAATACAGGTGCTGTAACAGAGCCAGAGAACATACGCATTACTGATTTCCTGTTACCTTTTTCTTTTTTTCTTTTTCTTTTTAAGCGGACATAGCATAAGAGAGCGCAAATCCGCTTTGGCTGCTCATTGGTCGAGAAATATGGAATCAGATGACGTAGTGGTTCCGGGTTTCTAGGTCCCAACAAAAGGTAACTTTCGGTCATTTGTGAAAGAGCGGCACACGGCTGACCGGGCTTTCTTCAGCTGAAGGTAAGAACGCTGCCAGCCTGCCAATACAGCATGGTATCACTCTCTAGCTGACCGCTGTAATCTCATTAGAGCCTTTATCCGTTAGTTAATATGTACTGCTAATATTGAGCAGGTTTAAGCGACAGCAGCTAACGTTAATCAACTTGCCAGTGAGACGCGCCGTGCCAGCAATGTGCGGCGGCTTTTTGTCATCATTTCGTCTGCCATGCCGCTCCTGACCCATTGTCGTTTCAGTGCTAGATAAGGAGGTCAGATTTGCTTCCCAGCTCGCCTTATTTTGAAGCACACCAATTATGTAAAGGGAGCAAGAAAGGCGCTTTAATTTTAATTACAGCTCGTATTGTTTTTCATGGTGTTTTAGCGTAACGTGTTACAAGTGGAAACTGCAAACCCCGGCTACAACTTTAGCATTTCCCGGTATTAAACTGTCGCTTTTGTTAGCAATACCTGCCCTAAACGGATATGCAGTGTTTGGCTTTTTACCGTTAGATAACGTGTTTATCACTCACAACTAGATATAGACGTGTGAGGAGATTTGCATCGAACCACTCACTCCCGTATTCCCGTGTAAAATGATTTGAATTTGCTTTTATTCAATTCCACCCAAGAGAGAGAGGAAAAACTGTTTTAAGCTAGTGGTCCATGGCTTTTCCATCATCATCATCACCATCCCCACGTCCTGTCATCACACAGGAATGTTTTCAGGGTATTTTTATTTTCACAGTAAGAGCCCAGAAAAAGATCCTGACATATAAATATTTCTTTCTCCGCCGCTTTGATTCATCTGTGGGTGTACTGTCATTCTTTAAGATGTATGGACAGATGTGACGTACACTGAGGATATGATTCACGGAAATGATTCACGATGAAGAGTGTGAGCTTTCAGGATTGGGAAAGCCAGTTACGTGGTTTGACCTTCTCTTTCCATAAATGTCTTAATGTAGCTAAGTACACAGTGTTCTCTTATTTGCAGGTAACCGGTGTCTGTCTTGTGCCATGAAGACACTTTCCACTTAATAGCTGACTGCCGTAGGCTACAATTACTTTGTCACGTGCTAAACGGGTTCAGCACGTGACGTTTAGCCACAGAGCAAACATGTGGATATTGACTACATTTTGCAATTATGAGACACAATTTGTTTTAACTACTTTACCGTCTCTGCACTCTGAGGATATCAGCAGGCTGAGCTTGCTCTATAGTGACCCTTCCCTGACCACCAAGTGGGGTGAGCCTAAAGAGTATTGTCATTGGTTGTCTGCAGCACAATCCTCATTGGACAGTAGCCAGTCTGGTCAGAGTGACCACATCTCCGCACTACTGCATCCCTCCATGACCTTTCAGTTGACCTGTTGTTTAAAAGCAGGCAGGTGTTTGAGTGCAGCAGAGGACATTATAAGGAGCTGAGCACTGAAAACGTTCAGACATACAGAGGCGGTTTGGTACGCAGCGAGGAGGTGGTGAGGCTGTGGATAATTGCCGTGTGTAGTGCAGTCTTCCTGTCTGTAAGAAGAGGTAGCACAGTGGTGGAACGGTTTAGATAAGCCTCAGATACTGATGGTTAATAGTTCACTTTTTATTTCCAATCTAGTGTTTTGTCAGAGTTCCTTTAAGCAAGAAGTCAACCACCAGACAAACTTAGTTAACCAGCCAACTTCCCTTTTGTGACATCTCTTGGCATGCGATAGATATTTGGGTGAAAATCAACTTTCTTGCTTTTGACTTTTAACCTGAGTTATTTAAGTGATCTCACAGGCAGCTGATGAATGAACTGTATCAATTGACTGTATTGTGTTTTTTGTTTTTCTTTTCTGTCTCAACTTTAGCTTAAGCATTTTGTGGACCAAATATTTACATGCTACAACTGTGGGACTCTTAAGAGTTTAAGAGCTTTTTTTCCCCCTCTTCCCGTCCAACACAATTCTCTTGACGCACCTCAAACATCTTTGGGGCCACCAAGCTTGAAAGTTTTCTGATAACCTGCTGCTCAGCTCCCTTCCAGAAAAAAGCATGGGTCTTCAGTCAGACTCTGTCCTCCAATCTATCCTCCTTTTTCCAATCCACCTTATCATATGGCTGTACTCAATAGTCTCATTCCTGCCTTGGTACTACCTCACCGGAGCTGGCCAAGGAAAAGCTCTGTCCAAGAGGATAAAAGCCCGTTCCAAATCAGGATGTGCCGAGGGACCATACCGCTCCGTGGACCAATTTGATTCCCTGGCCAGGGAAGACTTCCCAGGCAAGGACACACTCGATAAGCTGTTCAAGCATGCTGTGCAGCGCTTCGGTGAAGCTGATTGTCTAGGAACCCGAGAGATTCTGAGCGAAGAGAACGAGACTCAGCCCAACGGCAAAGTTTTTAAAAAGGTAAGGTTGCTTAGAGTTTACTGCTCTGTTGACAAATGCGTAAGTGATCAGAGATGTTCGGTGTTATTTATGTGACCCTTTCTCCTTTTAGCTGATCCTGGGGGAGTACAAATGGTTATCCTACAATGAACTCGACTCCATAGTCGGTGAGTTTGGCAGTGGATTGGCGGCTTTGGGGCAGCAACCCAAAAGCACTATTGCAGTCTTCTGTGAAACCAGGGCAGAGTGGATGATCACTGCTCAGGCATGCTTCAGACACAATTTCCCACGTAAGTATATCTCAGCGCGTTCAATCCAAGGTTTTGGGGTCAGATAGCGTGAATGCTGTGTTAAGTGTTTCATAATTTAATTATCTCACTCACTGAGATCCTTTTTTAAACAATATTATTATTGCAGTGGTGACATTCTACGCCACACTGGGGGAGGAGGCGATTGCTTTTGGACTGAATGAGACGGGTGTTTCACATTTGGTCACCAACGTGGAGCTCCTTGAGACTAAGCTGAAAGTGAGTTAATCCTTTACAGCACATGGTCCAACCACCACTCCTAAGAGCAAGAGAAGCAGTGATATGATTATTCTCATGAGACGTCTTTGTTTACCATCTAACAGCCTCAATTATCATCACATGATTATAATTTAAGATGTAGCAAATTGTTAACATTAAAGTTTGGAAAGCCCAGAATAATGTTTTTGTCCACAGCTTCATGGATGAAATAAGGAACACAGAATTGATTTGTTAAAGCATTTATTTTTTTTTTTAAAAGATGCATTTACTGGCTTTCTGTTACAAAGAAAATCCCAAAGGACTATCACTTTTTTAAAAATGTTATTTATAGAACGAAATCTTGTACTTGGGCATCCTCCTGTAACATTTTTACTCTTTGCTTTTTCTGCATAGACTGTACTGCCACAGATCCCCAACCTGAAGCATGTGATTTATGTGGATGACAAGAAAATGAACACAGAAGGCTACCCAGCAGGGCTTTCCATCCGCAGCATGCAGTCCGTACGAGAGATGGGCAGGCAGCCGGAGAATGGTGTGTATTTCTGACTCACTCTGGTTGTGCTTTTTGTCCTATTTCAGGCACAGTACAAGACGGTAACGCTTTCCTTTGTTCTACAGTGGCTAGGGCAATTGTTGAGCCCCGGCCATCCGATCTGGCCGTTGTGATGTACACCAGCGGTTCCACAGGCAGACCCAAAGGAGTTGTCATTGTCCACAGTAACCTAATTGCAGGAATGACAGGCCAGTGTGAACGCATCCCTGGGCTCGGGTGAGTTGCAGCAATGGCTGATTTGTTGTATTTTAGTAAGGCTACTTGGAGATGTGAAGAAATCTAAGAAAAAAAGAAAGTTTAAGTTCAAATTGGAACTAAGGAAGTGCAGTCAAAGATCCTCAGTGTAAACATTGGAAAGAGGAACTGAAAATGTCTACTAATCGTTGGTCCTAACCAAGACTTTCAATGATTCTACTGTGGCAGGCCTAATGATACCTACATAGCCTATCTGCCCCTGGCTCATGTTCTGGAAATGACAGCTGAAATCTCCTGTGTCACATATGGTTGTCGGATTGGCTATTCGTCCCCACAGACACTGTCAGACCAGGTAAGCAGCACCGACGCCAGGTTGCATTGTTTCTGTCACTGTAGTCTATATTTTAATTGACTCTTAGTGGTGTTTCTGTTAATATTTAGATGAAAAGTCTGGTTTATTTCAAGCTGTTGTTTTTCACAGTTTAAGTGGCCATTGTGACGATTGCGTGCCGTGGCATCGGTCCACACTTTATCTACATTGTAAAGATTTGAGGAAACGAGAGTTCACAAAACCAGATGTGAATCGTGTTTATCATGGCGAACAGTAGCTCTCCAAAAAAGCAGCTTCTTATATTTATTTTTTTAATCTTACTTAAAGGAGATGCCTAACTTAGCCCACTGGAAGCTTTGCTAACTGCGCAACAAGTCGGTTGGAAATGATGAGAAACACTTTAATAATGTCTGGTTTTATTAAAACTTGAGGCATGAGTTTGTCCACAAACCAGTGTGACTTGATCTTGCCTTTGTCGATTAGATTCTGTAGTCTGTGGCCACATTAGTCACATCAGTGGGAAGCAGGGCAGATTGAGGAGGAGTTACATTACAAAAGTTGGACAATATTTCAATTTTTATTTTTTTCCTTCTCCTCTTTAGTCTACCAGGATAAAGAAGGGAAGTAAAGGAGATTGCTCTGTGCTCAGGCCCACACTGATGGCAGCTGTGCCAGTAAGAACCTTGTTTTTTATTTATCCTGTTTGTGTCTTTCTTTATTTTATTTTGTTTGTCAACTGGTGTCTAAATAACTCCTATATGTTTGGTCCAAAAAGGAAATCATGGATCGCATCAACAAGAACGTGATGAGCAAAGTGCAGGAAATGGGTTTTGTTCAGAAGATGCTGTTTACACTGGGCTACAATTATAAACTGGAGCAGATCAGGAGGGGCTATGACGCACCACTCTGCAATGCGTAAGAAGCATCCTATGCGTTCCTGTGACCCTTGCACTAAAACATGATTGGCTTGTTTAACTTAAAATCAAAACACTGCGTGATCTCTCTTTGCAGCTTGTTGTTCCGGAAAGTAAAGAAACTGCTGGGTGGGCGAGTGAGGATGATGCTGTCTGGAGGAGCCCCCCTGTCCCCGGCCACTCAGAGATTTATGAATGTGTGTTTTTGCTGTCCAGTGGGCCAGGGCTACGGCCTCACTGAGACCTGTGGAGCAGGCACTATCACAGAGGGTAAGATAACATTTTGAGTGCCCAAAATAATGACAGATGAGTTCAAATTTAGGCATTATTTAATTTAAAAGAAACAAATCCTGACTTACAGTTTTATTTTAAGTTGGATTAACTAAAGTGCCTCAGTTCCCTAGTGATCTGCTGACTGGAAGCAGTCATTATTGTAGTGAGCCTGGCCAATAGTCACACAGGATAAACAAATACCTCAGGATAGAAGCAGATGGGCCTAAATTGAAAATAATGTTTAAATGACTGTTCTTAAGAAATGTTTTTCATTTTACAGTTGAAGACATCAGCACTGGTCGTGTTGGAGCTCCTCTGATTTGCTGTGAGATTAGACTCAGGGACTGGGCTGAAGGTATGTTTGGGGGGGAAAACATGCCGGGACATGCTTTTGCAGAATGGAAAGATCTCCATTGCAGCGTAATCATGTGTTTTTTATTTTCACTCAGGTGGCTACACCAGTAAAGACAAGCCAAATCCAAGAGGGGAGATCTTGATCGGTGGCCCCAATGTAACCATGGGCTACTACAGGAGTGAAGGCAACAATCAGGACTTCTTTGTGGATGAAAATGGTCAGAGATGGTTCTGCACCGGAGATGTAGGAGAGGTTTACCCAGATGGCTGTCTACAAATTGTTGGTGTGTATATTTCTTTTTCTGGGTGGGGGTGGGATGCTACTGTGAATGATACGTATTGTATAAAGCCCTTTGAGTGCTTAAGTAGAGTTTTTTTTTTTTTTTTTTTTTTTTAAGTGCTATATAAAAATCAGTCCATTTATCATTTACTTTTTCTCATTAAGACCGCAAGAAAGATTTGGTGAAACTGCAGGCTGGAGAGTACGTGTCTCTCGGTAAAGTGGAATCTGCTCTGAAAAACTGCCCTCTTATAGACAACATCTGTGCTTATGCAAACAGGTGAGTGACCTACTTTTTTATTTATTTATTCAGGGAAAGTTAAAATGGTAGGAGATGCAATTTAGAGGCAAAGTTTTTCCATATCCTAATATATGATTTACATCTGGATCAACGAGTATAATGGCAGATTATAAACGATATGGGGAAACAGCTGAATGAATTTGCAGATGGTGACCTTTCCACGAGCTGTTTACAGTTCAAACATCATATTCAACTGCTGCAGGCGTCTGTGTTTTTACTCTAAACTTAAGAACACGAGTGCTTCTTGAAATATTTTTTCATTCTTCACGTTTGACTTTGGAGAAAAATTACATTATAGCGATCAGTCATAGATTCATATCAGTTTCATATGCATGATAGGCCAGCTGAAGTTTTGTGCTAATAAACACTGACTAAACACAGATTTGCATATGACGGGTACAAACAAATATTATTTCACGAGATACTTGCATAAAGTTAGAATTACAGAAAATGTTATTCAGGGTCAGGGTTTCTTATCAGTTGATGCAAATGAACCAGGAAATGAAATAAAAGATAAAGGTACTAGTAAACAACCCAGATGACATTTCCATGAAATGTTTACTTGTACGTATGGTATATTCATCAGCTACAGGCGGTTTCTATTTGTACTATACATGATTGCGTATCTATAGAAACGTCTTTCACTTATCTCACACTTGGGATTTGAGATGATGATCTCCATTTGAAAATGTGAATGACACTTTATCATCAGTTTAATAAATGCAGTACATAATGCAGTATATGGACAAAAGAATTGGGCCACACCTTGCAATCATTGTTTTCTGTTCTTAGCCAAATGCATATACAACCAAGCACCTAGCCATGCGATCTGCCTTTGCAAACATCCGTGAAAGAGTGGGTCATTGTAAAGAGCTCACTGAATGTGAGTGTGGTGCTGTAATAGGACAAAGTTAGTGTGGGACATTTTTTCCCTACTAGATATTCTACAGTTGACTGTAAATGTATTATTGGAACCACAGCAACTCGGAGCATGTAAAGTTGCAGAGCAGGGTTTTATAAAGTCATCAACGATCTGCTGATTCAATAACTGCAGAGTTTCAAACATCAGCATAAACGCTGTGCACGGGGAGCTTCACGGTGTGGGTTTGCATGGCTGAGCAGCTCTTGTAGGTCATCCAGCACTTTTGTCCATGTAATGTATTTTAGCATATCGAATTAAGCAAGCTAAGGTTTAATTCATTGGGTAGGTGTTTTGTGTTTGTTTCTTTTTTGTTTTTTTAAATTATTATTTTGTTTTTTCTGACCAAATACAGTGTTAAGCAAGTGTTTATTTCTGGGCTCTTAATATAAACATAATGTGCAGGAAAACATTTTTCAACCTAAATTTAGTCCAGTCTGTTAAACATGTGTGTACTGTTCTAATTATGCAGGCAGGTTTAGTTCCGCTTCTGAAAAGGGGCACCCGGTTTAGCTACAGCAGTACTGACGTGTTGTCAGAACAGTTTAAACATGGTATATTGCATAATATTACACAGAGATGGTTACTCAGGATATCCCAGCAGTAGCAGTATTTCTCAACGTTGCCAGCACTTGCTTGTGTCTCACAGCTCCACTCCTTGAATTCTTTTCTCCTTTTATCATTCCACATCACTCAGCACCGCTCCTGCAGTCATTCTTTGCCTTTTTTTTTTTTTTTTTTTTTTTTCCCTGTGCTTATTATACCTTCATGTTTACACTTTAAATCATTTCCAGTCTCAGTTCTTCTCCAAGCTCCAATAAAATCAAATTGTTACTGTTCATACATAATTACCTGACAGGCTTTTGCGCCTACGCACTTGAACTGACAGCTTTCAGTGTGAACACCCAAACCGTCATGAAATTCTTCCCACTTCAGATGTGTCACCTGCACTCTGGCTGACATGAGAACTCCAAGTGACGTTTAAGTGTCTTAATGACGACTGAATCAACAAATGTAGCGCTCACTTCGACTTCAGCTGATATCGGAACAATTAAATATGGCACTTAATTAGACTGAAGTGATTACGGCTGCAACTTGAATTAATTATTTTGTCTGTAGTTGTTCAGTGGTGGGCATGCGACGTAATGTTGAACAGTTTCTAAACTTTTTTTTGTTTGTTTTAAATTGTGTGCCCTTGCAGTGATCAGAACTATGTGATCAGCTTCGTGGTTCCCAATCAGAAAAAGCTCACAGAACTGGCCAAACAGAGGAGCATAGAGGGGACATGGGAGGAGATCTGCACTAATCCTGAAATGGAAAGCGAGGTCCTGAAGGCGATCAAGGAGGTCGCCATTAACAGTAAGAGTCTTTTCACAGCATTGCGATAACAGAAGCTTTGCAAGTTTTGCTTTCATCCATACTTTGTCCAAACGTGCCTGAACATCACTTTCCTTCCTTGTAGTTAAACTCCAGAGATTTGAGATTCCAGTGAAGGTGCATCTGAGTCCAGAGCCGTGGACGCCTGAAACGGGCCTAGTCACAGATGCATTCAAGTTGAAGAGGAAAGAGCTGAAGAACCACTATCTCCATCACATAGAGAGAATGTATGGGAGGAAGTAACTTCCAGCAGGCCCACACCACCCAGGAGTTACTGCTTTCACCATAACCACGATTTTGATGTGCAAATATTCCTCTGGTTACAAAGCTGTAGTTTATTTGTGTTCCACAGCTTCACAGAGAAAAGCGTAAGCTATAAATAGTTGTAGCCGTTTATCCGTGTGTGTGTGTGTGTGTGTGTGTGTGTGTGTGTGTGTGTGTGTGAGTGTGTGAGAAGTTGTGTTTGTAAGAGATGCACCAAAGTGTCAGTTTTTGTTATTAGAAGGGTGAAAGGCTATTGCAGCTCTCAACTGCCATCCATTGGAAATTGCTGGGACTCTTATTTGTAGCTGTTAGAAACGGCACCTTCGGTCCACATGTTGCTTAAGTCTTGCTGCTGCTTTCATTGAAAATGTTTCAAAAAAATAAAGGAAAAAAATGCGACCATGATCACAGAGGCATGTCATGCTGTTTTGTAAAGTTGGAGTACTGATGTTAAGGTGCCTTCAGTCTGCAGTTCTCATGTAGTCGAGCAGAGGTGGTAGCTAGACAGTAAAAAAGAAAAGTTACAAAAAAGGCTGAATGCCGTGTTTACTTGAAAGGAAAAATACTCCCCACCGCAGACACATCGACACGATCAAGAGCATTTACAGTCGTTTGTCTGTGTATTTAGCTTTGATTTTGTTTCTTACCTGTTTTATTTATGCTTTAATGTTATTTTAATGGTTTGTTAAGAAAGGAAGACCAAAATGTGTTGGCCTAAATGACTCAGGAAGACGGACAAATGTTTTAATATATGAAGTTGTCAAATGTGGGGTATAGAAACATTTTGACAAATGTTTGTAGGCACCTTATTTAAAAAAACCACACAATTAACTACTAAACTGCTTAGCCTTTATTATAGTCACAACTGGCATACTGTAATACTGTGCGTACTTTACCTCAGTTAATAGGTTATTGTACGATTTGGTATAAAGGATCCTCTGAACTCAGTTTTAATGTGTTTTCTATGTATTTTTCCAAATACTATCATGTTGGTGGATTTGCATTGTTAAAAGTTTTAAGTACACAGACGATGGCAGTCACTTTAGTTGTTTGGTGAACCTACGTGTATTTATTACTCCCATCATTGCAGTCACATGCCATGTTCGACATTTCAAGAATAAACACCTTTTCGTACTCAGTGTTGTATGACACTTTATTTTATTACAAAAAACTGAATATACAAATGCAATATTGATTATTATTAAGGTGATCACTGCTGAAGCCTTTGTACACTTCAGGGGAAAGCAGAGCCTCAGCTATTCCAGTCTTGAAAGCGGAAACAGTCGCTAGCGATCTTCCACACGGGCTGATCGTTGTTGGGTGAAGCCTGAGCTGTTAGGAGAAAGTTCTGGTTGAAAAAACGCTGTTTGTTCCCTTCAAACTTGACTATGCCACCGGTCACCACAAGCAGTGTTGTCTGGCCTTGGGTTGCTTGCTCTGTGAGTGAGGAGAAGTTAGTTATTTTCTAAAGCAGCAACAGAAGAATAAAGGTTTACATTCACATTTTAATGAGACAATATGATTAATGGGGATCAATTTAATAGTTCAAATGTGTTGAGTTTGGGATTGACCCACTGACCGTGCACAGGCTGGCAATCCAGTGTTTGAACCTGGAACTCGCTGGATGGCAGTGACTCAAAAAACTCGCCCAGGGCTTCCTGTCCTGACACCGCATTTCCGTTCCACACCAAGGTAGCCTTGTCCAGGTAGAGCCGGATTAAGTTCTAGCACATGGGAGCCAGACAATGGTGAACATTAACAGCAACAGTGCCATCAGCCTGTAGCAGAGCACCATGCTCATTAGCTCTAGTGAAACTGAAAGGTTGTGATCTTTAAAATGAAAACTATCACTTTAAGAATAAGACTGCTTTCACTGCAGAGGAGCTGTGGGTTAGTGGGGAGCTCATAGTTGAATCCACTTTAATAAATTTACATCACAGGCCCAAATAAGGAAGTCTTCACAATATCTCTTACTTAGAAGATTTTAAAGCTAAGTTTCAACATGCTATAACCTACACTCATTGGCCACATTATTAGGTACTTATTCAAGCTGGAGCCCAACCGATGTACTGACCAATATATCAGGACTTATAATGGCCAAAAGATGAAAAACGTAAAGATGAAACACCCAGAAGAGCATCTGTGAATGCATTCAAACCTTGAAGCAGATTGGCTACAGCAGCAGAAGACCACAGGCTGTCACTCCTGTCAGCTAAGAACAGGAAGCGGAGACTACAATTCACACGTGCTAACTAAAGTTGACAAAATACAGAAGACTAGAAAATGTTGCCTGATCTGATGATTTTTGCTTTCTGCTGCAACATTTGGCAGGGTCTGAATTTGGTGTAAACAAAGTGATAGCACAGATCTATCCTTGTATCAACAGTTAAGGATGGTGGAGGTGTGATGGCGTAGGTCAGTGATTCTTAAAGTGTGGGCTGCCCCACCCCTGGCAGGCCACAAAAGGTACTGCAGGTAGGCTGCAGTAATAACAGAAATTCAGTTTGTAATTACTCACAAGTATGTACACTTAAACATTTATATACATTTATCTGAAACAGAAATTAAAATTGGTAACTGGAGGTGGTTAGTTTGTGATATTACTCATTACTTTAACTTAAACTCTGTATTGAAGGAGTGGGTCACACATTGGCCTTAACACTTTTCATACGACTGCACAACATTAGCAATTTATAGCTAATGTGGTTTGTGTTTTTGGAATAACATTTTCAATGAAATACGTCATTTTCGTTTGGTCTTTAACATTTATATTGGAGTTTAAGATTTTTTGGGACATTTTCTTGGTACATGGCTCCTTTGTACCAGCTGTTTAAATGTCACATCTTAGCTGACGTTGCTGACCATACGCATCCCCTTGTGACCACAGTGTAGTCATCTTCTGATGACTACTACAAGCTCTTCCATCACATTGCAAAGCTCAGGCCGTCTCAGACTGGTTTCTTGAACATGACAATGAATTCACTGTAGTAAAATGGCCTCCGGTCATTAGATCACAATCCAACTTGGCCTTTCAAAGTGGAACAGGAGTTACATCATGGATATGCAGCTGACAAATCTGTGACGCTGTCAAGTCCACAAGCACCAAAATCACTTTGTTGAATCTTTGCCATGAAGATTTAAGACGGGACTGAAGGAAAAAGAGAGGCGCAACTAGAAATGTGTGCCTAATGGAATGACCGGTGTTCCAGATCTACTGGCGTTTAGATCAACTGGCGTTGGTCGAACAGATGTGTGGCAGACTTGCGTTTCAGGAGCTGCTACCGACAAACCAGCAAAAAAACGCCAAATGTGTCACCTGTGACACTTGTGAGGTTGTCTCAAACACACTCCGTCAGTCTTGATGCTGTTGAACAACAAAATGTTTAAAAATGTGGCGAGTTTACCTGGTGATATCCTCATGCGCGACGCGATCGCGAAAACAGCAAACAATTAACACCACGCCGATGTTGTTCACGGGACAGCAAGAGTAAACGATCGGGAGACTCTTGTCGTCGTTATCGTCCCCCTCGCACGGTTTATTTCTCCGGTTTCAGCGTTTTTGCTTCACAACTACAGCGAGCAGTTTACTTTGTGCACTAACATGGAGTCGAGTCAACCAGCGCCACCTCTGGCCAAGTGCCCCAGCCTACAGCCAGATCAACCTGTGACACACATCTGCAGCACGTTTGAATTCGTGTCATGCACAACACATTTGTACCTTTCAATTGTGTCTGTTTGTGGGTCATGCAAATAAACCTTTGAAATGAATGAAATGATATCATATATTCCTTATTGGCCTACATTTGTACAAAATTCCAAATTATATACACAAAGTCATAGAAATCACCACTCCAATTGGTCATCATGATTTTGATATTCTCTTTTTCCATAACAATGAAATACACCTTGGACAAATATGACAAATCAATATTTAATTAGTGTTGTCACATCACATCCTGTAAGCAGAGTCTGCCTGTGTCTTTTCCCTGGAAATTAATATTTCCAGCCAATATAGGCAATCCATCAACATGGCTGGGGAGTTGGTAGTTATATACAATCTGTATAAGTGTGGTTAATCTAATGAAGATTTGTAAGGAGATGGCAGTTACTGTGAATTCACAGCAGTTACACAGTGATTAGTAATAAACAGCCAGTGAGAGTGAGTGGATTTAAGAAAGTCAGTGACTCAGGTGTGTCGCTTGGTTTGTCATCTGTTTGTGAGACTGGAGGAGACGTAGAAATCTTTTGTTTTAAATCTTAGTTAGGAAGGTTCCTGTTTGAAAACAAGCACTTTTTGTGAGAAATGCAAGAAGTACATCTGCAGAAAGCACACAGTTACATTCTGTCCATCATGTGGACAAAATCGAAAATGTTGAGCATTGAAAAACTGAGAAAGTTGGGCAAGTTCAAAAGCCAAATTGTTCCTAAAATAGTTATGTAAAGTCTAACAGTTGTATGTCTGTGTTCTACATGTTTATCTAATGGGAAATAAAGTTGCTATTGTTTTATTGCAGTTTTTGGATAATTCTGAGTGGATTTACACAGTACGGATCTAAATGACCCGCAACAAAATCAATGTCAATTGTGTGTTCTTCAACTTAATACAAGGGTTAATTTCCAAAACTTCCATATGATCTTCAATTTGTAGCAGATCCACTATCACACAGCAGCTGGAGCAGTTTCAAATGGAGGTCAGTCCTAGTGATGTGACATTCTGTATCGAGGCTTCGAAGCTTGTGTCGAGTAATTGAGGGGGCGTTTCCGCGATGCGCGTAACGAGGCTTGCTTCATTTATGGGAGGAGCTGAAAATGAGACGTCCGAAGCCTCGCTGCCCGGCTGTACCACGTGACTGGTTCAGGAAGTGGTTCGAACTTTGCCGCGAGCTATGACAGAGATATAAACCCCTCAGACTTCATTCAAAATGTGGGTGTTTGATGGAGAGTTGCTGTTAGTGAGAGTTTGGAGACCGTTTGGAGGTTTATGAGAGTGAGGAGAGAAAGTCAGGAGAGAATAGCGCCAGCTAAGAAGAGGAGGATGTCCTCCCCTGTGTGGGAACATTTTGATCTTATTCCTCCCAACAAGGTAAATTTCTACAGAAGATGTATTTTCATAATACTGATGGTGCAATACAATTTATGTTAAGCTGTCTTGACTTTTGTACAAGGTGAAGTGTTTGCTATGTGCCAGGGAGCTGGGATATAACAACAACACCTCATCCACGCTTAGGTACTACAGAGCTTTGCATGAGAATAAGGGGAACACCGATTGTGGGGCAAGACCAGGTGAGCCATCAAATGCAATGATAATATAGCATGCAGTAATGTTACTAAATGATATAACAATATTATACAGCTGTTATAAGTTACGTGTGTGATATTTATATTTGTGCTTTGTTCTCCTGAGGAAAGACAATAAAGACAATCTCAAATAGATGAAGACCTGGTTAGCATGGTGATTGAGGACTCCCAGCCATTTAGCATTGTGGAGGACAAAGGATTTAAAAGATTTGTTAAATCATTAAATCCTAGCTATGTTCTCCCCACTAAAAAGGTCATAAAAGCAGTGAAAATTTAGTTTTTACTGAATAAAATGTGAACAGGCAGGACTGAGGCCTCAGTCTGTAGCTGTCCATACCTCAACGTTACAAAAGCACAACTACTGTCCACACCCCAACCACACCTCACCTCACAGTAAATGATCATTTCCATTTTAAGCATTTCCAAATAATCATTTTCCATACTGCCAGTATAAATATACACAGTATACTGCCATCACTACAATATAGATGTTTTACACACTGTTTTATACACTTTTGTTGTTGACATTTACAGGCTGTGTGCAAAAGGCCACACTCTTCAAATTCATGCCAACTAATATTTTTACGTCCAGTAGGTGTCCTACTAGAGCAAATGAAGCTTCAAGAAGCTTTGCGCTGGGGTGAACCAATTGGATGAAAAGCTTCAGTGCTTCATGAAGCTTCATCTGCCCATCACTAGTCAGTCCACTACTACCATAGGCCACTACTAGATTAACTTGTGACACATCTGCACCTGCTGCTATGATCACATTGAGTAGAGGCTGAGTGGCTGCACTTACCCCTGGTACATCCAAATCTACCCACAAACATGTTGAAAGATGCAATGCCAGCAATGTGGATTGTCAACACTGAAAACAATCAGTAAGCAAAGACAACAGGGATAAATTTTTTCTGTTTATTTAGCACCCACAACATTTGTAGTCGCCTTCTGCACAGGGGAAGTCCACACACACACCGTGTGGTACCACTTTCCACAGAAGGTGCATTCAATCTGCAAGATTGAATGAGATTGTCAGAGTCATTGTCTGACTGTTTACTACTAATCACTGTGTAACTGCTGTACATTCACAGTAACTGCCATCTCCTTACAAATGTTTATTAGATTAACCACACTTATGCAGACTGTATATCACAACCAACTCTGAAATGTTCGTTTGCAGAGGGAAGACACAGGCAGACTATGCTAACGACATGTGATGTTACAACACTGGTGAAATATTAGTGTGTCATATATTTGTTCACGGCATTTTTCTTATGGGCAAAAGTATTGATATCAGGATGGTGATTCTTATGATTATGTGTATGTCATTTGGCATTTTGTACAAATGTAGGCTGATAATAAATATATGATATCATTTCATTCATTTCAATG
Source organism: Rhamphochromis sp. 'chilingali' (assembly GCF_963969265.1). Lineage (NCBI taxonomy): Eukaryota > Metazoa > Chordata > Actinopteri > Cichliformes > Cichlidae > Rhamphochromis > Rhamphochromis sp. 'chilingali'. Next base: position 22,360,992 of record NC_137940.1, on the reverse strand, counting down.
GTTTATTTGCATGACGCACAAACAGACACAATTGAAAGGTACAAATGTGTTGTGCATGACACGAATTCAAACGTGGTACAGATGTGTGTCACAGGTTGATCTGGCTGTAGGCTGGGGCACTTGGCCAGAGGTGGCGCTGGTTGACTCGACTCCATGTTAGTGCACAAAGCAAACTGCTCGCTTTAGTTGTGAAGCAAAAACGCTGAAACCGGAGAAATAAACCGTGCGAGGGGAACGATAACGACGACAAGAGTCTCCCGATCGTTTACTCTTGCTGTCCCGTGAACAACATCGGCGTGGTGTTAATTGTTTGCTGTTTTCGCGGTCGCGCATGAGGATATCACCAGGTAAACTCGCCACATTTTTAAACATTTTGTTGTTCAACAGCATCAAGACTGACGGAGTGTGTTTGAGACAACCTCACAAGTGTCACAGGTGACACATTTGGCGTTTTTTTGCTGGTTTGTCGGTAGCAGCTCCTGAAACACAAGACTGCCACACATCTGTTCGACCAACGCCAGTTGATCTAAACGCCAGTAGATCTGGAACAACGGCACTTTCGGGCCACCGTATATAGTTTGGTCTTACAAATTAATTTAAGTTAAATTACAGAAACAAAACTCACCCGCCTCTTCTTATCCATACAGTCGTAATAAATGTTGACAAATTCTTCTGAATATCTGCATGACTGGTCGGCATGAGTCCTGAAATCCTGAAGAGATAACTACGTATTACTCAAAGCTGGACACGGTGATTTAACGTGTGTTTTTTTGGAAACGGCATGGAAAAGCTTACCAGGGTGGTTGCCATATGAACAGATAAATTATTGGAAACAACTCAAAACAAAAATATTACAAAAAGACCGAGAAAACGTCACAATTCAAACTTCTTTTCTTCTCTTGTTATTCCTTTAGCAACCAACACATTTCTATCACACTGGGTATTACTTCCTCGGGTCACCAACTCTGCCTACCAAAATAAGATGTCAGTACAATCTTTCAGACTCATTTAAGCTTCTCTCTTCCGAGTTCCACTTTCATGTCGTGTTTTTTACATTTTAAGGAAACAATAGTGGTAGTAAATGTTGACTGTGTGGATAATAACGCGGAAGTGGCGTGGCAAAGTCAGTACCATTTTGGTGATGGAGTTTTAGTTTGAAAAGAAAAGGTCGACCAGCGCGGAAAGAGAACTCATAATTTCCTGAGTCATTGCTTCTGTGGTTTATTAAACGAAATAACTAAAGAGTATCCTCAGTAAGCTTTAATATATTTATTTGGACATTTAGCTATATTTTAAGAATGGAGGGGTCTGTGTCCAATGTGGAGGTGTGTAACTTTGCTTACACGGGGCAGTTTGAGAAATTAAAACAGTGCATCCTGTCAGATAAAACGCTTGCCTGCAAAACAGACCAGGTAAGAACACATGACCCACCAGTACAGCCTGCGGGAATTCGTTTTTCCCTACAGTAAATCGGAATAATAATTTTCTTTTTAAAGCAACACAACTTTCTGTGATTTCAGGACCGGAGAACCGCGCTGCACTGGGCTTGTTCTGCTGGACACACCGATATTGTGGAGTTTCTTCTTGACATGGGAGTTGAAGTGAACCTGCAAGATGATGTAAGTTTATTTGTGGGTACATTAATTCTTTCCTTCTGTAGACTTTTCCCTATAAGGTGCCATGTGACCATTAATACAAGAGATATACTGATGAACACATTGTTTCAGAATGATGCCACTGATGTCTGTGTTTTGTTTTTCGCTCTCAGGCTTCGTGGACCCCTTTGCACATTGCAGCATCTGCAGGCAGAGAAGACATCGTGAGATCTCTGATATCCAAAGGAGCTCAGCTCAACTCAGTTAATCAAAATGGATGCACCCCTCTGCACTACGCCGCCTCCAAAGACAGATATGAGGTAACATCCACAGGTTGCAGTATTAGTCCTCCATACTTCTGCAGTCAGTTAATACAGTTGTGTTATCTCCCCGTTTAGTTCAGTGGTGCTTTGTTTCTGCACATAATTAATTATATAGTGTTGTGCAAAAGAGTTTGGACATTTGTCTGCTTTTTCCACTTATCTTCGGTCCAGTTCTTATACCTCACAAATTTCAGAGAAGTATTTTTTCCATATAAGCCACATAACACTAACCTATGAATCATTCAAACAAACAAAAAAAGACACCTAACTCCAGGAATGAGCCAGTGTTGGCTGCACATAACAGACGAATTAGCAAAGAACTAATTTTAAATAGTATCTTTAGGCACTTTGTTACTAGCAGCTTGTCATGAAAACACAATTCATTCCCATTTCTTTAGTTAAATCTACAATAATGCCAGAGATAAAAAAAAAAAAAAAAAAAAGATTAAGAGGCATAAAATGTCTTGTACGCCAAAAACATGGCAAACCTCACCACGGTGTGCAGTATGTCCTTTAAATGAAAGTGGACAAGTGGACGACAAAAGAAGTGGCAGGCAATCTACAACAAATGCAACAATATATTTAAGTCATTTTCTCAAAAAATAGGAAAAATCAAGGAAAGACCTGACATAGAACCTGAGAAGATGCATCTCGCACTTCTGTTGACCCATCTGCTGTTCACTGAAGCCTCAGAAATGGTCTCAGCTGAAGGTTGGCTATCAAGAAGCCATTCTTAAGGAAGGAAAATAGGGACAAAAGGCTCAAGTATGACAAATTACACAAGAACTGGACTGAAATCGGTGGCAACACATCTGATGGAGTGATGAATTTAAATGTGAAACTTTTGGTTAAAATTGTTGTCAGTGGTGTAGCTCAGGGGAGAAGTACAGCTGTGAGTGTCTTCTAGTGATGGGCAAAGCACAGCTGTGTGAAGTAGTGAAACATTTGAAGCAGCTGTGCCAGGATTGCACTGAGGTTTCAAAACAATTTCCACAGTGACACCCACTGGCCACTTTTACTATTGTCATGTCTTGATGATGTCTACTCTGTGAACACACAACAAACGTGTTTTGCACAGTTCTAAATAAAGCTATAAGTTATACCAGGCTAACAATAAGTATGACCAGCGCATGATTTGGAGAAATCCTCATTGACCAAAGCGAGAAAAACTTTGAGACTGATGAAGCATGTCTCACGCATGTACACACGTGTTAATATATTAAAGACTCTGCATTTAGTTATTTATTTTTATTTATTTTTAATACAAATTACCTCCTCAGCCTTGGAAAAACTACAATTAAACAGTACACTTCTTGTGGGTATATATTGGTATATTTTGTTTTGTTCTTTTTACTTTTTTCCAAGATGTGCTGTTTATTCAAATGTTTACATCATTGCTCCAAATACATTAGTGCATCATGTGCCCTTGGAACAAATGCATCAGTGAGGTATGTATTTTTTTTGACTTCTACAGTGCCATCAGTAATTACACTGTGAATACTGTGGGTGACACTAAACCTGGCTGTGGTTGCTGTTGCCACTCCTGGTGCTGCAGATGACTCTTAAGCTTTTTTACCCACAACCTTAAAAGCCTGATAGGGTATTTTCAGATTTATACTGTAGGCATAAAGGGGTAGAACTGGTGCCCGCTGGTATTTCCATAGTTTGCGATGTCATCAGTTTTTGTTCTACACTTAGACACAGTGGGTAAGCCCCTGAAAGCTGAAGTGAAACACACCAAGACTTCAGTCAGCTATGGCCATGTGATCTGAGCTAATGCGTCCTAAGCATTTTGAAAAAAGATAATTATGCAAAGTAGGACTTTTCAGGGCCCAGTTTACCCGACATTAGTACAATAACACTGGCTCTCAATATAGTAATAATCATTAGGAATGATTGCATATTAATTCAAATTAATTGTTTATCTGTTGCTGTTATTTATTTATTTATTTATTTTTTCAAATTTTGCCCTCGCTTCCTGCAGGTGGGCCCTGTAATATGCTACAGGTGGGGTGCTGAATGGTGGGTTACACCGGTGGGTTTCTTGTTCTCTACACAAGCTCTACTGGTGCTTCACACACAAATATAGAAAGTGCAACAGAACACAGGAAAGGGGGATAAATGCACTTCAATAGAGTAAGCATGGCAGGAGGCCAGCTTGAGACTGGGGCATCCATGGGGGAGGCAGGTGTTGGACCCTACAGCACACCTTTATTCTGTGGCTTGCCTTTGCTGGAATGTCTAAAAGCCCTCCTCTTCTTATTAAGATAATTTTCATTACATTTTTTTTCTTTCTTCCCGTATAGTATGACTAATGTACCTTTGTCTGCTGCTTTTACTTTCCTCACATCAAGATAAACAGCAATCCCATCACCTACACCCACAACCGTCTTGCTGTTTCTTGTTATCTTTTTTTTTTTTCTTATTACCCCTGTGTTACCACCCCTTTATTATCGCTGCGCCCTATACACACAGGGCTTGGCTTATGAGTAACCACTCTCTGTCACCTATAAGTCACGCCCTGTACACGCAACAGGTTATTAAATTTTTGAAACATGTTCTCATCCAGGGTACCAGGATTCGATTGTGCCTTTTCGTCTTTTCTTAGATCAGCATAAAGTTTTCTCTTTAGAATGAAACTTGTAGATATGAGCTTTAGTACTTTTAAGGAAACCCTGTAGGAATAAGTAAAATATAATTATAGGTTGCTTATACTTCTCAAATGTGCAAAACAAAACAGCTTTTCTTTAACAATAAACTTGTTGTGCTGAATATTTGTCTCCCCCTTGTGGCACATAGAGGTATTACAAAGATACCGTCAACACGTGCTTGTAATGTGTTCCCGCTGTGTTCACTGCTTATGTACAGTTTTCAGTTAGACTCTAACCTTTCCTCTGGACATGTAATGAAGTTTTATTTCCGTATTTGTTTTTATCTGGAGTATTAGAAGGTTTTACTGAACATTTCTTATTTGTTCTGAACCATCATCACTAATACATCAATACATCCCGTCTTGCTCTCTGAGAAGGATCCCTTGGATATAAGAAAAGATGATTTGTCAGCTTTATTTAAAAACAAAAAAAAACAAAAACAAAAAAAAATCACTATCTGCAGCTTTATTTTTAAGATGACAAGAATGTTTTATTCAATATAACTGATAATAATATAACAATAAAAGGACATAGCTATCTCAAAAATCGTGGCATTGTTGTAGCATGTATGCTGCAGTACCTATATCATTGCTAATATTACAAAGATTTAATAAAGACCTATGTATATATGGGAGACTTGAGATGGTGGGAAACGGGGTCCAACACACTGCAACAATCAAGATGCATTTTTTTTGTTAAATCAAATGTGCATATAAAAGATCATGAAACTGAATTTTTTCATCGTCTTCTCTCACAAGGACTTGGACATGACATGAATGGATTTCATTGTACATTTACAGGATTTTATTTCAACCACAGGTTTCTTTTCCCAGTCAGGATTGTCCTAACTTTCAGTCTCACTTCCTAACGTGAAACTTCCACATGACTGTGGTAACCAAAATGACGAGATCTGAAAACGGGTATTTCATAGAAACTAGAAATAACTGGATGTAAAAGTGTGGTTTTCAGCTTGTGAATGAAACATGGTTACCTCTTTGCAGATTGCCCTGCTGCTGTTGGAAAATGGAGCAGACCCCAATGCTACTGACAAGCTGGACTCTACGCCTCTTCACAGAGCATCTGCCAAGGGCAACTACCGGCTCATCCAGCTGCTTCTCAAACAGAGTGCATCAACAAATATTCAGGACTCACAGGGCAACACACCTCTGTATGATTACATATATGTCACATGCAATTTTTTTTTAACATCATGCAATATGAATACAAAGATGAACTCTAATTATACCTAAAAATAAAATGTTTTCTTACTTATCCTAGCAGTACTAGAAGTTATCATCCACATTACATTAGCTATACAGTGTGATTAGCATTGGGGGGGGGGAGGCATTTCTGTATTTATAGTTATGCATTGATTTTTATTTTTTTCTTCTCCCAGCCATCTTGCATGCGATGAGGAGCGTGTTGAAGCAGCCAAGTTGCTGGTGGAACATGGAGCGAGCATTTACATTGAGAACAAGGAGGAGAAGACCCCGCTCCAGATAGCAAAGGGCAGTCTTGGGAACATACTCCGTCAGATCGTGGAGGGATGATGCTTTATCTGACCGACGCGTCTTGTTCCAGCTCAAATCCCCACCACCAACCGCCAAGTTACATTCTAAGATTTCCCATCCCGCTCAGTCCTCCTTAAGCGGTCCGTGTGGAAGATGAGATGATGGACTCAGATGGTGCTTTGAGACTGCACAGATCTTATTTGTTGTCTGAGCACAGGTTTTCAAACCCCACAGGCTATTTTCTATTAAATTTGAATTGTAATGTAAAACATGAAGTTCAACCTGTTAATAAATGTGTTGTTCATGAATGACGTACTGCTGCCTTTAGTAATTTAAGCTATTATTGCACAAAATATTGTGAATGTTTCCTACATTTTTGTTCTTTTTATTATTAGCTTATACCCAGGTTCCTTAAAGACTAACTGAAAATATTGTTGCCTACCTGCAACAGTATTAACCTCTCACCTGGTGATGGTGACATATAGGTGTGGCTATGTGGAATATGGTTAAATCTGCAACAGAGCTTTATCTGACCACACCCCAAAACCCTGGACATTAAGAATCCTAAGCAAACCGTTTTTGGACTTCTCAGATTTCAGATTAACTGAATAACAAATAAAAAGTTGTGCAGCTTCATTGTTTTTAAGCTAAATCTTAAATAATGCATACCTTTGTAGCATGTCAACCTGACAACTTCCCAGCACAACAGCTATTTAAATCCTGCAGTAGTCATGCAATATATGTTATATGTTATTTATAATACTGCCAATACAAGGAACAGTGAGTGGAAAACAGAAGTGGCCAGGTTTTCCCTATTGACGTAGTGCTGCAAAGCGTTTGTTTCTTGTTCCCTGTTCCACATGTTGAGATTATGGCCCACATTTTTATTAGCGGAAGTTTTCAGCCTTCTTTTCTATAGTCTGCCTTTTACTCAATGGCTGTGAAGGAAGCAGCAAAGGGTGTCTTCATTATGACAGGCTGTCGACACTGAAGTGGAAAATTTCCCCCACAAGCAAAGCAGGTTTTTGTGGAACATGACTGAAACTACCACAAAGGAAAATAAAGCTAGAATAAGCATGAAACTGCTGGGAAGGCAACTCTCACTTGTAACTCAGCTCAAAAAAACAAATGGATAAGTTGATGGAAGCCAAATGATTGCTGGAGAAAACGGAAAGAACAGTAAATAATAGTTTTAAAGGACTCTGAGACAAAAAAGAAGAATACATGAAAGTGAAAAGACTGTCACTTAACAAAAATATCAAGTTTTAGCACATGCTAAAAGATTCTCAGTGTTAGGAATGGGTCCAATGTTCTACCACATTGAGTTTGCTGGGATCTGGCCAGCCTATAAATTGAGGAAACTTCAAATTGCCTAAAAATAAATGAATAGTTTTTAGGTATTTAAAGGATGGCCAAGGTGAGCAACAACACTCAAGTATGCTGTGACATTTAAATGATGTTCCTTTGGTATTAAGAGGCCAAGAGTAACCATTTCAGCACCATCAGCAGCTGCTTGAACCACTGATAAAAACCAGGCTGGATCCACGACTTCATGTCGTTTAATCCAAATGTACAATTTGGATCCAAATGTACAGTACTTTAACTCTGAAAACAGAAGCTGTGAGATGGACCTTTAAAAAGGTCAATCCTCACAAAGCTCCAGGACCAGACGGCATCCCAGGCCGGCTTCTCAGAGTGTGTGCCGACCAGCTGGCAGGGGTGTTCACCAACATCTTCAACCTCTCCCTGAGGCAGTCAGTGGTCCCCACGTCCCTCAAAGCATCCACCATCATTCCCGTTCCCAAAAAATCAGTGGTCTCCTGTCTGAATGACTACTGTCCTGTTGCACTGACATCCGTCATCATGAAGTGCCTGGAGCGGCTGGTCAAAGGTCACATCTGCTCCTCCCTCCCTGACACACTGGACCCTCTTCAGTTTGCCTATCGGACAAACAGAGCCACAGAGGATGCCATCGCCCTGGCAACGCACACCACCCTCACTCACCTGGAGAAAGGGAATACATATGCAAGGATGCTCTTCATCGACTACAGCTCGGCATTTAACACCATCATCCCCTCAAAACTTGCCACGAAGCTCGTCGACCTTGGGCTGGAAACACCAATCTGCAGATGGATTCTAAACTTCCTCACAAACAGGCCCCAGGTGGTGAGAGTTGGTAAGCACCCCTCTTCACCACTCATCCTAAACACAGGTACGCCACAGGGTTGTGTGCTTAGCCCCCTCCTATATTCCCTGTTCACACACGACTGTGTTGCTAAACACGAGTCCAACATCATCATCAAGTTTGCGGATGACACAACCATCATAGGCCTCATCACAGGCAATGATGAGACGGCCTATAGAGAGGAGGTGATGGCACTGTACGAGTGGTGTCTGGAAAATAACCTGACTCTCAACATCAGCAAAACTAGAGAGATGATAGTGGACTACCGGAAACAACCAGTCAGAGAACACCAGCCCAGCCACATCAACGGTATCAAGGTCGAAAGGGTCAGCAGCTTCAAGTTCCTTGGAGTCAACATCACAGAGGACTTCTCCTGGACCCTTCACACAGACACTGCTATCAGGAAAGCTCGCCAGCAGCTTTATTTCCTGAGGAGGCTGAGGAAGTTTGGCATGAACGCCAACATCACCTCAAATTTTTACAGGTGTGCAATTGAGAGCTTGCTGACGAGCTGCATCACAGTTTGGTACGGAAGCTGCTCTGCCAGCAGCCGTAAATCACTACAGAGGGTGGTGAAGGCAGCAGAGCACATCACTGGCATGAGGCTTCCTGCCATGCAGGACATTTATCTCCAGCGATGCCTCCGTAAAGCACACAGCATCATCAAGGACCACAGCCACCCAGCACATCAGCTGTTCTCCTTGTTACCATCTGGCAGACGTTACAGGAGTCTGTCTGCTCGGACTACAAGACTCAAAAACAGTTTTTACCACCAAGCCATACGACACCTCAACCACAACACTTAAACACACACAACACAGTCCACAGGACGCACTCAGAAGCTACCTGCAGCTTCACAAGTACTCTGTTTAATCTGCACTGGTCACTCCACGTTATTGTTATTGCTATTTATATTTAAAAGTGCAATACTGTAATTTTCTGCTGCTCATTCCTGTGCAATATCCCATCTGCCCTCCCTTCATATTTCTTTTCAAGATTTTCTTATTTAATCACTAGTGTACATATATTTATATTTATAGATACATATATATTTAGTCATCTTTCTCTTTTACCACATCTCTCTAATATTTTGCTCCTTACTATTTTTTATTACTTTATTTTATTTTATTATATTTTCTTCTACTGTATCATGCTGCTTAGTGACTGCTGCTCGTCAAACACATTTCATTACAACGTTGACCATGTGCTAACTTGCATATGACAAATAAAACTGAAAACAAACAGGTTCTCAGCTCACAGGAATGCCATCGGGTGTAGTCTATTGCTGAGTCTCATCTACCTCAATGTTTATTGTGTGTTTAATAAAATGCAAAGAACAACATACCAAGGTGTGGTGTTCACACCACATTATGCGCTTCTTCATACCTTGCAACTGACATTCACTGAATAGTTTTTTTTATTTATTTTATTTATTTATTAAATACTAGTATTGCAGGAAAATCCCAGTAGATTAGCAGTTTATTATCAGATTTGCCCATCTTGCACCAGCAACCGTGTTTAAATCACCTTTCTTCCCCATTCTGATGCTCAGTTTGAGGTCGTTTTTACCATTTCTGCCATTTTCCTAAGTGCATTGGCTTGCTGCTCTGTGACTGGCGGATTCGATAGGAGATACATTTAAATTAAACGGCGTAGCTGACAGCTGAAATGCAACTAAATCAGAAAACGGACTACAAATGTAGCTTGTTGGCTTATAAACATAGCTCTCCTGGACGATACTAAGCCATTTTGAGCGAACCCCCATTCTGATCAGAACGTAGAAGCATTTTAATGCAATTTGACTCTTACATAAGTAATCCAGGTTTAAAAATATTATTAATATCAAAAATTTCTTTTTCCAAGAGATCTGGCCAAACACGGAAAACCACCACGGCACAACCCTTTCCTGACGTCACCTGATAAGGCTGTTTTCACTTCCTGACAGGGAGGTCACAAAAGACTTCACCGGAGTCTCCTTTCCGAGGTGTTCGCACTCTACACTATCTGGAGGAAACAGAGGAGCTGTGTTGAAAGGTAAACATTTAAAATTTCGTTATTATATTCGATAAGTCACTGGGTGACCTAGCTAGCGTTGGGTAAAAAGGCTAAGCTAATGTAGCTACCAAGCACTCTGAAGCTAGCATTCGCGATTCCGCTTACGATCCTAGCAGTACAGATCCAAAGCACAGGTCAGAGTCCAAGATTGTCGCTTTGGGTGTTTACATTTTACATATAAAAGCACTTTTAGGTAACTGTATTGACTAATTTCTAACTGAACGAAAACACGGTGTGGGTTTAGCGAGGTCTTGGCTGTCAGTTGCTGTCATTGTTCTCGGCGTTTCCCAGAAACAGTACGGCTTCTGTGTCGTGTTCAACTGAAGCAAAGCTGTGGGGCCTTTCTGGAATTTGCTGGGGTTATATCCTCTCCACTCTGATCATTAATAAATGTTAAAAGAAACACGTGGAACTGCTTGTGGGAAAACTCCCCTGTCGCTGGTTTTACTTTCGGTTAGATGTCGTTCGCAGTTACGAGTCAGTCAAAAAGTGAGCATTTTAATGCGTGGGACGATGCAGTCTTGGCTCAAGTTAAAAAAAAAATAAAAGGATGACGCTGGCGATTGATTTACTTGAAATAATGCAGACACCTAAAGACAGTTCAAAGATCGCATCCCATCAATACGGCAACGTATCAGCTGATAAACAGCTGTTTAAACATCTGACCCAGCACACAATCGGTGACTGTGTGCTGTCGTTGGACGATAAGTCCAATTTGCGTCAAACTATGACGCTGAGGAATGTAAAGATTCTGAAATCATAGTTTCACGCCTTGGGTTATTATTGCTCTCTTTCGTCATATTCTGCATTGCCAGGATGTCAAACTCATTTTTCTTCTAAGGCCACATACAAGCTCACTTTAGACCTCAAGCCCAGTGAAACTACCCTTACTCTCAGCGTTAAGAAGTTTATCTGCAAAATCTCATACTTGAGGTATCAAAAAAGAAGGGTGATTTCAACAGTACTTCTCAGATTTTCTTCAGGCCATAGAAACACTGCTGCAGTAGATCAAAGAAACCTGTCAGCACAGCTCTCCAGGGTTAAATTGTAAGAAATAAATGCATAAACTTTCAGAAGTTCTGGCAGCTCATTTCTCAGACTGTGCTGTAATTGTAAAAGAGAAAGTTTCTGTTAATTCACAGAAAATGCTCGCCTCCTCCCTTTAAAAAACAAACAAAAAACAAAACAAAACTCTGGGCAGAGTAAAAGGGCAGGGATAGCTCAGTAGGTAGAGTGGTGGCGCCATGATCGGAAGGTCGGGGGTTCGACTCCACTGAACGGCTACCCCGAGGTACCCCTGAGCAAGGTACCGTCCCTACACACTGCTCCCCGGGTGCTGCATTGGTGGCTGCCCACTGCTTCACTGGGTGAATGGGTTAAATGCAGAGGAACTATTTCCCTATGGGGACTAACACATTACATTACACATTACCTTTTTGAAAAGAAAAAACAGACATTATTATTGTAGACAGATAAAACAGGAACTATTCTGTCATTTTATTGTTTATGTATTACTTAATTACTTTGGTGTGTTATGAACGGGGAGGTCTCTGTCAATAGGAAAAGCAGTAAAACTATAGTCAAAAGCCCAAAATACATTCCTTCTTTCACATTTTCCAAAGCTGTACAGCGAACCGAACCGGCTGATTCTGGCTCCTGGGCCTTTTGTTTGAGATCTCTGCTGCATTGTATCTTCGAGCAGTATAACCCTTTTATGTGGTGTAATATGCAATGTGCCTGTAGACAAACCTGCCTCTCCAGTGCCCATCCCTCACATGGAACATTCAGTTCCTGCATGTGATAACAGGCTGGCATTCTCTTAAAGGTACAGAGACCCTGCAGATGTGCCGTTTGGCTCTCTGGCGCCAGACATGGAAATGCAGGAATTTAACCACTGAAGAGTCTGTTTACAAACAAACAAGCAAATGAGGAGACTGTACCATTTTTTTTTTTTTTCAAACATATCCTGTTTCTTTCTATTTGCAGATCATCTGTCCATCAAGTTAACAAATCCCTACAGCTTCCTGTTTCAATCATGTGTGATCTCAGTCAAGATGGTCTTTGGGAGTCGGACAATGCGCCCGATTTTTCCTCGTTGACAAGACGCATAGACTCATTCCGTGGCTCCAACCTTGCTAACAAGGTGCCTGCGGAAACACTGGCACAGGCTGGTTTCTTCTACACTGGCGAGTCTGACCGTGTCCGCTGTTTCAGCTGTAATATGACTGTGGATAATTGGTACAGTGGAGACAGGCCTGTAGACAAGCACAAGCAGGTAATCAAACTTGTAACATGAAAAAGTGGAAGTGGTTAATATTTCACTTTTTTTTGTCTGTTTGGTTTTCTTCCAAATTGATCCAATTCTAATTTTCTCATTCTCACAGTTTTCTCCATCATGCACGTTTCTCACCTGCGTCCACCGTACCAGTTTTAACCAGAATTCCAATACTGCACTAATCAGTGAAGAAGTAGGAGACGTGGAATATCGTTTGAGAACAGGTGAAGTGGTTGATGAGGCCCCCTACCCTATAGTTCCTCACATGAGAAATGAAGAAGCCCGACTTCGGACCTTCTCTTCTTGGCCCAACCGTACTCCGGTGAGACCCAGAGATCTGGCCCAAGCCGGCTTCTTTTACGTGGGGCAGAGTGACAAGGTTCAGTGTTTCTGCTGTGGTGGTCGGCTGAATGGGTGGGAACCAGGAGATTCTGCCTGGAGTGAGCACAGCAAGCATTATCCCAACTGCTACTTTATCCTTGGGCATGATGTTGGGAACATCCCAATCCAGACAGGTATAGAGGAGGATGCCAGCAACAATCTGCGTGCAAATGACCCGGCCTTAATGCAGAATTTTGAGGCAAGGCGTGCTACTTTTGCTGGTGTCCGGCACCCTATTGACCACGAGAGGCTTGCCAGAGCTGGTTTCTACAGCACAGGTAATGTTCAGGTGTTTGAGGCTAAAGAAACATTGTGCAACATTTTAAAATGTATGATCTAAATTTTCTAGTAGGTAGCTGTGAATGCAATCAAATGTAATTTGTATCCTTGCAGGAAGAGGAGACGCAGTCTTGTGTTTCCATTGCGGTGGAGGCTTGAACAATTGGCAGCCTGAGGAAGACCCTTGGGTGGAGCATGCCAAACACTTCCCAGGGTAAGAACAACTATGGTACCCCCGTCTTCTTAATATGCTTTTACACATATCTATACACACACACAGGTTGTCTTCTTTGTTCTGTGGCATTTGCGTCTGTTTTAATCAAAGTATATACTGTTTTAAAACAGGTGCAGCTTCCTTTTGGCAAACAAAGGGCCAGAATTTGTCAACAGCATCCAGCTACAAAGACCACAACATGACAGAGCTGTAAGTTTTTGCTTTTTCCACAAGTTGTGGATGCGTAAACTACAAATTAACATTCCCTTAAAGCACTGTCAATATCAACACTAGAGGTCTGGTGTATGTGCCCAAATGAAAGTTGAACAGTGCTGAAAATCTTAAGGTTAGTTTAGAAAGGTTTTCATCATGGATTGCAAAGCAGGAAGGCTCACATTGTTCTTCACAGACAATCACTAACTTGTTTTGGAAATGTACCACACTTTATATGTATAAATGGGTGTATATGAATATTTGGGAGTATATTAATTTTCTACACCAGAAAAATCATCAGTAGTCCCAGATTGGGCTCTAGTTAAAATAAGCTTAGTGTTCCATTTCAGCGTGTGAAAGGAGCGTCATAATTAAAGGACTTACGGTCTTCAGTGATCTCAATCACAGGATTTTGTTTTTCTCTGCTTCCAGGCTTCAAGTCATCAAAATCCAGTTTCAGAAGATATGGAAGGTACATTTTTCTTTTTTACTTCAGTGCCCCAGATACATCATGAAACAAAGTCTGAGCAGTGCTGACTTCTGTTTATTTAATTTTATGTCAGATGAGGACCCACTGGAGAAACTACAGAGGCTGCAGAGGGAAAAACAGTGCAAAATATGCATGGACAGAGATATTGCCATTGTATTCATTCCATGCGCTCACCTTGTTGCTTGTGAGAATTGTTCACAGGCCCTCAACAAGTGTCCGATCTGCTGTCAAGACATAACACAGAAGATCAAGACCTATATTGCTTGAGAACAATATACTCTTGCTCAGACGCAATGCTGCTTTTACGCTGTCATTATAATATTGTAATTATATCGTAATTGTAAAGTAGAGAGCCTATAATATTATTTCTGGATCAATTTTCTTTAATAAATCTTAGAATGATAATGTGTAAAACTATATTTTCCTAGTCCTTACAATGGTAAATATCTGTATAGATGTAGATGGTTTTATAAATAGTTCCTTGAGATGTAAATACACATTAAAGGGCCGTTCCTATTTTGAAACACATTTTGCCAGAAGTGCCTTTCTTTTGGTTTATGTATTCTAATGCATCACTTACCACAGATAAATTGACTTTGATGTTATTGCTGTCATTTTCATCCACTTTTATCCTATTTATTCGGATTTAACTTGTGTGTTTTATGTATAGAACCAGTTGCTGTGCCTTTACATTTCTAAGCTCAAGTTTAGGGCTTGGAGTTAACCATTGTAATGTAAGAATCATTTTATTGTTTCTTTAATTAAGTGTGAATAAATAATTATGCAGACTTGGAGTTTCATTTCATCACTAAACAAAATGTTTTGTGTTGTATTTGCAGAGATGATCCCGGTGCACTGATTGTGCAATGTTAGCTAGAAAGTCACATTTCTATCAGATGAGGTTTGAGAAAGTGTAAGAGTGATGTGGCATTTGACTGCCTATAAACTGAAGTGATGGCAGATGGTAAAATATACAAGAACTGACCCAAATTAATCAGATTTAGAAACAGATTTTTAATTTTTGTGCAGCATTTTAGTTTCAATTATGGTAAAAATCATTACTCATATAGAGTAATGATCTTGTAGGAATTAGATCTGTATTTTATTAAGTATCTCGTGACGGACCATCAGGTGTCGTCTTTACATACCTCCACAATCTTCCTAAAGGACAGTAGGGGAGGGTGTTTTAACCCTTACAGCAGAATTGGAGAACTGTCTTATCTGATGTGCTAAACAAAATACCTTGTCTATATGTTGCTTAGCTCCTTAGTTTGTTTTTGTTTGTGTGTAAGTTGTCACTGTGAACTGGGAGGGAACTGCAGACGAGAACCATACAGATTTGCTACGATACTTCAAATAGTAACATCCTAGGTCAGTATTGTGTGCTCCTTTTATACATACAAAACAAATGGCTAGAAAAGCTAGCCCACGGAAAACAGAGGCGGTAGTGTTTCCGTGCAGTTCTCGTCAGTTACCACTAGATGTCAGGCTATAAACCGTGCATTCAGTGCGAGTATTGTGGCCGCTAGGTGGTAGCTCTGCACCAGGATATCCTCCTCCCAGGTCGTCGAAACAACAAACCGAACTACGGAGCAAGCGGGGTGAGAGAACGTCCGAAACCGCCTCTGACCGCGACTTTTAAACTCTTTTTACAGAATTGTGGCGGAATTCAGACGGAGGCTGTATACGAGTAGTAAAAGTTACGATTGTACCGGGACTACATTTCACAACAAGGTAAGTTAGCTGTAAAATGGCGGAGATCTATCTGGAACTTAGTTGATTTGTATTTTGCTAGCTGTCTCGCTAGCCAGGCTAGCTTTAGATGAGCGCAGAGCGCGGATGTCTGCCTGAACCAAGTCGCTTCGCTAGCTCGCGGAACATGGCTACTTCGGTTGTTAGCAGGCTAACGAACTGGATTTTTTACACAGCGGCGCAAAATACGTAGCTCGGAACAGACCGAAGCGTTTTATTGCCACAACCGACTTACTTGCACTTTATATATTTGTAAACAAAGTGTTTGTTGCTTATGCAATACGGTACTGGAACTCCCGAGGCAAGATGGAGGACGCAAGGACGTGATGTTTTTTTTAGGTAACGTTAGCAGTAGCTCTTAGCATTGCTAACTAGTGGGAGTTATTTTCAGCTCGTCCATTGGAGTTTATCTGCTATTATTTACTTTATCTTCGGACGAAGACTGGTTACGAGTGACACGTAGACAGAAATTAGTTAATGTACACGGCAGCATTGCTGACTAGCCTTATTGTGTTCTGGCTAATATTAGCTTACGCTAGTACAGAAAGGCTTGCGTTGTTTTGTTATTATGGTCCAACTAGTATAGCAATGGTAAACGCTGGCATGTTCTGAAAATCTGACGATATTGCATTGTATGCGCTTCTCGTTCTTCTTATTTGGCTATTCATAGTTTGTTTTCCCTAAGTAGCGCATGCTTACTTCATCAAATTTCAACTAGCTGACGCTGGGGAAAATACGCCAAAAATGCACGGTTACTTAGCTACTCGCGCTAGCACCAGCAGCGCACCGGCGTCAATTTTGACAGGAACCGACGAAGAGCGGCTCCGTGTCGGCAGCGTTGGGGCGAGCGGAGCCGGTAGTTGGTGGTATAGTTGTCCTTGAAAAATTCACACAGTTGAGTTTCACATTAGCGTGTTTTTTGTTATATAGCATTCTTTACTGTCGTTTCGCATTAACAAGTTTATGAGATACACTCCCCGATTTGGCGCCACTTTTTCTGTCTGCACGAATCCCGTCTTGTCATGCAGTATCCCCCTCACTATCAAGGAAATGGGTACGGTACCAAACTCTCAAACCAAGAATTAACTGTGAAAAGCTGAAACTCACATAGTCATAGAAACATCATCATATTGAGCACTACTCTTTGCTTTGTTGTTAGCTGATGTTAACCAATTTCACGTTTACTATTTAATTCACAGTAAACAGTAATAACCTGTAATTTGGCACGCGTGAGCCTTCATTTTGCGTGAAATTGTAAGAATCAATTTGCTAACGTTACTTTCGATTTAAATCGGATAGTCGGCCTTAAAGTTTACTAAGTGTCTGGTTTAATAATGGAAGAATGACAACGTTGTGTATGTTAGCTCTAAGTGTACTAGGACTGAAAGAGGGACTCACTGCACCCAACCTGGTGTATAATGGGTGGAGTTTGTCTTTTCCAGACTGAATCGTTTACTCGGTAGGGCTTTTATTGATTTCACTGACTGCTACAGAAAAAATTACATTTGGTTCAGAGTGGACATGGTATTAGTCCTGATTTGAAAAGTTACTTCTACTTGCTACTTTGATCTGTGTGCCACTAATTTACACTTCACAACCATGCAATAGTTTCCCTGTGGCCTGCAGAATCTTGTTGATGTTGATACTGGCATTTGATTGGTTGAGATATGTATGGGGCGGATAGGGCAGTGCCATATTTGGACATTGAGGAAGACACTCCGGTCTTGATTGTATGACGTTGTCTGTAAACCCAGGAGAGCAGAGAAAGGGAGGGAGCCAATGGTTGGACAGTGAGCATGACAGGAGCGTTTGTGTCCGCCCCCTGTTACCATGTGAAACCTTTTTTTCTTTTTTCCTCTCTCACTCTCTCTTTCAAAGACATCAAAGTAACATTTGCTCACTACAGATGCTGTGATTTCTGGAAACACAAAGTGTTTATTTTGTTTAGTTTTCAGTGTTGCTGGTGAAATGTGCAATAAGACTGCATGTGTAGCACTCTACAACAATTCTGCTCCATATTCTAGGTCACATGCAACGTCTCCTGCCTTGTATTTTGTGAGGATTATAAGCCAGTCGTAAGTTAAAGTTATCCAGAAGATGTTGCAACAATGATAGCACCAGAAATACCATCAGAGTTCGCCTATACTCAGTAAGTATCTACTAATAGTTTACATTTATTGTTAAGGTTGATATGATATCTCATGCAGTTATTTGTTTTTGTCAGGGATACAGACACTCGATTCTCCTCAGACACAGACTTCTCTGAGGATCCTGATGGAAGGAGTGCAAATTCAGCTAAAGGAAAGGTATAGATGCAACAAATGGACCATTGCACAAGTATTGGTAACACACATTGTTTTTCTTTCCTTACACTCTGCAGTGGTTCTCAGATTTATATTTGTTTTTTCACTACTTTCCCAGGGTGGAAAGAAGGGGAAGAAGGCAGCAGGGGAGAAAGGAAAAGGAGGGAAAGGAGCAGGCCGTATAAATGGCCACCACCAAGAGAATGGCATGGAAAACATGATGCTGTTTGAGGTTGTGAAGCTGGGAAGGAGTGCAATGCAGGTATGAACAGGAAACCCTTTGAAATTGCCACCTTTTTTCCCTTTTCTTTTACTCAGTAAGAGAAAAAAATACACAACTTGTGCTTGTCCCCATCTTCTTGCAGTCTGTTGTTGATGACTGGATTGAATCTTACAAACATGACAGAGATGTTGCACTGTTGGATCTCATCAATTTCTTCATCCAGTGCTCAGGATGCAAAGGTATTTATGTTTCTCAGCTTCAGTACGAATACTACACGATTGGCTGTTTTTTAAACTATATTGAGGAAGTATGTAGTCTTTGTTGTCCTGCAGAACCTCCCTCCACTCATCTGAATCAGTAGTTCTGCTTTTCCACTCAGGAAATTGTCTTCTGTCTAACCTCTTTATTCTTCATCTTCTCCTTCTTCTTCTGTGTTTTTTCCTGTCAGGTGTGGTTACTGGAGAAATGTTTCGCAACATGCAGAACTCTGAGATCATCCGACGGATGACAGAGGAATTTGATGAGGCAAGTTACCACATTAGACTAATAATCACACCATATTCGCTATAAATCACTTAAGTTTGATTTCAGATGCCAAATACAGAATTCATGTACGTACCAAGGACAATAAACTTTGCTAATTTGTGGTAGATAACTGCCACTTGTACTAGTCATTGTAGTGAAGGACTGTCGTTCCTCTGTGTACTTTGCAGGACAGCGGTGACTACCCTCTAACCATAGCCGGGCCCCAGTGGAAGAAGTTCAAAACAAGCTTTTGTGAATTCATTTCGGTGCTAGTGCGCCAGTGTCAATACAGTATCATCTATGATGAGTATATGATGGACACAGTCATCTCCCTTCTCACCGGACTATCGGATTCCCAAGTCCGAGCCTTCAGACACACCTCAACACTGGCAGGTAAGATTGTGTGTGTTTATGAATTATATTTAAGTGTTTGTGCTGATTTACAATCAATAGCTTCTTTTCCAAGCATACAACAGTTAGCTAGCTGGGAAAAGTTGTGTGTTTTAAAGGTTCTTCCTTGTTGTATCCTTGTGTTTGAACTGGAGACTCATTTGTAGTGCTCTTGGATATTTATGAGGTCAGAAATTTTCATTGGTGTAAACTCTAGTTTTTTTTTTATACAGTCTGCACATTTTGTTTCATAGTAGTATTAAAGTTAATAACCCCAGTGATCAACCTAGATGGGCCACCTGCACAAATGTTTTAAGTTATTTTTTGTGATTAGATTCTTTTAAATGTTTTTACACTCCTAAGGGCAGGGCAACTGAAGTCTTTATTATGAGCATGTTGTGTACACATGAACACTTAGGATAAATGTAAGCAGCAAAGGGGGATTTAAACGCATTAAAAAAACGCAGAAGAATCTTGATCATATGCTCTACAATAATCCGAGCTGTGTAGAACACATAGGCGATATTGTTAGGCTTAATGCTTACTCTGTCACGTGGGTACTGTGACTATAAAACATACAGGGGTTTTTTCTATCTGGAAAGTTGTTGTCATGAACTTTCAATATGCTTTTTTTTGTGCTTCTGTTTGGGTGTGAGTGTTGGTCTTGGCAGGCTGGCCTGTTTCAGCTGGTGGATAGTTATTTTAGATAATACACTAGTTAATGATTGTTCTCTGCACCTAAGCTACTGTGTTACCCAGGTGTTGCTAAAACTGGATTTATTCATAATCAATTTGCTTTGAGTTTGGTGACTTGTCGTCTTTTGTAAAGCATACTTGAATTCAAGGTGTCTACTTAGTCAGAATTAAAGGAACCCAAACATATTTTATTTTTTTTTTCTAAAATACAAATATTGTTCCAGTTGTGACCATTTCACCATCCTCTAAATTTAAGGTATTGCAATTTTGCTCTGTAGTGCAATCAGAACTAACTTTCATTGCAAATTATTAATACCAAAACCCACTGATGTCAGATAAGCTCACATAACTTAATGAGAGATAGTTTTGAAATAATCTACAGATAACAGAAATTATTTTATTTCTTCATGTTCTTTGTGTTTTTGACAGCCATGAAGCTGATGACAGCCCTGGTGAATGTAGCTCTAAACTTGAGCATCAACATGGACAACACCCAACGCCAGTATGAGGCAGAGAGAAATAAAATGGTCGCTAAAAGGGCAAATGACAGGCTGGAGCTGCTGTTGCAAAAACGTAAAGAGGTAAGCATTGCAACAATTGGTTGCATTTGTTTTTGTCATGCAGCTTATTACATTAAGCACATGTCATGTTTATTCATTTGTACGTTTGACACTTAAACTTCACATTGAAAACTGGTTTGTTTGAGTAGTGATTTGGTAATGTATCAAAATAATTGGCGACTGTTTCTTAGGGCTCTGCCACATTGTATCATCAGCTATAGTACCGGTATACATTTTTACGTTAAAAGTATCCTATCGCATAGGGCTGCACGATTTTGCATAAAATGAGAATCACGATTTTTTTTTGCTTAGAATTGAGATCACGATTCTCTCACGATTTTCTTTTCCAGTATAAATATTTATTGCACTTATTAACTGCACATCAACTTCGTAACAGTTGAGACTGAACATAAAAACAATAAATAAACATAAAAACAACAAATGTCTCACATTTTGTCGTTTCCGCCAAATGTTGTACTGCTTGTAATTCGTCTCCACCTTTGCTCGACACTGCGTGTATAGAGCAGGTAGTGCAACAATAGAAAAATAGTTGCGGGACGGCACTGTGTAGCGTTTGTCTAGGGTGTTGATCATTTTCCTAAATCCCTCGTTTTGCACAGTGTTGATGGGAGCCATATCTTTGGTCAGGTGATAAGTAATAGCCTCCGTAATTTGTTTGTGCCTGCGGGAGTTCGACGTGTATAGGGAAGCGCTGTATAAGGTTCCCGTTATTGATGTTTGGGTGGTTGACCGGGACGGATTTTCTCCAGTCACTTTCTCGTCATCCCTGACGTGCTCTCCGTTGTTTTTTCCCTGCTAATTTTAGCAGCCAGCTTCTGTATCACGTGGTATAAGGCTCCGCCCTTGTCATTTGTTGAGCAGGAAGAGTGAGCGCTTGTTTTCATGCAGATTACGTCCCGGATCAAAATGCGGTACAATCGTCGTCGTCTCTTTTTTCTTTTTTCTTTTTTCTTTTTTTTTTTTTAATCGTTGTCATTTGGAAATGAGATCGCACATAAGTATGAATTAAGCTCGCGATTTTCTAACGATTAATCGTGCAGCCCTACTATCGCAATATTTTTACTGTAGCAAAACCATTTGTTTACGTTCTTTTGTGTGTACAACAAGGAGACAAAGCCAGGCATGTCTGAAAGTAAGAGCATTGTGTCACACTCTAATGACAGTTTCGTACCTAAAAGAGAACTACTTCAACAATCTCCAACAAAGCACTGATATTTGCAATGTATATAATATATACAATATATACATATACAACTGTTCCCCATAAATGTGGAAACAACACATTTATTGAGATAAAAACATACTGTTGAGTAAAACCAGGCTACAAAGGAAGGAGATGCTTGCAGCTGGAGATGTTTGACCCAAATAGAAAGAAAAAACTTCATCTTCCACATGTATGAAAATGTTGTACAAGTTTCTGATGAATTAGAATTTAGATTTATGTCAGCTTTTGTTAAAGTATTAAAGAGTTATATAAAACTTAAAGTTTACAGGACAAACGCTAACTAGACTTCTACTTCTGTGCTTGCATTTTATTTATGCTGTTGATGGTTATAATGCTGACAAACTACAACTGTAGTTTGTCATCCATGACAGTAGCTTATGGAAAAGAAGGATTGAAAACACCCCTCATTTATTTGCATTAAATGCTGCTTTTCCTTCAGTTAGACAAAAACAGGAGCAGTTGGGTAGGCTGTATAGCCTCAAAAATATATCACAATATTTTGAGAAAATTTTCAATAATGTATACTTTTTTAAAGTTCATAAATATTACAGAAAATTGCTTAATTCAGAGAGATGCGGTGCATAAGAAAGGTGTGCCCTGTGTTTAAAAGACTTGTTGCATTTGTGTTGGCAAGCATCGTGTTGACTGTTGAAGTGGAGCCACACTTTTGAAAGTTTAATTCTGTGTCTGTGTGCACGTGCTGCATGATGCTGCAGCTGAGAGGCATCTCTTCCCTGCCCCTTCCACACAGGCTGTGAGAAGGACGTCTCTTACAGCTTGAAAGTAACAGAAATGACTAATGCTTCAATCTTGGTGCAAATGAAAATTGAAGTTGGAGAGATAAATGTTATTGCTGTTCAAGGTCTGCCTGTTAATGTGACTGCATGCATTTCAGATTTATGCCCTGTTCAAGCAGATTTGCAAATGTTACTGTGTCTGCCCTAGTGCACATACTCTCATGTTCTTTTTCTCCATTTTTGAAAAATGACCAGAGTCCTTTAGACACGAAGCCAACACATTCAGATGCCATTACATTAATTGAAAGCAGCTATAGATTTTTAAATATTGCCAGTGTAGCTATGTAAATGAGGTAAAAGTGTAGCATTGATGTGTGAGAATAATGTGTATCATCTAGCACACAGTAAAGTTGAACTGTAAAGAATGGATCCATTTTAGATTTAGCAAATTAGTAACAAGCTTTGAAAACTCCCTGGTAACCAAATCCATTTGAACAGATAAATTTTAGCCTACTCTGTTTAGGTGAAGAAAACTACTTTGGTCCTTGATTTGTTTAATTTGTAAGAGCTTGCGTCTGTGCAGAGTTGTGGAACACAATGGGCTTAACTGGTTATTATGTTTCAGCAGCTGGAGACGGTGTTGGCAACAACACAGCGCTTTGTACCCATTTCCCCCGTGAAGTGGGAGGACACAGACCAGTTTCTCTCAGAACTTTTTTTGGGGGGGGGGGAGTGATAGTCATTGCATACACAGTATATTCTTCTGAACTAGAGTATTTATTGAATTGAACTTTGTTTCAAAATAAGGACTCTATTGTGAATCAGAGATGACGATACCAGAAATCTCAGGTGATTTGTGAAAGATTCACAGTATATTGTTTGTTCTTTATTTGTTCCTTTTTTTTTTTTGTGGTCACCTCAAAGAATTGAAACCAGTATTCTACAAAATCAACAATTGATGTTAAACTTGGACTCTCCCCAAGTCATGAAAGAACCTATATAACCATGTAAACAGGAATTACTGTAGCTTGTGAGCAGACATTTGTTGGTTTAGGAAGAATAGTGACTGCTGCTCCTCTGTAGGTGGTGAACCCATAATGCCAAGTGTTATTTAGCCTGTATGGCGGGTTTATTGGTTATATAACAGCAGGTCCCACAGGGCATCCATCTGTTAGTTCACTGTGCAGCCACACCGCAGCATGGTGGCATAGTTGACTGTCACACTAGTCTTATTATGTTAACAATGCATCCTGACCACCAGTTATTGTTGCAGTCTGGTCAGTTGCTGTGTTTGTGTGATAAAATGCGCTGACATGGTTTTTTCTGCTCTTAATTTCAGCTCCAGGAAAATCAGGACGAGATTGAAAACATGATGAACGCAATATTCAAAGGAGTGTTTGTGCACAGATATCGGTATGGCCTTACGTCAGTCAGCATCCAGTCTTGAACTTTGTTATCACTGTCTTTTCTACAGACTGCTAACAGCCCTCATTCGTTTTTTTTATTAAATAATGTTTTAACAGGGATTCAATAGCAGAAATCAGGGCGATCTGTATAGAAGAGATTGGAGTGTGGATGAAACTCTATAGTGATGCCTTCCTCAACGACAGCTATCTGAAGTATGTGGGATGGACGATGCACGATAAGGTGGGCAATACAAAGGACTCTGAATTTTTTAAAAGCTCCTCTTAAGGTGTATACTTAATTTATTTTATTTTATTTTTTTAAAAAGAGTGTGTTGATAACTGCAGTAACCAGTAATGGATACTTTCGTACTCTATTCCAGCAAGGTGAAGTACGTCTAAAGTGTCTCACAGCACTGCAGGGCCTCTATCACAACAGAGAACTCAATGCCAGACTGGAGCTCTTCACCAGTCGCTTTAAGGTCAGCACCACCTGCTGGACAACTTAAACACAACAACTGTATTTGTTCCATACTTGGAGAAACAAACTCCATGGGCTTGTCTTTATTTAACTATGCTTTCAGTAATTCAGGAGTTTGCGAGGCAAAATGACTCATTAAGTTTTCTGTCTCTCCTTTTGTTTAGGACCGCATCGTCTCTATGACTCTTGACAAAGAATATGATGTAGCAGTACAAGCTATTAAGCTACTTACTCTTGTCTTGAAGTAAGTGGTTGTTTTTGATAATATGTAATGTTGTTCAGCACAAGTGATTGGGACGTAGTTTATACTTCAAGGCTGAGCACTTGTAAATTTTGTGATTTGCATCAAGTACATGTGTGCTACTGATAAAGTCTTTGTAATTTTCTTTGTATTTGTTTCTGCAGTAGTACAGATGAGGTGTTGACTCCTGAGGACTGTGAGAGTGTCTATCACTTGGTGTACTCGGCACACAGGCCGGTCGCAGTTGCAGCTGGAGAATTCCTTTTTAAGAAGTATGTTAGACATAAGTTAAGATTTCTAGCTTCAGGCTTGTAGTGATTTTTGTTTACAGTTCCAAGAAATAGTATATCAGCTGTTTGAGTTAGTATTCCATGTGATTCCCAACTAATGAAAAATATTCTCAAAGATTGTTCAGCCACCGAGAACCGGAAGATGAAGGTGCCCCTAAAAGGAGAGGCAGACAAAGTCCCAATGCCAACCTCATTAAGACCACTGTCTTTTTCTTCCTGGAGAGTGAGGTACATTATCATGCTATATTTTCTGTTCTCACATTTCTGTCTTTATTGCGCGTACTGTTTTGTAAACAGTATCAGTGATCCATCCCTCATCTGTTTGAACACTTATTCCATCAGCTCCACGAGCATGCGGCTTACCTAGTGGACTCACTCTGGGAATGTGGTGCAGAGCTACTGAAAGACTGGGAGTGTATGATCAGCTTACTGCTAGATGACCCGTTGCCAGGAGAGGAAGGTATGGCACTGGGTTTTTTTCTTTCTTTCTTTGTACTGGTATGCAGTTGAGAGCACTATTGTGATTTATTGATTTCTCTGTTTGGTTTTTCTTCGCAGCTCTTACAGACAGACAAGAGACGGCTTTGATTGAAATCATGCTGTGCACTGTACGCCAGGCTGCTGAGTGCCACCCACCTGTTGGAAGAGGAACAGGGAAGAGGGTAAGAGTGGCTGACACGCTAAAAATCACAAGCCAATACTAGTCATGTCTGTTTGTTGGATTATGCTGTCTTTGTGCTGTTCTCCTAATCGGCCAACTATCCTGGGATTTCTTTGGTGACAGTAATATTATAGAGTTAATTATGTTAAATTGGTTAACTCTTTATGAACCTTCTGAAACACGGCCACTTAAAAGATCTACAGATCCACGTCTGTTCATAGGTCTTCAAATAATTGTCAGCCAACTTGTTGTTTGATTATTTATTTATTTTTGTAATTTTGCTGTCTGAAGTGCAACATGTAGGCTATCAGAGGATAAGACTGTTTGCTAAGATTGTTTTAATGTATATACTTTCTGTTGCTCATTGTCGTGGTGTTTGATTTTGGAGATAAGAACAGTTCTGGGATATTCTTCATGTTTTTTTTTTGTTGTTTTTTTTTAAACAGTTGAAAGTTGGTGCATAGCTTCACTCTGCATAATTGTAGATACTAAACATGTACTTTCTGTCATGTTTCTACTGCACTTGCATACTTTCTTTATTTTAATGAGTTTAACCACAGCTGCTTTCGGCCCTTTTTATGCAGTCCTTCTGAGTTGTTTACAACACATCGATTTCTCAGTTTACTACTTAAATTATTTAGGAAATTCAGTTAAAAGCTAAAAATAAAATTCCCCAGATGCGCCAAAAAAGATTAATTAATTAATGTAGTTTACATTTACCCTAAATGGTGGTGTTTGGTATTAAGAAGTCAGAGTACACTTTCTGAATGGATGAATGGAGACTAGTTGTGTGGTCTAATGTGGTTGCATCACACATCAGGTGATGACAGCTAAAGAGAAGAAGACTCAGCTGGATGACAGAACCAGAATAACAGAGCTGTTTGCTGTGGCTTTGCCCCCTCTACTGGCAAAGGTATGTCGTCATCCACTCAGCTTTCTTAGAAGCAATCTTCCTAAGGAGGTTGTACTTTTAACAGTACAGCATCATTGTGCTCTTTATGTGCTCCACAGTATGCCGTGGATGGAGAGAAGGTGACTAACTTGTTGCAGCTTCCGCAATTCTTTGACCTGGAAATTTATACCACAGGGCGTCTGGAGAAGGTAAGACAAATTGGCTTGTCGGACAGCGCTAATCAGATCAGAACAAATTGGATTAATGTATTTAACATATTAATGTGATTGTTTATCACACACACGCGATGCTAATATCTCTTATCTCTCGCTCTCCTCCATCCAGCACCTGGAATCCCTGCTGCGTCAGATCAAAGAAATTGTGGAGAAGCACACAGACACTGAGGTTTTAGAGTCCTGCTCTAAGACTTACCACGCCCTCTGCAATGAGGAATTCACAATCTTTAACAGGGTGGACATAGCCCGCTCCCAGCTGCTGGATGAGCTGGTGGACAAATTTAATAGGCTATTGGAGGACTTTTTACAAGAGGTGAGAGTAATAGTGCGCTTAAATGTCCAGCATACCTATAAGTCCAGTACAACAGAAACTAGCTCAACATAAACCATGAAAAGAGCACAGCCTCCATTATTTGTGTTCTGTTCTAGCTCTGTCACATTTCATAACTCTTCATTTATTGGTACTGGAACTTATCCTGTTGTACAGAAGTCTTATATATAGCAAGGATGAAAATACTTGATGTGTTGTGAATGACCTTACCATATAGTTTGTAAAGAAGCTCATCAGAAATTTTCACCTTTCTGGACAATCTGAAAACTCCAGTTTGTTTTTATTTATGATAACATTAAAGATCTTGACCTGTTAAAATCACTTTTTTCTGTACAGGGTGAAGATGCTGATGAAGATGATGCTTATCAGGTTTTGTCAACTCTAAAGAGGATCACAGCTTTTCACAAGTATGTTTTCTCAGAAGTATTTTCTATGTGATTTTATCTACGTCTGCTGCATTGTTGGTAGATTCAGTGTGCACGTTTTTGAAAGTGATGAGACGTCATCAACTCTTTTGCAGTGCACATGACCTCTCGGGATGGGACCTTTTTACCAGCAACTTCAAGCTGCTTAATACTGGCATAGAGAACGGGGACATGCCTGAGCAGGTAATATATATATATATATAAGTTACTCTGCATAATTTTGTTTTATTTTTATTAAATGCTCGAAAATACTGATACATTTTTTCTTTTCTTTTTTCTTTTGTGTGGGTTTTTTCTCTTTCTCTCTCACTCCTTGTGAGTAGATAGTCATCCATTCACTGCAATGTACCCACTACGTGATACTGTGGCACCTGGCCAAGTTATCTGAGGGCAGCTCCAGAAAGGTGAGGTCTAATCATATTTCATTGCTATTTTGTGCTGTTTTAACAGATTTAAGCAGCTATAAATGTAATGTTTTAAAATGCGTTTGTCTTTGTTTCAGGATGATCTGGTGACCCTGAGGAAGCAGATGAGGGCATTCTGTATGATGTGTCAGCGCTACCTCACCAACGTTAACACAGCTGTCAAAGAGCAGGTGACACAGATGAGAAAGTGACAATTATCCATGTTTAAAAGTGCGTGTAAAATCAACTTGAAAGCAAAGCAAGAACACCTAAAGTACATGGACTTTGTGCAGCTGAACAGACTTTCCTTTTAACTCTGAAGTGGTGGTTTTGTTGCCCCTTATTGCAGCTACAATGGATGTTTTTTAAGCTCCAGAGCACTTATAATGTATCTGCTTAATTCGAAATCTAATTTGTGATCATTTTGTTTAGGGCTTGTGCACACAGAGTTTTAACTTTGTTCTTTTCTTCTTCGTTTTTTTCCACAGGCGTTCACCATCCTGTGTGATCTCCTGCTCATCTTTAGCCACCAGATGGTGTCCGGAGGCAGAGAACACCTGGAGCCCCTGGTCTATTCTCCAGAGGACTCACTACAGTCTGAACTGCTCTCGTTCATCATGAACCATGTCTTCATAGACCAGGATGATGACACAAATAGCACAGGTATGAATATGCAGATGTGCAGTTTTGGCACTGCACTGGCCAAAGTGAGGAAGTAGCTAATGGGATTTCAAATTGTTTGTTCCCCCTCAGATGGGCAACAGGACGACGAGGCAGTAAAGATTGAAGCTCTGCACAAGAGAAGAAACCTCCTGGCTGCCTATTGTAAACTCATTATCTACTGTGTGGTAGAAATGAGGACTGGAGCTGATATCTTTAAACAGTACATGAGGGTAAGCTTAAGCATTTGTCATTTTAAAAATATGCAGTTGTGTATTACCCCCATTAACTGTGAATATAAGTAACTCTTACAGGAAAAAATAGTTGTTTAATTAACACATTTGCTGTTGTCCTGACCTTGGGCACATGCATGCACACACGCACAAAATTCTTCACGACCTTTCAATGTTTTTCCTGTTTGTTTGTTTTTTTGCTTTTACAGTATTACAATGATTACGGTGATATCATCAAGGAGACTATGAGTAAGACTCGGCAAATTGACAAGATTCAGTGTGCCAAGACGCTCATCCTCAGTTTGCAGCAGGTCAGTGTGCACACTGTTGCTCGCATATTAATTAATTCCATAATTGTGACCTTCTGCTCATGCGTCCCAGTGGTTAAGATGTTATCTAATGTTCCATATCTCTCTGTGTCCTAGTTATTTATTGAAATGGTGACTGAACTGGGTCATGGCTTTGATCGCTCCTCCTCGGCATTCTGTGGAATCAAGGAGTTGGCACGTCGTTTTTCTCTAACTTTCGGTCTCGATCAAGTCAAAACCAGAGATGCCATTGCCATGCTGCACAAGTAAGGCTTTATTCTGCTCATATTGGGTTACAAAGCTTTTCTTAGATTTTGGCCCCGTATCTGGGAACTGTCATGTTAGACAAATTACTTCTTGAATACTGTGTTTCCTTTGCCATGTTGTTTTTTCTCCGGATTTTGGAGAGGCTTAATGCATGAAATGTTACACTCTACCCTTTTCCAGTACAGTAAGTATTGTAGAAAAACATGTTTAAAACAAAACAAAAACACAACACTGAACTGCAGAAACATAAAGGATGGCAACCAACCGTTACATATTTGAGCCGTGTGAATGAAATGAGCCGCACAGACTTTTCTTAATATCTGATGGTGGATCATCACTACTAGGGCTGGGCCATATTATACCGTTCACGGTAATACCGGTATAATGTTAGGCAACAATAGGAAAATGAAATATCGCGATAGAATATGAGTAAAACGCGCATGTGCAGTGCCTTTGTTTTCATACGCACATGGCCGATTGTTGAGTGAAACAGATGAACCAGAATTGGTTTGTAAAAATGGTGCAACTTCAGTGATGTGGAACTGGTTTGGTGTTTGTCCGTCAGATACACGACAAAGCACTTTTTTTTGCAGAACATGCAAGCGGCCGTCGTTATTGTCGTATTTGTCGGACTAAGATGCTCTTAAATCTGGGAGTAATCTGGGTCCTAAACTCCTTATTCTTCAGTTCAAACGAACACTGCAGCATCACTGAGCGTTAAAAACTGTCTAAATTCTTTCATCTTTAATAAAACGATCAGCATTGCTGCTTTACCAGGTGTAACTATGAAGTTTAACTTCCAGGCATCCATTAAAACAAAATTTATTACATTTAACAGAGTTAGAAGTTAGCGGGAAGCTAGCGGAAGTTAGCTCGCTAGTTACCTAAGCATGATATTGCATGTTCTGACTGAGAGATTTCTGAAAAAAATCAAACGTACAGCTCTGCTATCACTTCCAACATAAATGAAGACAGGAAACTAAACAGCAGTGACGTTTGTAGGGTTACTGAAGTTGGGCTAGCTGGTATATAATGATGTGCTACGTGATCACTAGCGACACAGCTATGTTAGCATAACATAAACAGGGAAGCTGGAGGACGAACACTAACACTTTTCCACTTATAAAAGTTAACGTTAAGGTTCCTCATGGTTAGAGACAAATGCAATCGCATGGCAGGGTGCTGTAAACAGACCAAACTTCAGTCAGGAGAACAACTGAGATAATCCATCCACAATACGAGGTTAGTCATTAATATACTGCAACAACATGGGAATAGAGCAGCTGCCAGAGAATTCAACATTAATGAATCAATGGTACAGAAGTGGAGGAAGCAAGAAGAATGAGTTTAATAAAGTTAGATTTATCTGACTGCTTTGTTTCGCTTGATGTGCGTTATAATCCCGTGCACCTTATGGTCCGAAAAATACGTATTGCATACTGCAGTTTAATTTTGCAAAGCACCTCTTTTTAACTTCAGTGGATATTATACATGGTTATGCTCAGGATATGTCAGCCCATTTCTACTGGAAATGCCTTTTGGTTAAACTTTCAGCAAGGAATTTGTATTTGCACTGTTACATTTTTATAAAGCTTTAATGTACATAAAAACCAGCTTCTTATTTAAGTGAAAATAAATGGAAGGTTTTCTTTTTGCGCTAGTAATGTTGTGGAGTTGTATTTTGTCTCGCATCAATTATATCGTCAGTTATATCGTTATCGCAAATTTTCAAATATATATCGTGATAAATATTTTTGGCCATATCGCCCTGCTCTAATCACTACTATCATTTCAACTATCTTCTCTAAAAACTGTGGTAGAAATCTATTTTAATACTGTTATAAGTGGTGGAAAATTGGTTGTTTTAAGCATTCAATCTTCTTGGTGGCTTGTTTCTTTCATGTGAATTGTTAAATCTCTCACAGTCAGTGAGTGCTACGTTATATTGGACATCCGGAGCGAAATCTCTGATGAAACATTGGTACTAGTAAACCTTTATCTGTTTGAGCCAATCAGTTTCACAGATTAGTATTATTAAATTTGTTCCAATTCAAAGAGTTCTGAAAGAAGGCCTAAAACTACTTAAGTTATTACTGGAAATTGAATTCTTTTGTTCCATGGTGCAGAGAGAAGAGTGCAAGAGGACTGAAACAGACAAAAATAAATGTATAAAAGTAGTTCCCATTAATTGTTGCTATAGACCCAGAATCTTACAATATGCCTGCCTAGTTGGGTCCAGTACACTTGTCATGAGGTCATATTTTAAAATGTGTACTAAAGAGGTAGTAATTCTGACAGCTCTCTCTAGTATTTCACAGGTTTATTTTATATAAAGTAATATTACACTAAAATGGTAAATGGCCTGCATTTGTATAGCGCTTTACTCAGTCCCTAAGGACCCCAAAGCGCTTTACACTACATTCAGTCATTCACCCATTCACACACACATTCACACACTGGCAATGGCAAGCTACATTGTAGCCACAGCTGCCCTGGGGCGCACTGACAGAGGCAAGGCTGCCGGACACTGGCGCCACCGGGCCCTCTGACCACCACCAGTAGGCAAACATGGGGTTAGTATCTTGCCCAAGGATATTTGGCATGCAGCCTGAGATCGAACCACCGACCTTCTGATTAGTGGTTGACCTGCTCTGCCACCTGAGCTACAGCCACCCCTTTAAACTGTTTTAAAGTAGGCATGCCACAACTTTCATTTATTGAAAGTTGTGGCATGCCTACTGCAACTTGCTTTACTTAAGTGGTACGAATCAAATGCTGTATGTGTTCAACACACTTAAGCTACTGATCTGATATGGGGCCAACAAGTCACAACAGTTTGTTTTTATATTAAGAATCCGATAACCTAAAATATTCAGTGGTCCATTCTCAGTTTGTTACATTTAGGAAAGGTAAACCGCTAGCCTGTAATAACAAATGAGTGTGCTGTTTGAGCAATTAACAATCTAATTAGTGAAGCTCTATGTAGGTACCATATTATACAAATAGTTATTGAAGCAGATTATTTTTTTTTATCTTTTGATTTTGAAAGGTCTCTAAATGTTGAAAATCCCAGTGATTCCAGCCTCAGCATCTAAGGATATGCACAGGGTTGCTGCTCTTAACTCAGATATTTTACGACAGTAGGAATGAGTGATATGTTCCACATAAACCTTTCACAAAAAAGCTCAAGATCCTGTTGAGACTTTTCAAAATAAACTGAATCACGTGAAAGAGCAGATTATTTACAGATGAGAATTAAAAAAGTTAGAACAGGCTTTTCCCCGCAACACGCTGTGTAATAAATACAAAGAAAACGGCAGCCGTTACAACTTATGTTTAAAAATGTATAGTTTCATACATCGGTTAAAACACTCGACTCCAGGTAAAGGATGCGCAGCTGGAAACACTTCACGCAAGTCGAGCTGCCCGAGATTCACATAATTTACAGAAATTTTTGTGATTGGTCATATCGCACAGCCCTAGTTCCAGCGTTTGTTTTTTAAAATCATACGGAGTACAACTAGCTAGAGACTCGGTGAGGCTATGCTGAATGAGCTTACTTTGTTTTAGTTTTGTAGTGTTAGCTGCAGAGTTTTCTCTCAGGCTTTCAGACAATCCTGGTACAGACTTGGCTGCTGATGCTTGAGATGGTGAAGTAAGTTTAGAAGTACTTTCCCCCATTCGATATTACAGGCATCTTGCACTCCTTCCATATTATTGTGGTCTGTTCTGTTTCTGCTCGTTTGTATCCAAAATATTTCCAAACCACTCAAGTAGCTGCTCTTTTGGGAATTAAATCTTCAGCGGTGATGCTTTAGCCATGTTTGCAGTCACTTTCACAACTTTAATAACTTCATGCTGCATGATCGACGTTAGCGTAATCCGCTGTGTAATAGGGTGATTTGTTTTTACACCATCGCGATATAATATTTATTTATTGACCCGGGGCAAAACCAAAAAATACCGGTATTATCATGAATGATGTGCGTATGCACACCTCTACTACACAGTTAAGATGAACTGCTTTTTGTTTAATGTCCACAAAACGTTGCTAATCCTTGCTCACAGGTCTTTCTTTTTCTCTCTGCCTCTGTGCTTTTCTCAGGGATGGTATTGAGTTTGCATTTAAGGAGCCTAGTCCCCAAGGAGAAGGAAGCCCCCCACGCAACCTGGCTTTCTTGGACATCCTCAGCGAGTTCTCCTCCAAGCTTATGAGACAAGACAAGAGGACTGTGTAAGCTGATTTTCTTCTTTTCTCCCCCCTCTGTTTTTGGATGGGAAGCTTCAGTATCTCAGTGGAACAGGTGTTTGTGACAACTGGTGCAACTGGTGTTTCTGATGCATGACAGCTTTTTTGCAGCTTCGAATGCCCCAATTGGAATGTGCACCTGGTTTCACGTGTGAAGTTTGTCCTGTGTATTTCGTATTTCATTTTCTCAAGATGACCTCCCTCTTCTCCCCAGCCACATGTACCTGGAGCGATTCATGACGTTCCAGATGGCGCTGCAGCGAGAGGACTGCTGGCTTCCTCTCATTTCCTACAGGAATTCCCTACAGGCTGGGGGCGATGATGATACCATGTCTGTGATGAGTGGCTACTCCAGCAGAGGCTCTTCCGTTCGCTCCAAGAAGACTAAGCCTCCTGTTGTTACAGCTGGAACTTCAGCAGCCAAGAGGAAGTTGCCAGAAGGTATTGTTTACTCAGGAATATTAAAATAAAAGTGCTTAATTATAGTGCAGGTGGAAAAAATATATTGATTTTTAGTTTGGTTTAAAAAGATTAAAGCTAGCAGGTTTCTATAAACTATAAACATGAATTAAATCGGAGAAATGCATACAACTCAGCCAGGTACGATGTTACAAACACAGAGCCCAGATTAACCCAGATGTCTTCTCACTAGCCTGCATGGGTGGGGTTAGGAGATTAAACAGCAGATGTTAGGAGGGAGTCAAAGTACTCTTTAACAGTCAAAAAACCTCTCTTGTGTATGTTTGCTTCGGAACTATTCATGACAGGATATCGCTCTGATTTCAAGAAAAGTAGAGTTTACCGGCCCCAAGGCAAAGTCCAAGCCTTCTTGGTTATTTTAAAGCCCCTAACTAATAAATGAGAAAGCATAAAAGCTTCATACAATCACCATCAAGTTTGTTTTTGTTTTGTCCTTTACAAGTGATACTTCATGTTTCTGATGTTATGGCTTAATTTACAGCTCCAGAGAACATTACTCTGTTGCCACCAGAGCACTTAAACAGAATGCCATGCTAATTCATATTGTGGACAAATTAAGCCAAGAATAACGGTTAATAATAGGTAGATATGCTAGCCTTTATCAATGTGACAACACGGCTGAGTATTGTGGCTCACTGGAGGCTGGGGAGAGACGGCCCACCGTTTTCATTGTTGTGTAATTTTCCAGGTGGTTTCTGTTCCTGGAGTGCCAAACACACAGACATGCTCAGAACTGTATTTCAGTTGTATGCTTCTTCTGTGAACTGTGGCAATCCCTGCCCCTGGTGCAAGGGTTAATGTGTTGCTTTTGCCATAGCAACCAAACAAAATCCTAAATTTTGATTCTCCTCAAAATCAGCATGGCCAGGACAATAGAGCTTTGCATTGCTAACTTATGCAAAATGTATAAAAACGAGAATGTGTGTGGTTGTTTGAAACAAACTCTTTGGCTTTTCCCGTGCAGAGGAGAGCAGCAGCAGCAGCGAAGTCTGGCAGCAGAGCATGCAGACTCCAGTCATGATGCCATCTCCCCATCTCACCTCCACTGCCATGCGGGACCCTAAGAGGGCACGTGATGACAGCTTCATGGGGGTCTACCCCCTCCCTCACGACCAGCAGCAACCCCACCAACACCCGCAGCACCATCAACCGACGCCCCAGCACCACCAGGCATCCATGGATTACAAGTATGCATGCCTCAGTCTTTCATTGCTGCACTATTGCTGTCATGTTCAGCACCGTAATCGTTACAGGCTAATACACGCTGCTTCTTTCAAATAAAAACATTTTTACTGTAGAGGACTTATTGATTCTTCACTGTCCTTAGATGCAAAACCTCTGAAAACTTTGTTTATAAGTGCGTAATAAAATACAAGTACACTTGAGTTGGCAAGACCACACATAGGTTCAAAGACTCAAACACATTACTTAGGTCTGTAACATATCAGTGTGAAATTATTAGCGAAGCATTTTGATGCACAATAATGAGGGCAGTTTTGATAATGACCTATTACCTAGATAAATCTCTAGGAAAAGAACAAACACATTAGGAGTCTTTACAGATTTGCTATGTGTCTCTTAATCAGCAGAGAATGGGCAGATCAATGAGGAAAAATGGTGTCTGAGCTTCAGAATTGAATTAATCAATCTGCCTACATGATATTAGTGAGCAGGATTTGGAATAGTGCCTCTAACTAAGTTGAGATTATATAAGATGAGTAGTGAAAAGTTGTAGCTTCTCAAAGTACAGGCTGAGAAAACTGGAAGTAGCCTGGAGCTACAGCAGTAACCACTTACTTTCCTTTAGCATCTCCAATTACTCAAAAACCCCACAGTCCAACATTAACGTTTTTTCCCTCTTCTTTCTTTGTTGACCCTATAATCTCAAAGCTCTTTAATGACCATTTACTTTTAATTAATTATCTGTTATTTGAGCTTATCCCGATGTTTCATACTATAACATTTTATAAATACATCTAGGCTCATATCCAGGCCGATTATTCAGGCCAGAGCATCACTTATTCTCTGAGAAAAGGTTTGGACTGGAATGAGCCAAAATACATTAAGACAGGGTTCAGTGTAATTGCCCATTTGCATGCTATTAATTTGGAGGGCAAATGGTAGCAAAATGGTTGTGCCTAACAGCCTGCCAAGTGTTGGTCCTACTGGGACAGTGACTGACTAGTT
Source organism: Rhamphochromis sp. 'chilingali' (assembly GCF_963969265.1). Taxonomy (NCBI): domain Eukaryota; kingdom Metazoa; phylum Chordata; class Actinopteri; order Cichliformes; family Cichlidae; genus Rhamphochromis; species Rhamphochromis sp. 'chilingali'. Next base: position 22,324,640 of record NC_137940.1, on the reverse strand, counting down.
TATTTATCCACCCTGAGTTTTTACAGGCATCGGGCCAGTGTGCAACTAAGTTGTATCCTCATGGTATCCCCAGTAAAAACACCAGACAGTTGTGGGTCAAAACATGGCTAAATAATGTGCTCTCATATATTTAGTTCCCAGGTGACGTGGATGCTGGCTCAAAGACAGCAAGAGGAGGCACGCCAGCAAGAAAGAGCCATGAATTATGCCAAGCTCAGGACCAATCTGCAGCATGCTATGTAAGTCACAGGCACACCTGTATGCCGATGTGTAAATCTGAAGACTGGGTACACTTAGTAATTATTTAATGGTTTGCTCAGCAGTCGTCGCGGCACTGGGCTCATGGAAGAAGACGAAGAGCCGATTGTGGAGGATGTGATGATGTCATCAGAAGGCCGTATGGATGACCTCAATGAAGGCATGGACTTTGACACCATGGACATTGATCTGGTGAGATACATGCATTTTCATGAGTTTGTACTTGGTGTACAAACATTAAGATGTCCTCTAAAGCGCTGTGATACAAGCTTGTGTCTTCTTGTGATCTAGAGGAAACTCTAGATCACAATTAAAGTCGGTTTTTGTTTTTTGTTAATGGTCTTGGAAGGCAAATCAGCATTTTACACAAGTATCTGTTTCTAAATTGTCTCTTTGTCATTTAATGATTCAGTTTGATGGTAGTTGGAGATTAACAAAGAAAATTAACCCTTTTACAACTAAGTTCAGAATGTATTCTGATGCATTTGTGTAAGTGTTTTTTATTGCACAAACTGCCAGCATAGGATGTAACCAGGCACCTTGTTTTGAATGTTGCCTGTAATAGAACTAGCACAAGTCAGAAATCATTAAAGAGAAATGTTTGCTTGTGGGAAGAATATATGTCTTTTTCTTCTTCTTTTTAAAGTATGTACTTGCCAGTACATTGCAATTGTTGGTATACCATGATCAAAAAAGACAAATTTATTTTCATCATTTATGCCAACACCACAGATTTATGTATGCCGAGTGTAAAGCCAGAACAAAATTTGATCCGAGGCTAATACCCCTCTTGGATGCTGGAGCTGGATTCCATGAGATGGGCTCCAAATGTCATGTTGAATCAACCAGAAGACTGTACAACTGTCCTCGTTTCTCTAAATTCACTCTACTTGAATGTTCCAAACACATGCTGAAATTACATACCCCCTATTTGTTTATGTTGGTTCTGTCGATTTCTGCAGTCTCTGCTTTTTTTTCTCTCTCCTTTTTTTTTAATATATGGGGGTAAAGTTCTAACAGTGGGTGGGAGTAGTTGTTTGACAGTCTACTAAATATGCCGTTTCTTAAATCTCATAGCCACCCTCCAAGAACCGCCGTGAGAGGTCTGAGCTCAAGCCCGATTACTTTGACCCTTCTATCATGGATGAATCGGTAAGCAGCATCAAGATCAGGATCCTGTACTGATCCTGCTCACAATCTTATATTTTGTTTGTTGACGTCTGTTACATGTGAAGCGACACAACTGTTGGGAAGTAAATTGCAATTGCCTGCCTTTTTAAGCTAGACCAGCTGCTAGCCTGTTTTATTTGGGTTGTGAATAAGGCTGTGCATTTTGACAGGCTGAGCTGACTAACCTTAAGCCAAGTGCAACATTTCTTTTTGGTGAGCAGAGCAACCATTAGGCTTGTATAAATGATTTTTATTTATGTCTGACTGGATATCCAGCCTTAAATTCTTGTTCCAGACTGTCACAAAACCTCTGGGAAGGTTTTTTTTCTTTCTTTCTTTTTCCTCCTCTTCTACAGGGAGTGCAGAATTATTAGGCAAATGAGTATTTTGTCCACATCATCCTCTTCATGCATGTTGTCCTACTCCAAGCTGTATAGGCTCTAAAGCCTACTACCAATTAAGCATATTAGGTGATGTGCATCTCTGTAATGAGAAGGGGTGTGGTCTAATGACATCAACACCCTATATCAGGTGTGCATAATTATTAGGCAACGTCCTTTCCTTTGGCATGGTGGGTCAAAAGAAGGACTTGACAGGCTCAGAAAAGTCAAAAATAGTGAGATATCTTGCAGAGGGATGCAGCAGTCTCAAAATTGCAAAGCTTCTGAAGCGTGACCATCGAACAATCAAGCCTTTCATTCAAAATAGTCAACAGGGTCGCAAGAAGCGTGTGGAAAAACCAAGGCGCCAAATAACTGCCCATGAACTGAGAAAAGTCAAGCGTGCAGCTGCCAAGATGCCACTTGCCACCAGTTTGGCCATATTTCAGAGCTGCGACATCACTGGAGTGCCCAAAAGCACAAGGTGTGCAATACTCAGAGACATGGCCAAGGTAAGAAAGGCTGAAAGACGACCACCACTGAACAAGACACACAAGCTGAAACGTCAAGACTGGGCCAAGAAATATCTCAAGACTGGTTTTTCTAAGGTTTTATGGACCGATGAAATGAGAGTGAGTCTTGATGGGCCAGATGGATGGGCCCGTGGCTGGATTGGTAAAGGGCAGAGAGCTCCAGTCCGACTCAGACGCCAGCAAGGTGGAGGTGGAGTACTGGTTTGGGCTGGTATCATCAAAGATGAGCTTGTGGGGCCTTTTCGGGTTGAGGATGGAGTCAAGCTCAACTCCCAGTCCTACTGCCAGTTTCTGGAAGACACCTTCTTCAAGCAGTGGTACAGGAAGAAGTCTGCATCCTTCAAGAAAAACATGATTTTCATGCAGGACAATGCTCCATCACACGCGTCCAAGTACTCCACAGCGTGGCTGGCAAGAAAGGGTATAAAAGAAGAAAAACTAATGACATGGCCTCCTTGTTCACCTGATCTGAACCCCATTGAGAACCTGTGGTCCATCATCAAATGTGAGATTTACAAGGAGGGAAAACAGTACACCTCTCTGAACAGTGTCTGGGAGGCTGTGGTTGCTGCTGCACGCAATGTTGATGGTGAACAGATCAAAACACTGACAGAATCCATGGATGGCAGGCTTTTGAGTGTCCTTGCAAAGAAAGGTGGCTATATTGGTCGCTGATTTGTTTTTGTTTTGTTTTTGAATGTCAGAAATGTATATTTGTGAATGTGGAGATGTTATATTGGTTTCACTGGTAAAAATAAATAATTGAAATGGGTATATATTAGTTTTTTGTTAAGTTGCCTAATAATTATGCACAGTAATAGTCACCTGCACACACAGATATCCCCCTAAAATAGCTAAAACTAAAAACTACTTCCAAAAACATTCAGCTTTGATATTAATGAGTTTTTTGGGTTCATTGAGAACATGGTTGTTGTTCAATAATAAAATTATTCCTCAAAAATACAACTTGCCTAATAATTCTGCACTCCCTATAGAACAATGTAAGGCTAAGTAGAGCCCTGTGTGACTGGTTTATGTTATCTTTAACAACCTTTTTGATCACAAAAATGAAACTAAATCATCAGATTGGAGCAGTTTTGTCTGCGCTAAATACTTCAAATCTTGTTCCATTAAGGTTTTTCTGAGGATATAAACCATTTGCGATGTACTTGGCTTTTACCAATTTTTTTGCACGGCTCAGAACCAGCCTGATTAAGATCAGGATTTCTCAGTAACTGTTAATTTAGTTTGGAAACTGGTTGAAAACGATCATGTTCTGTCAGACTTTAATCATTACTGATGTAGATGGACATTCAATCATGTAAACATCCATGAGAGTGCAGTGTGAAGTCTGTATTAATGTTCTGTTTGTTTCTTCCAGATGCTTGGGGTGTCCATGTTTTAAGCTAATATCCAGATGATTTTGACGCTGGGATGAGAGAAGAGGCGCTTTGTATTTAAAGAGAATTTTAGAAGTGAAAACAGAAGTGTTTTCTGTAAGAAAAGGCAAAAATGAAAAAAAAAAAAAAAGGAAAGAAAAAAATCTGGCTTGTACTTTACATGGACCAATGACAACCCACACTCAGTGTTGCTTGCTCAGAGAGGACTTTGTTTCAAATATTTACTTTTATAATCTTGGGTAAGCTCTTCCTGTTCAGAAATAGCGTAACAGGCCACTTCCAAACCTATTAGAGATGAGACATGTCTGAAGAAAAATCAGTAATAGCTTTTTGTTTTCCTTTTTTTTTTTCTCTTTCTTTTTTTTTAATGGGGATGAAATGGTGTGTTTAACTTAAGAAACATTTTTGTTTATGTCTAACCCTTTTTACAATTGTAGTAAGTTACCAGGTGTGAAGTAGTAATTTATAAACGGACTGTAGTAGCTTGCTTGTACTGTGTTAGCCAAGTGGATGGAGGTCTTTATGTTTCTGTGGTTTTTTTTTTTCTGGTTTTTTTTTCTTCCCCCCTTTCTCCCTTTTGTCTGTTTCTTCTTCCTGTTGTTGGCCCTGAGTTGAGGTCCTAATAACCACTGGTGGTTAAGATGGTTAAGATGTCATGTAGAATCAGTTAAGATCCCTTTATGCTGTGAAGATTCCTATAGAGTCCACTGAATGCTCCACGCTGTAAGTCCCAGAGCTTAGCCCAAGATTTGGATCACTCCTTAATCACCATCTTACCAGATACATATGTACACCTTTCCCCCTCAAAATGAGCTTTTTTTCCCCTTCTTCTTTTTTAATCCCAGTAGTACCACTGTGTGGGCTCTGGGGGATAACGGCTCGGTCAAAGAAAATCACCTTTTTTCTCTTTAAAATCCAGCAGCATAATGTTGAAATGGGTATCTCTACATTTTAAATAAAAGTTATATATGAATCGGTGCTGATTTTATATATGTGCTTTTGGTTTATTATTTTCTTATTTTCAACTTTTCAACCTTCAGTCACAAAGTGAGAAATGTGTAAGTAAAACCTAAAAAAAATGAAAGCATGTAAAGCCATGCATCAAGGAAGATTTTTAAATTTGTATTTTTATGTTTTGTTCTTTTATTTTTATTTTTTCTTTGTCTTGATAATGTCTTCGGGTTTCTACCTTTTTTCCTACATGTAAATTAGTTTGGATAAAACTAATGAAAAGACTTGTGAAATTCAGCTTTAAGGTTTTCTCAACATTTAAAAAAAGAGTCCGGTCACAAAATACTTCTAGATTTCAAATGTTAAAACTGTAAGGTAGTCATTCAGCCAATACTGAAGATGAAAGTTATTCAGCAGCGCTGTGGCAGCTAGACAAAGCTTAGATTTTGACATGTATTTGTCACACACAAGTTTTAATGAAATGTTTTGTCTACTGAGGTTTTTATTTTGTAGTCATTCCATGCTTAAGCCTTAAACATGCTTGTGGAGGTCACATTTTCTCACAGTAATCTTCCATGTCAGAGGATCAGTCATGTTTAAAGGTGGATAATTGGCTTCTTAGAACATGAAATATGAGGTGGTCAGATGTAATGTGATAAAGTAGATAAACAGCCTATATGTGTTTTGCCTAATTATTTTATGTAAGTAAAAAAGAAAAATTCTTTTAAGGAAAAAAGTACTGTTTATTGTTTGTTACTTACCACTACATCGGTATAAATTCTTATTAGATCATGTGTATATATACAAAATTTTATTTCTTTCCTTCATTTTGGCCATGTCTGTGTTTTATTTTGTCAGCACTCTTGCCTACACTCTGAGTTGTTGTCTATTATCCCATCCTCTTTCAGTCACTCTGTTTTCTGATTTGTACTTGTCTGGAGACAGTAACTTTTGAATAAAAATCAACACATTTCATCTGTGGTACTTTTTACTTTTGACCACAAGAAACAAACTGCAACTAATGGAGCTATGACTAATCGGGCTGCACAGTAGACTTCTTATGTTCTCTTTGCAAAGCCTAAATATGGTGTGGTTTGGTGATTCCAAAGGTGGAGGAGGCTGAAACGTATACAGTATCAAGTGCACCTCAACATGTTAACAGTTGATTAATATAAAGTTTTAAAAAAAAAAGGCAAAGTGTGTAAATCTAAAAACGAAAATCCGATTATCCTTAACACTAGAATATGGATAATAGTTAGCTTTCATACTAACGATGTAGGTAGGAAATGGAAATTCACATAAATAAAATATTAATTGAACGAAAAGTGTAGCTAGCGGTTAAGTTTTTGAATTGGGTTTTAACATATAAAGCAGAGAAACACTACGGATATACATAATTAACAACAGTGTTTATGTCTAGATGTAAATTTAGCCTAAAGTATGGCTCGGAGGCAAACCGTTAGCAAGCTAGTAACTGTTAAAGCAAATTATACTACAGGTAAACAGAGTTGTTGAACAAACAATGTAAACTTCAGTGGATGGCGGATGTAAATAAAATGTAAATTTGACTAAAGTATGGCTAGGAGGTATACCGTTAAACTGCATTAATTTTTAAAGCCGTAACATTCTAGTGCGGATAAAAACCGTTGTATTTAAACAGAATCCTTGAAAAGGCTTTTGATTCCTTGAGTTAATTTATACAACTGAAACAAACTACAGTTAAGTAATTGTTCAGCGAACATTATTTAAATTCAGTTAGAAATGGGTTTAACTGAACACACTTCTATGGAAGCTTGTTTCTGGAGCAAGCAGAGCTATGTTGAAATTTTGAGTTATTACAAAATTACTAGTTGGAGAAAATTTTTGACTTACAATCTTGAAATTTTGAATTACTTCTGAGGGAGTTTGAGTTTTTCAGGACGTCAGGTAAACAACAGGTAACCGCTGGAAAAGTATTACCTTTCATGCCACATGGGGGCAGTGTGGTTCAAGGCAGACCTCCACTCTCCCTACAGTGGCTTTACTGCTGTACATTTTCTGACTCATAATACATATAGATTTATATCTTGCACTTCTAAGTTACTGACAAACAGAATGTACACATCTTGCTACACACAACCTTTGTGTTGACTATCAAAAACATCCCATTTTTAGCAAGAGTTGTCATGTAGAGACAAAGAGCGCCAGTGTTCCTCTTCTGATAAAAGTGAGGACGCGTGGTAGCAGGAAAAAAAAAGGGATGAAAGCAACTGAGACTTCTGTGTTAAATGCATGATTAATAAAGAGGCGCTCAGATCACTGCGGGCGTACCAGAATAGGACCTGGCAGTGAGCGCCCTTCATGTCCAGCTTGTAATACATGAAGAGGCTCATCTATCACTACGTCTGCTTGTCACACGTCGGCTATCAGAATACTGCGAAGGGAAGCACTTCCCTCTGCAGCCCTGTGTAATTGTCATCTGAGCTGTCAACCTTTTTTTGTAACATGCTGTTAGTGGTGTTCATGCAGAAAGAGACCAAAGAGGAATCTTGGATTGGTGTGTAGCTGTTGTCAAACCAATTGTCAAAGTTATTTCCACATCTCACGCTTCTGTGCCAAAGCGATTATCTTCCCTATACTTTTCTTTCTGTAGCTGTTTTTTTTTTTTACTTCCTTTTCTTTTTCCCACAGCAATGCATCTGCTTGGGCTGACTTGGGGGTTAAAAGCTGTACAGAGGTCAGGGCTGCGGATTTTAAATCACAGCCTCATATGGACTTAGAGCCTGTATTTACTTCTGATAACCCAAAGGCCTCAACATACACTATCAGTTCAGCTGGTGTTGAAACCTCAGCGGGTCAAGGAGGACTTCTGATTTACACATACACGTGAGTTCACTGTGGAAACTCATCTAAGAGGATCCGAACAGCATTTCATGGTCATTCAAAATATCTTTGCTCTACATTAATTGCTGCTCTTTCTTGTGATTGATCACAAGCCTCCCCCTAAGAAGAGCTGTTTCACGCAGCGCCTGAGACTTTTCCAGGACTCTGCGAGGAGATAAACCTAGAGTTTTTTAATTCCGTGGATAAATCATTAATGAGAACATCGGTTGTAATCTTCTCAGCTTGTAAGGGCAGAGGAAAGCAGCTGACCCTGGAAAATCATTTACCAGAGCCGGCCTCAGATTAGGCACGCGGCCTCATTCACACAGACAGGCCAGCAGCGCTTGAATGTCCAGACTCATCTTCTAGCGCCTCATTCATTCCAAACCGTATCATTCCAACAATGTGCTGGGCATCCAATAAAATATCTTGTAACCAAATAAAGGGAAATAATCTCTCCTGGATTAAGAGGAGACGCTCTGTGGGCTGTAACTGAGATGTCAAGGTGAATGTGAAATGAGAAGTAGGATCAATGCCCTTCATTATGATGAGCAGGTTTCATGAGACAAGCCAGAACAGGTCAGAGATTCCAGTGAGAAGCTATGAATAGAGCGCCGTGGGAATCCACCTTCTGCCTCCTGTCGGTTTTCTTCATATTGACACACAGGCAGAGCTGCTAAAGGTATGCTGAATGAGTGAACGAGTGACAGGGCTATTGTACTTGGGGGATAGAAGCTGGAGGATTAGTCTCTCTTTGGCACTGATGGTCCAGAGTGTGGAGGGAATCTGTCATCAGCAGAGCTGCAGGTGGTCCAGAGGTCTGAGCGGGGCATTCGACCTCACGAAGCAAGAAAACAAGACGAGTTTTCAGCTGGGAGCAGGAGGATATTTACCCAGGGTTACCCTGGAATTTGATTCTCTACACCTTCTCTCCTCACTTCACACCATTGTTGTGAAGCCACTTTCACTCATCCCAGTGGGCCTGTGCTCTGCGGTGAGGATAATAAAGGTTTTCCCTGCAGGAAGAGGAAACAAGATTACGGGTTTTTCAATGAGAGGGTATGGAGGAGGGTGGGGGACAGAAGACACTAGCAGTGTGCCATGCAAGGCCTACATTTTCTCCACTTTCATTTTCAAATCCCTTGAAGCGCATTCAAAGGTGACCCGAGGACGACTGAATGGATTTGTGGGCCAAGCCCGCTCTGCTAAATCATGAGTCTCAGTAAAGTTTGGATGAGTGTCTTATAAGGGCGTGATGAGACAGGTCTCATAAAGATGATGAAGAGCTCTGCATGTCACCAGCCCCTGCCAGGAAACCCCAGTGATGAACGAGGGCTGAGACACCTCTGCTAATAAGACTCATCTCTTTAATTGGCTTTATGATACAGCTTTGCAAATGGGCCAGGGTGCGGCTGGAATGTGTGTGTGTGTGAGTGTAAATGTGCATGTTCGTGTGTGCAACACCCACATTTAAACTATTACCATTTGTGCATGTATGTGGGGGTGTACTCGGTGTATGTGCATGCATATGTGTATGCGGGAGGCCCGTGAATGTGCCTGCTGCAGGCTTTCTCGCTTCTCTTCCGTGCCGATGAGGAGCAGAGACGATGTAGCGGAGCCTCATTAGAAAGAAAGCACTTGTACTCCTGGCCAAGATTTAACACCTCACCCAATAATAATTTATTCAATCTATTCTTAAGTATTGCAGGCACTGGTAGATAGGGGTTAGGTTATGTAAGAGTGCGACAGTGCGTAGTTTGAATGTGATATGATGATAATTATAAATCCAAGGAAGACGACAGATGGCGAGGTACTTTAAAGGTTCAGCCGGTATAAGTATTACTACTCTGCTGCTGCCAGATCAGTTCCTGGGAGAGCAAAATAAGAGGTAGTCAAAGACAAGAAGAGAGAGTGCAGACACCCTAAGAGAGAGCTGGTCCTTGTTAGCACGCTATTCATCAGTCTCGTGAGGTCAGGGTTCAGGGGACCCCGAGGCTTGGTGTGCCACCTCTTCACCCCTGACCCTCAGCCAGCACCTGGAGCTGAGGTATTTCCTCTCAACATTTCCTTGTAACATTTCATCTCTATTATGACTTCCCAGGCGTGCACGCTGAGCAGAACCGACTGGAATGGTTATACATTTCTATATGGCTCCATTAACCATTCATGCACACACACTCAGGCAGAGAGAGAAAGGAGTGGCTGACCCAAGGTAACATGGGAGTAGAGGACAGTGAGAGAGGAAGAAATGCAGAGAGAACCGGGGAGGCACAGGAGACAGGACGGGCGGAGGAGGCGGAGGACGGAGTGGTGGTGGTGGTGGTGGTGGTGGTGGGGGGGGGTCAGGGTCACAGCTGTGATAAAAAAAAAGAGGCCAGAATGAAAGATGTTCCAGTCGGACCGTGAGGAAAATAAACATCCTCCTAAAAATAGTTTGGAGTCCTGTTCATCCGTCCTTGTTGTTACTTTAGCCAGGTGCGAGCAACTTTGCTGTCTATAGCATGCCCAGAATCCGCTGACCTCTCTGAATAAACTTGTAATGACAAAAATGATGTTAATGTAAAGAAAAAGAAAAGTTTATTGGATAAAAGAAGCATCGGTGATTACCCCTCCAGTAGATAAAACATCCCTGACTTAACTTTGCATCTTCCCATACTCCCTAATGTAAAAGTTGCCCCTTATGACCCATGCTGTTGACCTTTTGTTCTCTCCATATATCTTCATTTCCCTCCAAGAGGTTCTGCTGAGCTGAGCTGAGCTGGAATTATGTTTTTCTGACTGGCTGATTGACACATGCAGAGAGAAATGCTAAAGAGATACAGACGCAACCCCCTCCTCCTATTTCTCATTCTCAGTTCCTTTCTATATTCCCTCTCTTCAACCCCCTGCGCTTCTTCCGGTACGCCTCCCGCCCGCCACCACCTTCCTTTATTTATGCCTGCAGAACCACTTTGTTGTGCTTTTAGTGGCTGGGTTTGTAGATGGAGCAGATGCTGGAGCTGATATTCCCTGATCCTGCAGCGAGCCGAGATAAGAGCAGATTTATGCCAGAGCGAGGGAGCATGGGAGTAATTGCTGAGGCTTTCATGATGCGGCTGAGAGCACTCATGTACCCTCGGCTGCTTACTAACAAGGACATCCTCAGATTTAGGAGTTTGTCTCCCTGGGTTTAAAGTGTTTTTTTCTTCTTCTTTTTTTTAAAGTATATCTTTGTTTGCCAAAGGTGTGTTTGCGCAACAGTGCGTTCTTAGGTGCAATGCTTCCTTTCTTTTCCAAGTTTGAGCGTGGGCATGTGCACATATGCATTCCTGCGTCTTTGCTTTAAAGGCGTGTCACAATTACAGCATTATGTGTGTGTGTGTGAGAGGGCAGGGGAATTATTCCCCATAAACTACCTCCAGGATTTTTTACGGCCTCTTTATTTATTGCTGCTCAGCTGAAAACATGACATAATCAGGATAGCAGATAACATTTTCTATCTGCTGATAAAGTTATCTCAAAGTGGTTTTCTATGGCATGAATTGAAGCACGTTTGCTCGGAAATGCAATACAACAAGTGCTACTGAAAGAAAAAAAAGGCCCATTCAGACGATGTTTCCATTACCAGGATTGTGAAGGCGTACTTGCACGCACGCATCCAGGGTTGCTATACTACCTCTTTAAATATAAATACGTGATCAAAGTTGCAGCAGCCTACACAATTACAATGCTGAGCTGCACCTGCCAGGGCATAAAAGCCACTGATGAGGTTGTTGTGGCTACTTTATTATGTACTCTGATTAGAGGCGGAGGCTAATGCTACTTCAGACGAGCACTGAAGAGAGAGGTGAGAGATATGCTAAGCGTCCCCTGGCGATGATGTCACTGAGGACATGTCAGTGACACCAGGCAGGAACAATGACATGTTGATCTCAGGAGCTTTAGAGTCTGACCTGACACTTGACTGGTGCAAGAGGGTTCAGACAGGACAGATACTTCTACGAGATATCCGAAAACACACACACACACGCACACGATCGTTAGCATGCCAGAGCGTACAGCACACAAGTATGCATAAATCTTATCTTTCTGCCTGCCCTGGCCCTCACCCTTTAGGGCTTCCTGTTTTTCTGAAGGGGCCCCGAGTGATTCCAACTCTCTGCTGCAGTTGTCGGGAGTCATGTGAGGCTGGTGGGTCTGATGGGAAAGACACTTTGACGAGTATCAACAGGGGAGAAGAAGAGGGGTGATAAGTGGAAGATCATTAGTTGGCCTGAGCCGGAGCCAAATCGAATTAGATGACGCACACCACAAGATCGTAACGCAGGCCAAAATCAGTAAGGACACTGGGATCAAATTAGAAGCTAAATCCCCGTGTATCATTTAGCGACAATAATTTCTTCAACACGTCAGCTCTGTGGGCTACTTGTTTCACTTCCAACCCTGCCATAGAGAGCCGGCGCTCAGTTCAGAGGGAGAGAGCAATGAGTCAGATCCTCTGCTCCAATTATATCTGCATCCTGCAGTCTGCTCTTTAAAACGCACACGCACACATCGTCGCATAAGACAAAAAGCACACCCAGGCAGAAAGACACACTTTGAAATCCACACTGCACGCATAGCTGCCAAGAAATGCATGTAGCAGTCAGAAAATAACAGACTGCCAAACAGAATCACACACACACACACACGGACACGGACACACTTGAGCAGGAGCTTGTTGACCATCACACAGCCAAGGGACTGCGAAGAAGGGGGGGGGGGGAGTCGAGCTCACAGAGGTTGCTTTGAAGTTTCTATTCAGGTCTTTGTCCCATTCAGGGTGCTGGCAGTAGACATCTCTACTAGGGCTCCGGCTCCTCCCATCGTCACACTGTCCCCTCACACACAGACACTCAAAAAAGAAAAGAAGGCACGTCCGCAGGTCCTGTCCATCACACGGGCCTTAATTAGAGTGGATTCGAATGCACCCTTTTGTACCCCTGCTCGCTCTCTTCTCTTTCTTTAACCCCCACTTTCACTCATTTCACTCTCTTTCACCAGCTCCCACCCTCGCTCCCCCCCCTCTCCCATCCCTCCCTCTCTAACCCTTTTTCACTTTTGTTGCCTTCCTTTTCTTGGCAGGGAGTGAGGCACCTCTCCAGACATTTTTTTCCTGCGCCTTGAGCCCCCTTCTTCTCTCCCTCCCACCCCATCCCACCCCAATTCCGAGTCTGGAAGCTGAGTGTGACCTAATGTTTGACAGACAAGTAGCCTCGGAGAAAAGACTCATCTATCAGAGGCTGGTAATTCTATTAGAATAGACAGAACACCCCCACAGGCCAGCATTTGGCATATTCTCTCCATCAGTTTAGCTCTTTTCTAAACCCTCCGGGCCACAGGCCTACAAAATGCAGCTTACGCTAACAAATAATCACAGTGAGTTAATAACATATGCGTGTGTGCGTGTCTGTGTGTGTGTTTGTGAGCACATGTCTTCACTTTCTACCCGTTTTTTCAATGGGAATTGTCTAGTTCTTTGATATGAAGCATCAAAGGACAATTTCCCTTTTCAAATTCTAATCTCATCCGAGAGGCTAAAAAGGTATAATGCAGGGAACTGCGGCAAGTTAAGATAGGAGGATCACAACCAGGCACTAATCAGGATTGCTATCGAGATTCCTGGATGTTTATATGTCGACAAAGATGGTTACATGAAATATCTATTGTCTTGGGTGGTTATCAAGCCTAATTACTACTATGAGAGAAGAGAAGAGAAGAGAAGAGAAGAGAAGAGAAGAGAAGAGAAGAGAAGAGAAGAGAAGAGAAGAGAAGAGAAGAGAAGAGAAGAGAAGAGAAGAGAAGAGGGTTTTACTTGCGTCTCATACTGGGATGGTAATATGTGGAGGACATGTTTTAAGCAGATTGTTATTTGTGTGTAATCAGTGCTTTTCTGTCAGTCGTGATGGCTGAGACGAGTAAAGGAGAGGAGGTAGATTGAAGCAAGCATAAGAAGAGAAGGGAGGAAGACGTCTGGACAGCAATCAAGCATACCACAAACAGGAAATGTAAGTCTGCGGATAGCCCAGCTGTTGTGATTGGCCTCTCTGCCGCTACAGTTAAATCAAAGCAGCAGGAAAAGCTTATACAACAACCTTCAAGTGTCAGCCTCTGAAAATAGCCTGTTAACATTAGCTGAGTTTTCCCACCGTTTAAAATGGCTCAGTGTTTGGAGTGGATCAGTGTTGTTTGTGTTTATGCCCTTACGTTTCCTTTGGTGGAGACTTTACAGTACGTGACATGGACGAGAAACATGTGCCACTAAGTGCTCGGGTGTGCGCGGGCGTCTCTGTGTGTGAGGATGCATTGTCTCTGCGGTTAATGACTGTTCGATATTGATTGCAGCTGGAACGTCCCAGTCACATGTTCCTCGTCCTCTCCAGATAATGAGGGTTAACCACTTGACCCCGTGCATGCCAAAGGGGCTCGGCTCATACCTGGACGCGCAGCCCCGGCTCAAGCCACCTCTCCCACAGCACTTACCAAGGCCACGGGCCTCTGGTCTCCGGGCTGGGCCTGTAGATCACAGTCGTGTCATGGAGCCACGACTAAAGGGAAATGTGCCAGACTTCATTAAGGGCAGATTAAAAGCGAGAGGAGGGCGTTTTAACCGTGATTTACTTCCCCTGTGAGGTTGCTGGACGAATTACGAGCCCGCAGCGGCTTCATCCTGGAACCATGATGTCATACTTTCAGTGTTTGCTAAGTGTAAATATCAGATTGGGAAGCAACTATGTGCTCGACAGCAGGGTTCATCTTGGATTCAGAGAGAAGAAAACAAAAGCGACGGCAAATGTCTCTCCGTTCTCCCATTTACGAGCTGTAAGAAATGACGACACAATGAATTTCATATAAATCTGTGAACGTTTCAGAACCAAAGAATCGCTTCAGTTTGAAAAAGGGAGAATTTACAGTGTTCCTGCTTTATATGACAATATAGTATTCATAGCAAGAACGGTAGCAGGATTTGGGGAGTGTAATGTTAAGCTGACTGCCAGTCAGTCTCTAAAACTACTGAATGTGTTGCCTTGCAGGTTCATATAGACATTCATGGCCCACAGAGGAGGAATGGCAATCACCTGACATTTCTTTTAACACCAGCAGGAGCATCTTTAAGGAAAAAGTCTTCACTGCAATTGGATATACTGCAATAATATCTGCTGCGCGCTCGTGTTCCCTAAAGCGGGATAGAAATACTCTAGTAATCCTTTCACGTGTGTCTGTGCCAATATCCAGTCAAAATTTCAATTAATCCAGTACTTTGGGTTACAACGTAATAACTGCTAAAGTGGTGACGTTCTTAATCAGCCTCAGCTGAACTTTGCAACACTAAAAGTGAGAGGGTGAATAAGCAGGACACCTACTTGGTATCTGCCTGGTCATTATAAGCGTGTCAGCGTGGTAGTAGGTGTTTTGAACTGTGAATTGACCGCATTCTGACACATTTGACCAATTAAATATTAAATGAATAAAAGCATGATTACAGTGCTGTGCACAAGTGTTGAGCTACCCCTGATTTCTTTATATTCTGCTTCCAAGGAGCCAGACTTTCCTGTAATATTTTAAAAAGTGGTCTTGAGCCACAGTTCTCCAGGCTTTGTGAAGGTCATTCCAAGGTTTTCTTTGGACATTGACTGCTTTTTAACTCATTTTCAGTCCAGTCCTTGTACCTGACAACTTTCCGAGGAAGCTTCTGTTTGTTTGTCTGTTTGTTAAGCCGCTCAACACTGACCTGATCTATAAATCATTCAAGCTCTTAAAGCAAAAAGGCACTTAACGTGTGGGCTGAACCAGTGTTGTGTCTGCACATAAACAGACAAACATAAACCAATTTTAAATTGTATCTTTAGACACTTTATTACCGGAAGCTTCTTGCAAAAACACATAATTAGTTTAACTGAATCTATGAAAAACAGTTTGACCGACATAAAACTGTATTTTTGCATCAACAAGGTGATTCTTAAAGAGCTATTAGATGACAAGTTGTTATATTGTTACATGGTGTTTAGCATGGCCTTAAAATTTTTGAGGGAACTAGACAAAAAAACGACAACAACCCTACAGCAGACGAGCAATATCTGTACTACTGTTGACTGAAGCCTCATCGGAAAGAGTCTCAGTAGAAGGGTAGGTGTCATTTAGGCATTCTTAAGGAAGAGGAAGGGGCTGAGGTTTGCTAAATTACTTAAGAACTGAACTGAAAATCAGATGTAACAGGTTGTGGGAGGTCGAAAGAGAGGTACAACAGCGAGTATCATCTGATATTGATCACAAACACACTAGAAAAGCAGTAAAAACATACCTGGATAACAAGCTGATAAACAGCTGCGCTGAAATAAATAATGTGAGGTTACACATTACTACCAATCAGCGATGAAAAAACCCCTTAGACATGGGCATTCTCCATTTTGAAGTGTGTGTGCGTGAGCTGCTGTGATATGAAAGTACATTCAGGCTATTTATGGAAGCACTAATCACAGCCACCTATACACATTAACACAATGACCTCATTCCTTGAAAATGCCAGTATCTCATAGGTAGCTGTAGGAAGGGTGAAAAACACTCAAATGGGTTCTCTATGATGTGAGTGAATATGAAAGCTAAGCTCAATACACTCCTTGTTGCACAGAGGAGTTTTTGTTTATGTAAAGGCATGTGGACAGTCAGTCATGTTTCACATATTGTAGTGAATATAACATTTTTTTTTCTTTTGAAATCTACATATACTATTGTAAAAGATTAATTTTGATCATTCCTAGGACAAATCTATGGATAATGTTTTGCTGGGCTAACAAACCTCTACATCACTATTCTCACGAACTGCTGGCACCATGTGTGGCAGTCCACAAAGTTGTACACAGGTGGCATCTGTCCATGACCCTCTGATTGGTAAAGCATCAGGCATCCAAGATGGCAACTCTGTGGCAACTGCTGCTGTTGAGGATGCGCACACATTAACTGCACAAATATAAATTTACTCAGACAATTAGGGTGTATAATCACTGGAAGCCTGTGTTATTGTCTCACAGAGATTTATGAGCTGTCAACACGCCACAGGATGTAATAAAAAAAATAATTTCAGAAACCATAAGACGTGTCTTTACATGTCTGCTTTATTTCCTTTCCAATTAGACTCAGTCTTCCCCCCCCCCCCCCCCCCCCCCACCTGTAGTCTGAGAATCGATTTCATCACAGCCATTAGGGGGCAGCATTGATTGAATAAATGCAAGGAAATGAAGGGGAACTCTTCTCTCCTTTCTCCCTCAAACACACACACATATGCGCGCACAAAGGGGGCACAGACATGGACATGATCAATTATGTGTCAAGCATTTCTTCCTCAGTGAATGAATGGCCCAGTGACTATAGGCTACCGACCGTCTATTGTCTATTGACACTGGAGACTAAGTTCTCATGCAGTTCATTATCCCAAAAGAGGACGACTAGAAAGAGATCCAAAGAGACCATTAATCATCATTCCCTTCAGAGAAGAAAAAGAAGGGGGCCAAAAGAACAGATACTGTAATCCTGTGTATATAGAATAAAACCAATATATTTACAGCGGCACAGCTAGAAATAGCAGAAATAACAGACTAGTCGTAGGGAAAATGTTACAAATGCAATCCTTCATAACCAAAATGATAAATGTGGCGCTCCAGGCGAATTTCTTGATGGACCAATTAGTAATTAGTTATCTACTGGGAACAACAAGCCCTGGACTTAAAGGGGCCAAAGTTTTGCTCTTGTAAGCACTTTCACACACACACACACACACACACACACACACACACACACACACACACACACACACACACACACACACACACACACACACACACACACTGGTGCACTCGTTTTCCTCACCGAAGCTTTCAGTATGACGAATAACTCCAACGTCCATTTCAATTTGGGTCGATGGCTCGGGCCGAGGTGGAGATGTGGG
Organism: Rhamphochromis sp. 'chilingali'; assembly: GCF_963969265.1. Taxonomy (NCBI): domain Eukaryota; kingdom Metazoa; phylum Chordata; class Actinopteri; order Cichliformes; family Cichlidae; genus Rhamphochromis; species Rhamphochromis sp. 'chilingali'. The sequence continues at coordinate 22,307,125 of NC_137940.1, read as the reverse complement.
GTCAACCCAATAACACCCCCGCCCCCCTCACCAATTCTCGCTCCCTCCTTCTACCTACCATCTACCCATCCACGTCCCTTAAATGCCTTCGCTTCCTGCTTCCAAGTTCGGACAGAGCGCTGTGATTGGCCGCTGCTGGCACAGTGGGCTGTTCCTCATGCGCTCTGTTCAGCTCGGGTTACAGTTGAGCTCGGGCTGCCGCACACACCGGAGTGCACAGTGTTACAGACGGTCAGAAAAAAAAAACAACATACCGGCGTGGAAATGTTGGTGAGCTGATTTAGGAGCCACGTCGAGAAGCAGGGGAGCAGGTCTAATCTTACCTCGGCACTTTTTTGTGTGTGTTTCATGAAGCAATAAACTAGCGGGGAGACCGGACTGTATTTTTACGCACCGGCCACGCAGCATGCCCGAGTTGGACTAGAAGCGACCCTGCCGGAGCGCAACACGCACGCGTAACGCCACTGAGAGCCAGGAGGAATATTTACAATAGAAACTCAATTCCTTTTTTTTTTTTGGGGGGGGGGAGGAAGAATAGCAAAAGAAGGGGGGCGGAGGAGTGAAAGATAACACTGGAATGAAGTGGACCTCGGGATTCCTGGCGTGCTGCGGAGTTGTGACTGATGGATGAATGTGGTCATCTGTAGGCTATAAACGGCGACAGGTACACGCACCACCGAGGGCAGCTCTGACAAAGACGCGGCGCGGCGCTCCACCGACAGCCGCATCGCCAGATTTTGGCAAAACTGCGCGATTGGTCAGATCCGCTCCACGCATAGGGATCGCTGAGTTTTGTCCACAGAGTGAAAGAAAAGGTCGTGTTTTTTCTTTCTACTGCCTCAGCCACAGGTCAACCAGGACACTCGGTGGGCTGCTGCTGCTGCTTTCCTCCAAATCCTATCAAGAACCGGGGCTCCTTCGCACGGCAGTTCAGTTAAGGACACGGGGTCTGGAGCAGATCTAAAGAAGTCGGACACAAGGACATGTATCTGATATCGACCTCACATGCTCCCGACTGATCGTAGCTCACCTTCCCACCGGGCGAACCGCAGATAAAGGTTGCCAAGCGCACCGTCCGTAGCTCTAGAGTTCTCGGCTCACCCGTCTTGTGCATTTATCAGAATGGCGGGACTCGGTTGTTGGAAGTATTACCTCTGGATCTTTACAATAATGTGCAGGTCGGCGTTACCCTCGGCTAAGTCGCTGGAGACTATAATCTGGAGCTCGCAGAATCCCAAGTAAGTCTTGCATTTTCATTTGGACGAGGGTTTCAAACTCTATGGGTGTGTGTGAGTGTGTGTGCGCGCTCAATGGAGGGCTAACATTTATGGAAAAGTTGCCATTGTGTACACGTTGGGTTAAATGTTCTGTTAAATGTGGCAATTATCTTAAAAAGAACACAATTTATTTAGTTCTAATTGTCCTCTCTGCGCCGCAGAGTGTGGCGTTGACGTCTTTCCCAGTGGGGAATTTCCCAACACTGAAGAAACACCGTTAAGTACATGCTTATACAATGTACAACGGGCCCAGCTTAAATCACACATTAAGATGGGTAATTATAGCAATTTTATTCGCAATATTGCACCCACCGTTTTATTTTCCAACTAAATCACGGCTATTCTAGGGCTGTGAGAAGTTCATCCACTCATAATTGGTGCAAAGAATAAAGGTGAAAAAGTCAAGTAAACCACGCCAAGTGTGTTCAGCTATAGCGCAGGATATTTTTTCCTCCCAACAGGCGTACGAGGGCCACACTCCGTCCAAAGTGGCCAAGTTTGAATTTAGTTTCTCCCCACAAAAATGCATAACAAGATGGTTCCAGATATCAGGTGAGCAAATGATTGAAAATAATTGTATTTTTCTTAATTACCCTGGCTTGGATCCAGCGCAATTTCTTCCCATGAAATCAAGGACACGTTTTTCAAAAGTCAGCAGCTGAAGCCAGACACTTTCTTTAAAAATCCATATTATTCCCATCCAAACAAGTAAAGTGAGCCCAGACTACTGATAATAGATTACGCTCTGGTAACAATTATCACCCACTTAGACTTGACTCCCACATTTACATCATGTTGGAAAGCATTCATAAAGGGGGGGGAAATAAACTAAAAGAGAAAAAGAGAGAGAGAGAGAAAGATCTGTGTGGTTGGAGCTGACCTTCATTCGAGCTCACAGCACTGGGGGGAAATGGAGAGTAGCTCGACCAGCCTATAACTGTAAGTTACTCATTGAAGTGAATCCATGATTTATCCCCCAAATGTCAAATGTCATAGAGGCTCGTTGTGCAGTCAGTGGGTATGAATATTGCTGCCATGTTCATTGAAGTGTGTGTCTCTGAGTGTGTGTGTGTGGCCCGGTCCTAATGGCAAGACTACGGCCCATCAGCTTTTATTTGGCTGCAGAAGTAGTGGAACAATGAGCGTCATCAGACAAAGATACACACACACACACACACATGCAAAAATCCACACTTTTTAGTTAAGAGTAAAAAAAAAAAAATAGAGGGAGACATTTATTGATTGATGATGTCACCTGAAGGGAATGTCTTAGAAGGTTACCATGCTGGGATTTTAGGGACTGGAAGATCGTTTCTCCATCTGTTTCTCCACTCTGCTCCTTGTAAAATCCCCACGAACGGCTGAATATTTCATAAAGTTCACAGTGGAACAATAATGCACTCTGCAAAGTGTTCTCTCAAGCTAATTATCCCGCTGCTCTGCCTTTTGGAAAACAATAGACAATTATCTTGCTGTGTGCAGGCTTTACAATAACAAAAAAAGAGAGAGAGACAAACCTGTTTTTGCTCTGAAATGTATCAGTCAGCAGCACTCGCTGATAGGCAATAAAAGAAACAGAGATGGGGTGGGTGTGCTTGCGCAGGAATCAGCATCAGTCTTCACTGTTTGTTCCTCTAAACTCCATCTCTCGGTATTGGCCTATATTACTCTATAGCGATAACAGTGGAAGAAGCCTATAGAAATGTACAGTACACTATCTGGTGACTTATCGAGATTTACGATGTCTTACTTCCTGTTCCTGCTTTTGGGAGCGCTGCTGCCTCAGCTAATAAATTAATCTGGCCCTCTGCTTGCACAGTGTACTACATACACACAAAAACTATAACAATACCAGTGCCTCCCCACAGGCCATTAGTTATGAGGCAAAGTCTAGGAAACCAGCAGGTTTGGGCCGCTACGGTGTGTGTGTTTGTGCAGGTTTATGTGCATTCCTGCTGCTATGGATTTTCATGTGAGGAGGCCATCACTCCCGCCTCCTGTATTATCAATAACTGGGGGTTTGCTTAATTGATTTCCTCCCAGCGTGCTTGAACAGGCAGCATACATCATCACGGTAGCACTGTCTTGTGAGAAAAATAACAAGAGGAAACATGCTTGAGTTTTAGTTCTCTCTTCTTCTTTTTTTGTGCTGCAGGATGCATCATACCTTTTTGATATTTAATTTGGGGCCGGATGAGTGAAGTGGCAAAGTAGGGGTGTCGGTGGGAGGGGAGGGGGGGGGGGGTGATGAAGGAGCAGCCGTGCAGAAAAAGAAGAAGAAGGCTGAGATGTGTCAGCGTCCCCCCGGCCGGTAAAGCACAGTCTAACATTTGATCAGAGCAAATCGGATTAGTTCTCATTTAGCTGAGTGGGATTACGCCACGAAATGTCACTTTGTTATGACTGATCACGTCCCATCGCCTTGGCTGAAGCTAGCGCCGCTATGTACAGGCGTGCTACATACATGGACACACACACACACTGACACTCACACTGTGCTGAGGTACACTGCAGTGATGCCAATTTAATGATGATCTGACAAGGTTGCTGTGAGCAGTTCCTGCACGTCCTCCAGCCCTCCTCGGCTAATATTTACCTCATGACCTGTAACTACCACAGCCTGTTTGCAGCAGCTCAGGAGACAAACAAGGTGGTGAGAGAGGGGTAAGAGAAAGAAAAGGAGAGGAGGAGAGATGGAAAACACAGTTGCACACCTCTAAAAACATGCAGCGAGGAAGCGGCCACAGGCTGGGCAACAGTCTGCTGCACTGCTTTTGAACTCTTTGCATTTTTTGGTGAGGCTTGGAAAGACTTTGCATGAATTATTTTTTATTTTTTGGCCTCTGTGTCAAAGCCCACAAAGGGACGCAAAATAGCAGAAGAAAGGGGGGTAAAAACGAAAAGAGCGTTCGCGTTTGATAAAAAGTAAAGTCTCCTGATTCGAGCCTGTGAGTCTCTACTTTACTCGACTTACTTTGCTGTCCCTTTACCTCAGCTGTCTGGCTCAGAGTTTAACAGTTGACTGGTTTGCTTTATATCACGCTTGCGTGGTTAAATGGTTCAGTGGGCTTGTAATTAAGCTAAACTTTATTACCACTGGGACATTTAGCAAATATGTTTAATTTTTCCCAAAACAAAAAAAGGGAATTTTTGTGGCTTTTTTTTTTTATTGCAAAGCGCTTTGAGATGATGAGGCAGCAATTTTATTGGTTCACTACATTTCCATCACAGCATAATTTAATTTAACTGCTGCTGGTTTTGTTTTCATGTTTAGTGTTTTACAATAAGCTAATTAGGCAGATTTTTTTTCTTTCTTTCTTTCTTTTTTCTTTGCATGAGGTAATGAGAAGAATACAATGTCTTCCTTATCTTGGAAGTGCCTCTTACAAAAGCAATCATTTCAATGGGTTTGTTCTCAGACACTGACTCATCTGCCACTTTCACCTGCTCAGCTATGCCGACTTTCAGGAGGAAGTGAAACAAAACAAACTGAAACGGCACAACTTGAAAACTGCCGAAACCTGTTGAGCGAGAGCCGGATGCAGCCTCAGACGAGAATCAGGATTTGGTTTGGAGTCCAGCGAGCGCTCCCCTCTCCTGCTCCGTGCAGCCGCGGTCACTGTCGGGAGGGTCAGAGGCCTGTTTTTGTTTCTTCCCTGCCTCACACCCCGCCGCTTGCCCCCGTTACCCCTTCGCGATACGTACCTTTTCCCTCTCTCTCTTTGCCTCCCACAGTCTCCCCCTTTCTCCACCCTTTAGACTCTGATCATGTTTCCCTCTGATAGAGATCTCATTACACACAGAGAGGACTTAGAGCCTGAGCCCCACTCAGAGAGAACGAGAGAGGGCCAACCAATAAGAAATACCTCTGGATAGCAACTGGCCCACAGTGCTGTAAAGGGTCCCTGTGTCTCGCTGTAAGGACAGCTGCGTTTGCTTTTATGTGTCTGTGTGTGTGTGTGCGCGCACACGCGTGCTTCTGTGTCGACACGACTGTTGTTTCAGCGGTGTGTGTGGGTAATGGCAGATTCTTCATTTGGTTATCTACACAAGGCACCTGGGCTCGGGAAAGAGGGCTGCAGGGCGTTTAGGTTATTTCAGCGAAGAAGAAGAAGTAGAAGAAGAAGAAGAAAAAGAGGAAAACAATGCAGCTTTTTCATCATGGTTTTGCTCCAGATGGACTCACTTTATCCACTGGTGGTTTTGGCTGCCACATCACTGAAAGCTGATCATTCTGTTTTGCTGTGTTATTGATGCATTCATTTCTTTATATTCAAGCAGTGGTGCACACGAAACCAAAGCTTTTGTTCCCCGAGTTTGGGAAAAGTAGCATTTGCTACTAATTTGTTTGGATTTTTTCTTTCTTTCTTTCTTCCTCCGTCTTTTTGTTCTATGTGTGTGTGTGTTTGTGTGTGTGTGTGTGTGTGTGTGTGTGTGTGTGTGTGTGTGTGTGTGTGTGTGTGTGTGTGTGTGTGTGTGTGTGTGTGTTTTTCCAACTGGTCATCGTGACCCACAGTTCCAGTTGGTTTTCTTTCAAGACATATTACAGGGACAGCAGCTGAAAGCAGTGAATCATTTGGCAAGAGTGGACAATGCCTGGAAGGATTAGTCAATTAGCAGAACAAGAACATAAACAGCAGTGACTGGACACAATCAACAGCAACTTTACTGACGTCGAGAATCTAAATCCGCAGGCAACGTGTCATATCACAATATTACCATATGTACTTCTATTTAAATATATATACAGCTACACAAACAGGCAAAAATCCAAATCAAGTGTATTGACTTTTTTTTGTTTATGTGGGGAGTTGCAGCTCAGGATTGTAACCTGACACTAGTAGAAATATTGCACACACATCAACTAACAGAAACGGCACAGAAAAAATCAGCAAAATGCACACATTGCACACATATTGCCTAATTCCTGCCCCCCACCACCAATTAATTAAATTAATTTTTCATACAAGAAAAGCTGGTTAGGATTTAGCATTTTTAACACTTTTTGTTTTGGAGTGTTTGTGTGAAATAAGACATCTAATATACTTATGCTTGGGGGGGGATGACAGATAGGAACTTGTTACCAAAGCCCTGGGGTAAAAACTGTTTTTACATTTGGGGAATTTTCATATAGGTGTGACAGTTGCTAGTGAGTCAGAGTTGTGAGTCACTGATAACAATGACAAATGCAGCAAAGTGCATTATGCAACAAAAAATTCTTCACTGGGATAAACACCACATTCATTTAAATGGGTCATGATAGCTGAGTGGTTAGGGCGTGCACCACATGGGTGCAAATTCAGCCGAGCAGCACCGCAACTGGCTTGCCTCCTTTGCTGGGAGTCGCTCCCCTGCTCTCTGTCCCGTATTTCCTGCCTTGTCTTCTTTTGCTTGTACCCAATAAAGGATCCTACCTCCTAAAAGGAAAAAATAGGGTGTATAGATGCTTATTTAAAGAGTAATTGTAAGTTCAGTTGAGTATAAAATAAACTTCCAATCAGTCTGAGTCTTGTTTATTTTTCCTCTTGAGCTCGTGGAAGTGAAGGAGTGCTTAAGAGTGCACGTCCGTGCGCCATTGTTCTTTGTCCAGCCACAGCGGAGCATTAAGGAAGTGTTAGGAGCGTGCCAGTGTGCCCCTGTGAAAGTGTCGAGGGCCGGGTGGTGGATGAGTGTAGAGTGGCTGAACAGTGGCTGCCTTACAGGCTGTTAGCGACCCAGCTTCATTAGACGGAGGCCTGGCTGGCAGCGACCAGGAAGTTCCCATCAGCTCCGGCTCTGCCAAGCAGAGGCACAGACGACGGTGCTGGAAGGCTTCCCTTAAGAGTCCTACTTGTCGCCTCGCCTGTGCTTTTAGCTGATTCGAGAAGAAAAATGGGAAGGGATGCAGAGTTACAGGAAACGAAGAGAGAGGGAGAGAGAGAGAGAAAAAAGTTGAATGGGCAAAGTCTGCCTTTTGTTTTCCAGCTAAGTTCTTTTAAATAAGAGCAGTTGAATATAAGGGGATTAAACAGAAGAGGAAAGGAAGCTAATGTAGAGCGTCGAAATGCAGCCCCGGGCTCAACCGCACATCCTTTGAGTCCAGCATAGAGATCCTAGATTACTTCCATGTGTCAGTGCAAGGAGGAAAGAAGGGGAGAAAAGAAGAAAGGAGGACGGGGAGAGAGAAGTTGAGCAATTGAAAAGCAAGCAGACTCGGGCTGGTGGAGATCAGCGGCAGTATTGGACAGTGGAACGGATCTGTGTGACAGCCATCTCTAAAACCATTACCCCCACGGCTCCGACTCGGGGAACTCGTAACCTCCTCCTCCAGACTGACCTCACAGACTTAACTCTTTCTCATAGAACCCCTCTGTGCTGAGGAGGCAGACCTCATCGGATGCCATTCCCTAACAGTGGGCAGGCAACCTCAACAGCCAGCTGCACCGCACATTCTTTAAGACGTCAGGGGCTGTCACCGGCATACAGGCGACGAGGGATCTGTTTCCCCCTCCGAGTTTGTGGCACACTAAAGACCTTTGTAGGATTGGTTTGCATTTACTGTGCCAGGAGGTGACGGAGCCCAGCGACTAATCGCAAAAATGTGTGGGACAGGGGAGGAAGTGCGTGTTTATTAACAAATAAAATTGGTGAAAACACTGAGGTGGGAATATAAATTGCGATGTAGGGTTATACGGTTTCTCGCCTTTTTTAAAAAAACTCCAAAACAAAAATACAAATGAAAATTGTAGCATTTTTACAAGTTTCAACTTAATTAATCAAACGATAGATTTGGTTGGACAAAAGTTTTTCTGGAACTTTCAACACTAAAAAATGTGTATTATTGACAAAAAATGCTTTTACTCTGCAAGTCGAGTAACAGTTTACGTCCTCAGTTTTTTCTTGCAGAAAATGAAGGCAAGTAATCTTTTGCATGCTCCAAAAAAGAATAATAAAATAAAGTGTATCACATTTAGATGTTTCTTATGGCTGCCGACGAGCTTCTCAATTTACGTTTGACATCTTAATTGGAACCAAAAATGAGCCGTGCTTTGTAAAAGATCATATTTTTACAAGAAGAGCCTGGATGAAGCATGACCACGCCACAACCGGCTCGGAACATATCATTAATGATCATCACGGAGCTCTTTGTTCACTGTTACGAGTACACTAATGGAGTGACAGGGTAATTGAATCGAGTGGTAGGATAATAGAATGATAGAATGATAAAGTAATGGAATAGTGTGGTAGCGGCCTCCTTTTCCCAAGGGATACCCCCCGTAAGTGTGTCAGCGTGGCAGATGGGCGGTCTGTAACAACCCCCTTACCCATGTTAATTATAAAGCATCATAATCCATCTATGGCATACAGAGGCAGGACATGGAGACTATTAGGGCGAGCGTGGAAATGGCACAGTGTATAATCCTTGGGACTTTTCCTCTATTAGGCTCCCCGGGCATCGAGCAGAAAACCCCCCACTCATTTCTCCGGTAATCTAGTTTGAGCAGTGCCTCTCTTGCTCGTCGTCTCTTTCTGCATCTCTGCGTTTGCGTGTCCCAAATTTTCAGCTGTTAACTGGAAGTTTGATTTATCTTTGGGGTTTTTTTTTTCTCTTCCCTACTTCATTTTTTTCCCACCATGCCCACAGGCAAGACAGACAGCCCCCAAAAAGCATTTGAAATAGTGTGTGTATATGTGTGTGTGTATGCCTCCGTTAACCCATTCTGCCAAGTCTTGGCTCAGTCTTTTCTAAGCAAACTCCCAGCAGGGACCTGGTCCCCCTTGTGCTGGTGAGAGGAGTTGGAAGAAAAGGCCTGTGGGACTCCTGCTGCTCCCAGGCCCGGCCCCGGCCCCTCTGCCCGGGAAAAGCCCGGGCCTGGGATTTGGTGTGCGCCGGGGCTCTGTGTGGCAGCTGTGAGTGACGCTTCAATCGCCTCTCCCCGGGATGCCCCAGCGCAACCCTGCATTCCCTTTCACACCTCGGAAACGGGGGGGAAAAAAGACAATTACACACATATTCAGCAACCTCCCTTCCCAGTCTGTCTGCAATCCTGCATCATTGATGTACGGCCTATGAAAACACATTTGCAAAGTTTCTTGTGTTTTGCAAATAAGTCTGCCTTCTAAACAACTTGCAAATTAGCTTAGTTGTCCGGACAGCCCTTCTTCAATTTCATTATGCATTTGAAGCTGCTCTTGTTTATTTAATTTTTTCCAATTTGTCGTCTCTCGTAAACACCATAGCTCTGCTATTTCCTCTGAATTTCCCTTGATATTTAGAAAACATAAGTAATGGAAAAAGATTGGAGCCTTAAAGTGGAGTTAATGCTATCATGTATGGGTTGTCAGTAAATTGAGTTTGTCTCTGGGCTATTGGAGCAGGGACTGGTGAGCCAGCGGGATTTAAGTCTCTTAATTGAATTATTTTGATTGCTGACTTGATTGATGGAGTCAAATGTGTAGCGTTTCCATGACTTTTTTTGTCTGACTAATTCTTCTTCCAACAGAGCCATACCAGACAGATACAATAGGAACCTGTAATCAATCACAACTGCAGCCCCGAGCATTTTGTCTGGAGAGAAATGTGCCTGCCATCAGGTCCGAGTTCCACAAGCCATCCAGACAACGTAAAACCAACAATGACATCAGATAGTAAAGCACTCTAAAGTCTAATCTTCCCATAATGCCATGCTAAACCCCACAGAGACCCACGGCGGGGAGAAAGGCTTTTTTTTTTTAATGCCTCAGTGCTGCTCCTCCTCCTCCCATGGCCTCTAGCTCTGTGTGCATGTGTGTGTGCATGTGTGTGTGTGTGCCCATGCATGTTGGGAAGCGAAAAAGAATTCAGGAGTGAATGGAGATGTCACTGTCAGACTCTGGCCTCCACATGAATCTGCTCCAGAATGACCATATTGGCAGCTTATCCGTATCTGTGTGTGTGCGTGTGTGTGTGTGTGTGAGCCCGTCGGGGGTCCGTCATTTCCCCTCCATGCCGAGTTCTTACGGCCCTGATTGGAGCCCGGCAGGATGCAGGTCTATATTTCATCCCATTCATATGAGGGAGGCCGTTTCATCTCGCACACACATGTTTCCCATTACACGTGTGTTTATTCTCCCCCATGATGTGCTCAGCCGTGGAAGTCCCTCATCATCTCTCCGATATTGGAAATCGGAGTTAGGGTCTGCTAAAGCAAACACAATATTCCAAAACCTCTCAGCTTCCCTTTATGAACTGTTCGGAGAACACGACCGTCGGCGTTGCGTCGGCTCCATTTAACGAGTTACTCTGGCGGTTTTGCCCCTCGAGGCTCCGTAGCACGAGATTTCACACTGCGATTTTAACCGGCTAATCTTAATGTGTGGCGCTCCATCCGCTGTTCTGCTGTCTCATCTTCCATTTTCCCCTTCGCCCTGAAAAGTTTGACTACTTTTAGCTATTCCTCTCATCTGTCTCAAGTCCCCCCCCCCCCCCCCCCCCCAGCTGTGAAACATGACAGCCCAAACATCCATCACATCACTCCTCTCTTCTCCTCTGCTGTCTCGGAGATGAAAGCTTTTTCTCTTTCAGACAAACCTCTGCGAGTCCTTTTCTTCGCGCCGAGCTCAGGCCCTGTGTTGCTGCTTTTAGGAGCTCTGTTTGCTGCGTTTTCTGATTTATTTATACACTCCTGATTGTAGCGCCTCATGCATGTCAAGAATCTCAAAGTCTGAACCTTGCCATGTGCATTATGCGGGCTGAGTCAAATTCTTATTTGAAATATACATGAATGCATGAATATATTTATCGCCGAGAAGCCCCCGTGCATCCGGGAGAGTCTCATTTCCTGTAGTGGCCCTGCTTTGGAATGGAGTGGCGTGATCTTTGAAGGCGCCCCACATGCGGCCACCGAATAAGAGCGCCTGGTGCACCTCTCGCACAATGGACGGGGGTAGAGGGAAGGGAAATGATTTGGCTTCTCTTTTGGTGGGGCCGGAGCAGTCGCTTCAAAGCGGTGTGCCTGGCTGAGGCTTTAACCGGCCATCTCTCTGCATTAGATGTGCGTCCTGTGACGAGCCTTTGAAGGGTGGGAGCAGCTCTGGCTGGGAGATTGCGATTGCATTGCACAGGTGTTGGAGGGGGTTCGGCCTCTCAAAAAGAGACTTGCAAGTCAGTGGCTTCAATGGGATTGCGCTGCTCCACTCAGCCTTGCTTTAGTAGGCTGGAGTAAAATGTGTCGAGCCCAAGGGCCTGCAATGTGACGAGGCAACAGCTGCCGTGTCACGTTTGGATGTACACACACGCACATACAGGGGAAGGTAGTATGGATGTGCGTGCGTGCCAACTCAGGAGTCAGCTGTGGTTGGCTCGCCCAGATTAAGGTTTGAGTGTGCGTTACAGATGGCAGTAATAATGATCAGATAGCCCTTGTAATGGAGACGGCCCAGTTTGTAATGGCTTCCTAAAACAACACATGGAGCATCTTTACGAGGCCACAATCCGACCGGTTATCACAGAGCAAACTGCGCGAATGAGAACAGCGTCATGTCAAACAAGCTATTTATTAGCAGATGCATCACACACACAAGCATACATTTCATTTTAATACCGACAGCCTGCATCTTTGCCCGCGCGCTCCGCTTGTTAAAGGCGAGTGTTATCAGAGGAGACACAGACTCCCGCTGCACCAGTTAGGCCGTCCTCCCCTTTTTACATTCGCTGTTAATGAGCCTAATGATGTGTGTCTCCGCGATTGCATCAGTCAATATGCCGTTCAATACGGGTTTTAGAAAACCCACTGACAACTTAAGCATGTCCGCCTGGATAAGATCTCCCATCCAAGGCAAAGAAGAAAGAGGAACCAATTTGTCTTGGATTTGATGGGACATGTGTAGCTGTCTTTTACAATCATGAGCCCGAGATTGTAAGCGAGAGAATAGGCTTGTCACTCAAATTCTCCGATAAGAAGCTTCTTTTAAGAAATGGAAGGCAGCTGTGTATTAAAAGCACCGCGTCCTAGTTATTACAGTTCATCGTTGCTCTCTTCTACAGAGATCTGTTGTGCGCTGGAGATAGCTCTCAGTCTTTCTGTTGTGCTTCCTGTTTGATTTCAGTGCAGGTTTAGTTTCACTGTTTCAGAAGGTTTTGGGTTTTTTTACATTTTATTTCTGTTTATGTCAGGAGGTGTTTAGTATATAAGAGACCAGGGACATTTAGTTTTATGCTTTGTCGGAGAGTTGCCTCAAGGAGTTTTAACAATCTCAGCGTAGTGATTACAGATGTTTCTTTTTCTGCTCTGCTGCACTTATTTTTAGCCGGGCTTAGTTAGTGTAGCTTTCCACTCATGCACCTGAAATACATTCCCTTGTTTCTTTATATTTAGTTTACTTTGCTAATGTTGCTTTCTTCCTTCCTGCAAACACAAAAAAAGAAAAAAAAAATCCAGCGAGAGTCCTTTCTGACACTGATAAAAGCAGTTTCTTTTAGAAACCACACAGCATTTGATTGATCTGTCCCGTGGTCTTGATCCCTGGGCTTGGCTGATTAAACCTATCCATCAGCTTTTCTTATCAGTGGCCTAACAGATCGACTGCAGGACACTGAACTAAAACCCCGTGTATTGTTGTTACACAGAAAAAGTCAAAGGCTAAGAACAGGGAGGGAAGGGCTTTGCCTGAACCCCCCTCCCTCCCTTCTTCTTTTTCAAGGCACTGAGAACAAAGCATAAAAAAATTCCCCACTATGTTATTTTAAAGAACATGTATCCTGTAAAAAGCGGGTTTTAAGATGTAGGCATTCGTCATGCTATTGTCATTAGCATGCTGCCCATATTGAATTAACCTCTAAACGAGGCCTGAACAGTAGCGTCGCTGATTGTGATGAGTGTTTTCCTCCTGGAGGGAAAATCATAAAGTAATGCTTCCTGTCCGCAGTGTCAGCTTCCCACTAGAGATGTGACCCTGCACCCGGTCACAATTCACACAGACATCAGCCAGATAATGACATCGCTTTCACTGACAGGCTGTCGCTCACATGCCCCTGCAAGAATCCTCACAAACCAACACACACTTAAATGAACCTATGCAGGCATGCACTTGTGCATGCTTGGAAAAAACAAACAAACATAAAAAACAAAAACGAGGTCATACGAGCATGGTCCCGGTTATGAATCATCGGAATGATTTGCAAGTCTAATAACCAGTTTCATAAGACCTGCCTGTTATTTTCTGAAATAAATTTCAGTTTCTCATCTTCCGCCTGCGTGTTAAAGCAAATACATCAAGGCTACTAAAACGCTGGATGATTGCATGTCACTTTGCTTTCATTTATCTGCAAAGCATCTATTACCGTCATGTTGTCAAGTCGGTGCAAACGGCACGGGGGAGAAAAGCCAACAGATGGGCTTTTTAGAATTCACAGATGTAGGATTTTTGGGACAGTTTGTTGAGGATAAACCCCTCGTTCCCCCCTCGCTCTTATCTTATCGTAAACGTCCTAAATTACGTTAACTTCTTAACACCAGGAAACACAGTATTTCACCGTGTCAACATATAGGCTCAGGTTTCACTCGATAATGATCGCATCGGAGCTCGCATGCTGCTTTTTCTGCACTCTGCAGAGCATTTGAAAAACAGATAGTGCTGTCAAAGTTAACAACTCGCTGCCTTATCCAGAAACAATCAGCTTAAGTTTACATAGTCGGAATTTCGCGTTGAAAGAAGATAGTTTATTTAGCAAACCTGTTGCGGCATGCACTTGCGGAAACAGGTGTAGACCTGCTAGCTTGTCCGCTTGCTGCTCCTCATTTTTTTAAAGAGGAGGTGGGTGTGAGCACGTTTCCTTGCGTGGCACATTCATTAACCCGGTATCTGGCTAATCTCTTTGCTAATTCGTTTGGTTCTCCAAGTGCTCCTGTGTATTAATATCCTCTCTGTGCTGCCGCTCATGGGATGTAGTAGGAGCGTAGCCATGGCGATGATTGTGTCATTATTTTGCAGTCAGATGAGTGATATCTCAGAGGGCTCTAGCCGAGTTGTCCTGGCCAGTTGAGAGGAGCTGATTAGAATTGCAAATGGCCGCCAAGTGTTGTGTTTATTGTGTGTCTCAATATTGGAGACAATCAGGCGAATCAAAGCCCTCAGCTGGAGAGATGGGACTGAGGCACGGTGGGCCTCTCTGGTTGGCACCACGTCCTCAGATTTGCTCCCTCCTCCCCGCCTCCCCTCTTTTTTTTTTTCCCCCCCTTCTCTCTGGTGCCCTCTCTCTCGGTTGACTCTGTCGTGTCTGTGTGTGTGTATATGTCCTGAAGTACATGGTCACAGCTGGAGAAAGGGAAGGAGAACGACACTAAATCCAGCACACTCAATCATCTGTAGTGTGGCGGTCCCTCTCACGCAGCTGAGAAATATTAAACACGCTCTATGATAATGAAAGCGCCCGCGACAGGCATAAACATCAGAGGCAAAGTGCGGAAGGATTAAAACGTCGTGTACGTTTGCTCATAATGCAAATTTGTCATTGATTTCATGGCTTCCTGAATCGTCAGAAACAGAATTATCAGCTATTCATCAGTGGGAATTCTCTCTCTCTTATTATTATTATTTTTTCTTTTTCCGATGCCTGCCTCTGATGAGGAATGGCTGCACATATTAAGGGGTCGGGTAGAATACTCAAATACCTGCATGCAGTACTCTTGTCAAGCCCTGCAAATGGAGCCTGTTGGCAGAGCGCCCTAGTTACGGCTGGGTGACAGAGTGCGGTCCAAAGTGCCCTAAACACACATTTTCTCCGCAAATCACTTGTGAATTGTTCTTCCTCAACGATAGGCCATTACCCCGATATTGACTCACTGTTTGTACAAGATTCGGAGAAATCCATCTGAAAGCCATCCAGTGCTGTTGGGTGAGACGGGAAGCGGTGGTTTTTAGCTCTCTGTGTAATTCACTCTGTCAGCTGCATACAGAGAGGCCTATCTTCTCTTGTTTCGCTACTGTTGGCTTTTAAAGAATGTGTAAGTATATATGCACATGTGAGAATGTGTGTGTTCACAACCCTGTTCAAACAACCGGATGATTCCTCGGGTCATACGTGCTTCTCATATAACGCCAGTCGCAACAGGCATGTGCAAAGCCCAGGTACGGGCATGCACAGTGAGCAGGTATTGCTATGGGGAAATGACTGTTAAATTTAAGTTTTATTGCACCACACACATACTTTTTTAGTGATCGCTGCTGGAGGCAAAATGGAAAACAAGGTTTTCAGGAATGTGTCCACACTCTAAGATAAACCCCGAGACGTTCACTGGGAGACTTTTATCGTAACTCGCGAACAAAGAGCGAAGACCGGCAGCCTTCATAAGACTCGCATGTCCAATTTGATATGATCAAGAGTCACCGGCCTTGAAAGGCAACAGCCAGTGCCTGTGAGAGGCAGCAGCTCATGGCCTGTTTAGACAGAGATGTGTGTCATTGAGCTTGACACGCGGTTGATGAGAGATCCTTAGAATTGTGTGTGCGTGTTTGTGGAAGGAGAAAAGAGAGACCGGGTGAGTGTGTGTCAGATCGCCGACGTGGTTGTTTGTGAGTGTGTGAAACTAAGGAGGGAGTTCATGAGGTGACATCTCATCAGCTGTTTGACTTTCCCAGTTTCCCAGGGAAGCAGTTTCAAGAACAATGCAGAAGAAAAACCACCAACCACCGACAATTGAAATGCCACAAAGAAAAAGAAGAAGAAGAAGAAAAAAACCCCCGGTGCTGTTTGTTGGTGACTGAATTATTGCCGTTCCTCGAGATTGGAGACGGAGGGGGAAATGTGTGAGTGACTGCACAGTGCTTGTAGCAGACACATATCACCTACCGGACTCCTCTACCCATCCATCTCCCAGCACTCCTCACAATAGCAGGAATACATTAAAAAAAGAGTAAGTCAGGATGGAAGGGGACACAAGATAAATATTGTGTTAGTATTTTTCCTCCCTCTCCCGTGCAATTGTCTTTCACACTGACAGATGAACAATGGAAGTATTTTGAACTTTGCTGCGTGCTATCTTTTACTTCTGGGTTCAGAGCTGCGCTGTCAAAGCCAGACGTGTTCTGGCAGAGATTGATTGATTCGCTTTCTGTGCACCATGTCTTCCCTTTGTTCTTCCAGGAAGGCTTTGGTGTCTTTCCAGTATTCCAGATTTTCTGTAGCTGTGTCATATTAACACCTGTTAACAACATACAGGCTTATAAAATATAGATGTAGCTCCCCTTTGATCGTAAAGAGCTGCTGTAAAATTCAACCTGCATGCGGTTCATTTCTGTATTCTATAGAGGCAAACTCAAATCTTTCTATAAGACCCCAACTCTGGAAGTCTTAATATGTTATTACATTAGGGCAGATTAATTTAAGAACTATTTGACCTTTTGGAATATATAATTATTTTTTACATTAATTAAGCAAGCATCAAAGTGAACATCAGGCTTGTTTCCCATATGGGAAAGAAATAGGAAAAAGTTATAAAAGACTTGCATCAGATTTGGCTTGCTTCATATAGTGAATCATATAAGGCCACTTTCTCATTACTTTTGTATACTATTTTAGGAAGTATCCAAAACATACAAGTTTCATTTATATAATTTTTCTAAGGATCTTATATCTGTTCTCACTCTTTTATGCTTTTCATACAAGTTTCACACAAGACAGATACAAACTTTATAAGATTTATATATATCTTTTCCATATGGGTTAAGTTAGCATAAGACTGGAAATTGAGAAAAATGGTTTGTCCGGCTTTGTCCTATGTGAAAAAATTAATTAAAATATACCTGTAATTCTTACAAATGATCAGGTCTCATTTTTATATAGAACACTAAATACAGTTTTAAAATGATATCATGTCTTTTCACATTCACAACTTGATGCTATGTTAAGCTAACCTTTTGGGAAGCAAATAAACAAAATTTTGAAAAAGTCAAGTAATCCTTCAGAAGAAAGAGCACAAGTCTTAATATATTATCACATTATGGCAGATTCATTTAGGAACTGTTTGACCTTTTGGAATATATAATCACCTGCTCTTTCTTGCTAAGAATTATGATAAAGACTATGCTATTTATGAAGCTAGCAAGCAAGCATAAGCAAATTATCACAATATATCTCATTTTATATGACACAAACTGAAGTGAAAATGTCATGTTATTTTTTGGTATTCAAAAGCTTTATGCTAGGTTGAGCTAACCATTTTTAGAAGCAAGCGTTAAAGTGTTTAAAGAAAAAGAATAGAAATCAAGAGAATTAGCTATTCTGCCCTATGTCACAAATTAACTTAAATGGACCTTTAGGTCTTAAAAACTAAAATATTCCATTTTTATATGACACAAACTGGAGAGTAAAACCAAAATGTTTTCTTATTGTACTAATAACTTTATGCTAGGTTAAGCTAGCCTTTTGGAAAACAAGCAAGTATCAATGTAGCTTACTTTAAACAGAGAAATTACTTACTTTTGTCACATAGGACAGAGCAGGGTAACCTAAATGCACCTTAAGGTCTTAGAAATGATCATATCTCATGTTTATAAACTGAAGTATTAAAGTGACATGTTCTCTTATGACGTTTAGAACTTTATGCTAGGTTAAGCTAGCCTTTTGGGAAGCAAATAAACAAAATTCTCAAAATGTCAAGCTATCACTCAGAGGAAAAACCACATTAGTAATGGGTGTCCAGTGTGTTTTGGTGATTTGATTTGATTCCCAGATGTGTGGGTGCCAGAATATTTCTAAACCGGGCAGCTGCACTTCATCACGGTGTTTCTAAGAGCCACTTTTATTAGAAGCACAAGTTTGGAAAATTAGCAACAAACCGTATCCAGACCCTCATCCTCAATAAGCTTTTTTACTTGCTTCATTATTCAGTCTAAAACTGAGATCCCTCAAGTAATTTTAACCATGCTGAGATAGGAGGGCAATTGTTAGCAATTGAATTTAACCATGACTGGCTGTATCTGAGCTGAACAGAAATTAAATAACTTTTTAACGTTTTAGTGTGTGTGTGTGTGTGTGTGTGTGTTGGATGTGTTTATTAGTGCATGTGACTGAGCAGCAATTTTTTTTTTTAATGAAAATGTTTTCTAAGGGCTTATTGATGGGGTTAGAGATACCAAGCACAAAAAGGCCTCTGGTAGCATGTTTGCAAGCTGTGTGGGTTTGATAATGGTTATGTTTTTTTTTCTTTCCCCTGGTTTCTTCCTGTGCTCCCTTAAGTGGGAGTGAAACCCAGTCGTGGTGAGGGTGAGGGATGCTATTGTTCGTCTGGGAGGTTCTCCTGATTTCTCCCCCTTTTCGGTCTGCTCGGCACTGATTGTAGCCTCGCATCCCGGTCCAGCTCTCGACTCTCTGCCCTGCGGCAGCTCGTCCTCGGGGATCCTTCTCTCTGTGATCGTCCAGCAGCCCACACCTCATTTACACGCACATTCATCGCAAACTTTGGCTCAATCGGGGCGTCTGGCACACAGGCCTGCTCACCGTCACCCACTCAGGCCTGCACGGACACATGTATAATCTGCACACAGCCACACAAGCACATATACAGTGAGTTTGGGCCAGGCGGGTTTGGCTGTGACTGTAGACTGGGCCTGTGGAGAGATCTTTACGGAGCATGCAGAGCCCATCTGTGGCTGCTCCTCAGTGATGGGAGGCAGCTGGCTGTGTGTGTGTGTGTGTGTGTGTGTGTCTGTGTGTGTTGTGTTGTGGCCAGGAAAGGGGCTAGGGGAGAGGAAAGAGCCTTGTGTGTGTTTGGGTCACAGAGCAACCTCAGAATGAGGGCTAAACTCAGGCTGAAACTGACCCAATGTCTCTCAAGCCGAGCCAAATCTCTTCTCTTCTCTTCTCTTCTCTTCTCTTCTCTTCTCTTCTCTTCTCTTCTCTTCTCTTCTCTTCTCTTCTCTTCAGCCCTCCAGCTGGAAGAGCTCAATCCCCGAGCTGAAGAATGAATAAGTGGAGGCCCAGAGAGCAACAGTCTGGGCCTTCTCTTGCTGTCAGCGATACCGTGGATGCCGTTCAATCACGCCGCATACACCCATGCTCGCTTAACTCCCCTGCTCTTAGGGAGGGATGGGCTCAGCTCCGACAGAAACCACAGAGGCCATAAGAAGAAACAGATTATGCTCTTTCTCCTCCCTAATGAATTCTGACACTCCTCTCGCTCAACAGTGCTCTTCAGCTTGTTCGTCTGGAAACAACGTCCACTTCTGTCCTACTTGTGGCAAGGCCATCTGGGCATCATCTTGTTAGCTCATTACAGCCGCTGATGGTGTTATGCTAGCCCTTCATGTGACAGTGATAGAGGGCAAGCATACGGGGCTCGTTTTTGAACACGAGGGGTGTGTGCGCTTGCGTTGGAGCTCATCCGTTTGCCACTGTTATGAGCCACGCTGGATGGGATCTGATCTGCTCTGCATGCCAGCCTGTTGACTGAGCTAACTAAAGCTAGTGTCGTGTTTGTGTGTTTCTGTGAGAAAGAGAGAGAAAAAGGAAGCCTGTGTTCACACATACAAAAGCAGTTCTCTGCAGGGTGGAATTCAGGATATTCTGTCTGTCTTTTTTTTTTGCCTCTGACATCGTCATTTATGTCCCTCTAATGGGGACAGCCCGGAGGGAAAATACCAAGCTTTCTACTTTTCAGCAAGTCACTGTTGCCAAGTCTGGCCTACAGTGCAGCTTGGACCGGAGTTTATAGTTTATCCAATATCGCTACCCTCTGGCTAGTTTGTTGTTCTTTTTCTATAATAAGGGTCAAATCCTTCCTGCTTTACTAAACAGTTCTGGGGCCAGATGGACCTTGTTTTTCTTAATTTCAGGATGCTTGTGTTTGCTCATGTGTCTTTATGTGTGTGTGTGGGGCCTGGGTGAGCATTGGAGGCGACTTGTTTACTGTGCTTGACATGTGAGGAAATCTGTGTGTGTACACTGCGGGGCGTGTGTTTATGCGCGTGTGTTTATAGTCAGGCCTCCCTAAGAACATCTGCCCCCGCGACAGCCTGACAGAAGCCAGCTATGTATACAACCGATCGGGGTCGGGCTGCGGGCTACAAGCGCAACCCTGCGACCAGCTCACCTTCTCGAAGCTTCGGACCGGTTTGGGGTCTGGTTCTGTCGTCGTTCACGTGAATTAGTGGCAAAACTCTCTTTGGCCTGAAACGACCATGCGGCGTGCCGCCACATTAAGAGCGAAGCCATTTCAGAACCTGCTATTTGAATGTTTTCATTGCGAGGCCGAGCAAGCAGTTGGCTGCACCTAGAGGGAAATGAAAGGCCAAAGCAGTCCCTGGTAGCAGGCAATTATTTAATATTGATTGACTTGAATGAGAACAGGACGCATTTGTACCCTGTGATTACACAAAACATAGACTGCCTCGAGTGAATGAATCTGTTGTAAATCCCTGCCGCCGCACACTATCTTACACAAGCGCTCAACCACAATGCTCTTTGCATAACACGGCTTTGTGTTCTTTGCAGACTTAAGCATAACTGTGTCACACGGGTGCTTTACTGCAGGGAGACTCTAGTATGTTTGAGCGGCAAACTTATGGAGTATTGATTGAAATGTTAGGAAATGTCTCACGCCGTATGGAAAGTGTAATCTCTAATAATAGGTGGGGGGTGGGGGCGGCCATGCTGATTGTGTGGATAATGCAGAGAGAGAAGAAGTAATTGGTGAGGGAACAGATCTCCTGGTGTGATAATTACCACGCTGATATCAGGGGGAATTGAATACCTGTTGTCGTTTGTGGAGAGCGTGCATATGTTTGTTATTTTACATGATTTTATGTATTGTAAAGGCTGAAGAGAACGAGAGAGTAATTATGCGCCCAGCTGCAAAATCGAGACATTAAGAGAAGAGCCGGTGCCTGCATCTGGGGCCTGGCACGGAGGAATTAACTGTGTATACGTCGCAGAAATGTAATTGATTTTAATTGATATGTATGGCATGTTCGAGCTGCTGCTCAGGAGGAACAAATCAATTTGACACCATTCTGTTGATATGAGCCGTCTCTGCCCATTTCTCTCTCAGTTCCTGTGCCTCGGGTCCATTCATTCAGCGGCCAAGGCTGCCTGCCAGCGCAACGCTCGGGGCAGAGGCTTGGGCTGACTGGACGGGGGTGGAGAACATGGGAACATGGCGGTGGTGGGGGGAGATTGAGGCTCTGTAAGGGGTTTTGAGTGGGCCTTAGTGTAGGCGGCGTTTTATATGAAAGTCGGTGAGGGCAGGGTGCTTGAATAGGGGTGGCTGGGAAGGCCTAGGATGCACCCCACAGTGCTTTTGTGTGCTCTCACATCCGTGTGTGTGTGTGTGTGTGCGCATATGGGAAGGTGGGTGGGGGGTGTAGCATATTTGAGATCATGTGCTCATATTCACCAGTGGAATGTAAAAAGAAAAGGGTGGGAGGGTGGGGGGTTCTCCTCTCTTTTTGCTTCGTTGTTTTCTGTTCCCTCTCCACCACAGCGTAGGTATGTTTGCATAAGCTCTTTACAGGATTCAGCATGCTGTGGAGCCATCCAGATGAAACAAAACCAACCTCATTTGGTTGTTTTGAAAATGATTCTCTTTATTTTGCTTGGTTCGGGCAGATCCACCTCGTTTGACATGAGGGGAATAAAGGCTCTCTCACGTTCAGGGTCATTTCCCAGAAACATTATTTGTATCTGCACAGCTCTTCCTCTGTGCGCTCAACCTTCTTTCATCAACAGGTCTTAAAAAGTCTCCAGACAACATGAATGAAAGATGCAATTCACCCCCACCCCACCGCCAACCCCCTTTTTTCCCTTTTCGACCTCCTCAAAAGTACAATAATCTTCAGTCACTTGTCTCCTCCTCTTCATTGCGTGGCTGTGTGTAGCACCGGAGTGGTGCTGATTAAGCCAACAGAGAGACAAACAGGAGACAAAGTCCCAGCCCACCAGTTTAGTTTCACATCCTGGACTGGAGCTGGGCCGCAGCTTGCCAAGTGGAGGGCTTTTAAACTGGGCTAAACACTAATTGCTGCCCTATTTCTTTTATGTTGCTTCTTTCCCATCTGCGATGGCGCTTCCAGACCTCCACAGCAGCCAGAGCCTCATTATAGCAGACAGTTAACAAAGGCTGGGAAACAGAAGCGGAGAATTCACTTAGGATAGCTATCTAACTGCCAACTAGGAGGCCTGCTCGGAAAATTGAATCAATGACAGGGGCCGGCTCGCGATGAAATCCTTCAGGGATATTAAGATATTAAGATTTTTTGGAAATCTTAATTATTCATCTAAATGGTTGCGGCTCGCTTTGATAACGGAATAAATGGCCTGTAAAAGCGAGGAGTCCAGTGTGAGGCTACTCGTTTTAGTTGCTAGCCAGACTTTTAAATGTTTGAATCAGAACATTTGATCAAAAAAACCCCAAAATTGCCAACAATTTACCTACAAAGAAAACAGAAACTGCAAGCTACTTGTTGAGTGAAACAAACAGCAGTGTAATCATGATGTTTGCCTCCTCTTTCTCCTTTCCCCCCCTGCTCTGTGGTTTCATGCTTGTTTTTCTGTAGGTGTGTGTGTGTGTGTGTGTGTGCGTGTGTGTGTGTGTGTGTGTGTGTGTGTGTGTGTGTGTGTGTGTGTGTGTGTGGAGAGAGAAGCGAGGGGGAGGATGGAGAAAGGGGTGGTGGTGGTGATGAGGGAAAATTGGAATGAGGGAAATGTTGAGGAGGTGAATGAGAGGGAAGGATAAAGCAATGGGGAATGAGATTGTGGAGTAGAAATAGAGGGGGCTGGGGGGGTAGATGGAGGAATAGCAAGAAGGTGGGGAGGGGAGGGGTGGTCAGTAACAAAGCCTAATGTTGCCATGGAAACTTGTTTATGCCTCACTGATGCATCTTGTAGATCCAATTAGAGACTGATTGTGTCTGTGTCTTCATAGACGTACGCACGTGTAACTGGGCACAGCGCACACACACACGCACATGCATGAAAACATATGGATGCACGCATACACACAAGTGCACGAGCACACAAGCGCATGCAAATTGTTGCTGCTGAAAATGGGCAGATTGTCGGGAGACGTAGGACAAAAGGATACCCCGAGTTCCCTCTCTCTTATCGGCCCTTGAATTTGCACAACCCCTCCCCTCAACCTCCACCCCAATGAGCCTCAGACAATGGCGGCCAAATAACGTCTCACCCTCTTCCAAGCGTTGTATAAGACCCCCCCCCCCACATACCCACCATCCCACACATGCTTTCATGACATCATATTCAGCCGGGCTGACAGAGAGGATTTCGACCACTTTGCATGTCTCTTATCTTATATCTCATATCTCTTTTGTGAATGAACTCATATGTTTGGTAATGACCCTGTCTGAGATGAATGGCCATGAATGTTAATCCAATCATGTTAATTTTCATGGGGGGGGGGGGTTCTTCTGAAGATTGAAGACTTTTTAAAAGATCATTTCTTACAATGGGTGGGTGTTTGCCAGCGTTTAACATCATCAGAGGAAGAAGATTGGTGATCACGCAGCACCACCGCCGTTGCCGCTGCCTCCCCCCAATAAGCTCGACCACACTCGCGCACTTACACTATCAGGCATCAGTTCTCTACTTTCATCCGGGGCTGTCTGAGGAGTCAGTTATTTACTGGTGAAATGATGTGTGTGACGATGAAATGAGGGGCTGTAGATAAGGTGAGATTACACTGTGAAGGGTAAAAAAAAAAGAGGGAAGAGACTGTGAGAGAGAGGGGGGGACAGAGAGGGGCCCAACCCCTGATGTCTTGTTAAAACACAAGGGATCAGAAAAAACAACAAATGCATCGCGCGTTGCTAAATCCTGCTTAAATCCGCTGGCATGGGCAGATCTAGCAGATAGCCCTGCTGCTGTGCTCGCTGTCTGCGCCCATGACACACGCACGCACACACACAGACACGTACACGTACATAAACACACCCGTGGTCAGTCCGGCTGTCTGGGTTAATGCTTGGCTAACTGGGACAGCAGAGTTGAACCATGTTGACATTTTAAGCCTCAAACAAGTCCAGAACAATGATTCAGCCCGTCCAGCCCCCACCCCACATCAGACTGCAACCTCAGCCCATTTTGCTGACCGCACATACACACACACACAGGCAGGCGTGCATGAACATACACACCACTGCCCAAACATACTGCTTAGTACTTGGCGTGTCCCCTCCGCCTCCTCTCTTCACATACACTTACAGACAAACACACACTGGGTCTCCTCCTGTTCCCCACCTTTAGTGAATAAAGGAGAACAAGAGCTGATCTGATTGAGTTGGCAGCAGAGAGCGAGGTGGAGAGGTACAGTAAGGCCAGATGGATTATCTTAATCCTTCAGTAGATGATCACGGCAGAGGGGAAGATGAACCGGGAAGCTGTAAGCTCCCAGCAGACCCCTGGTACAATGTTTTCCTCCAGAGATGCAGGCTACTGAAGTAGATGCCATGTGAATACCACGCCGACAGGCTGGTATTATCCAAAACTCAAAAAATCTGAAATCATGAAGAAGCTTTTTTTCAAAAATGTGATGTAATCCGACCCGTACGGCCATTTCTGTGGCGGCCATTTTGTGTCAGGCCATCTTGTTTCCCTTCTCGCAAACTTTTGGTATGCTTTGATTCATATCCAAGTATGAGAAGGAACTTAAGGGGATTTGTGTGAAACACACTAATGCTGAACAATGTCAAGCTGCTACATGTAGTGTTTTTGCGGGGCTAAATTAACTGCACTCTGCCTAAAAGGCCATGCCAGACAAATCTAAACCCATAACTCCGACAGCTCAAAGTATTAAGGCTGTATAAACTGTTGCTGAATTATGCGGCTGCTTTTCCAGACTTAGTTTTTTATGTGTTTGTAACAATTTCTTTTCTTTTTCTCCCCCCCTCCCCACTCTCAGGTTTGTGGCTGGAAAAGGCCTGGTGATTTACCCCGACATCGGGGACAAGCTGGATATCATCTGTCCCAAAGCGGACCAAGGGACAGACTACGAATACTACAAGTTGTATCTGGTGAAGAGGGAGCAGGCGGAGAGCTGCAGTACAGTCCTCGATCCTAACGTCCTGGTCAACTGTAACAAACCCGAGAAGGACATCAAGTTCACCATCAAATTCCAGGAGTTCAGCCCCAACTACATGGGCTTGGAGTTCAAGAGGAACGTCAACTACTACATCACCTGTAAGTTTGTCGTGAAAGATGATTTATTGTTGATATTTAGCTTTTTAACCTTCATTTAACCGCAGAGGCCCGACTGAACGATCTGAGTAATAATCTCTGCTTCACACTCAGTTACACACAGTCACACCTGGGAGTTTCCTAGGAAAACTGCATTTTAATGGCCGCTGCAGCAGCACCACAGCAGCAGCTAGAGAGCAGAGCGGTATTAGGTGTTTAGGATGGAAATGTTCCATATCATTACGGGACCTTAAAGTGGCAACCTTGACTGACTGCTGAATGTTGGGTTTTTTATTTTTTACATTTTTGTGGTGGGAAAAATAGAATTTTCTGCAGTCGTCTAAAGTCACCGAGTAGATTTACTGCTGCTATTTAGTTCTGCGCTCGGGCACTGTTTCGATATTTCACTTAAAGTTTTCAGCCTGATTCTACTTTATTCTTTCAAACTGCTGTTTTACAGAGAACAACACAGCTATATTGCAGTTCCCACTAGATGCAGCGTTTTAGGTTTAAATATTGCTTTTTTGCTAAAACGTCAGTAATAAAATAAACACTTGTCTGTTTCTGTTTTACTGACCGCCAGCTGTCTTAAAAAAGCACAGGAAGCTGTTGACTTATTTATTCTAGCTTTTCCTCGAGCTCATACAGAAGAAAAGGCTTCAAATCTTTTGGAAATCTTTTTAAGCCTGAACATTACTGCCCTTGTTTGGTCTGAGATGACTGTGACAGTGACTTAATACACTGTTTTTAGTTTGTTTAGCTTTGAAGTTTATTATGTTGGACCTCAGTCTTTTATAACATGTATGTGTGTATATGTACTTTACATACGTGCATTTGTGTGCATATTATTATATTTAACCGCTGCTGATTGAAGTTAAATAAAGGTTAATTTAACACAACATAAACAATTAGAATGCAATTATATTATAATAATATGAGGTAATATTTCATTCCATTTCCTAAAAAATAAAAATAAAAAAGTACTATTTTTTCTTTTTTTTTCTACGTGATGGAAATGCAAAAATACAGTGCATTTGTTGCACTCTTATTTTATCGCTTCCACTAACTCGAGCGTACCTTTTCATCACCAGAGCGAAACGTTTCAGACAGATGGGCGTGCGATAATGCCAAATTTGTCACAGAGAGGCAGCTGAACATATATGGAGACTTCAGTTTGCAAAGATAAATAAATAGTGAACAGTTTGGGCTTAAATGTAGCTTTTCTTTTACGGAAATGTGTATTTTCTCTGTAATTAGTGCCAAAAGTAAAGTAAAACTGTAAAGCTATTTTTGGGAAATATTCTGGAAAATTATTAAGAAATTACAAACTTGTAGAATTAAAGTTTTTTGCCCTTCCATCTAATGTGTACTTTTACCATATTTTGTTTAGTAATAATGCTTGTGTAGTGTTAAATTTACTTACTAAAAAATTAAAGATTGTAGATTGTGCAAACTTTCCCCTACACATATTTTTTAGACACTGTCAAAATAAATTATTACTGCTTCCTTATTATAGGTGACTATTTTTGCAGTCACGCTGGAACAATAGCAGAGTCTTGCTCTCTGGTTGGCTTTAGGACAGATCTTTTAATTTGTAACCTCACTTGTCTGTCTATGAGTAAAGGACTTTTAGTAGAGGGTGTCAAAGGAACTGGGTCTGTCACTGTACTGGGTGGCGGTTGCTGCCTTTCACACAGATTCCTGCTCGTGTAATTTGATGCCGTAGTAATTACCTCAGAGTTAGCAATGGGTGTAAGAGCTGGAAGGAGTTCTCGTGGTTGGACTGCTCCTTTACGTACTATATTTTCCTTTAAGGATTGAGGCTCAGCAGGGGGAAAAAACTGATGGGACCGCATCTACCTCTAAACTTGGCTGTGTAAATCTGCTTCACCCAAGTGTCTGGTTGAGTAATTTAGCACTGAAGTAATGACCAGTGGTTTAACAGGTGGGGTCAGAGGAGCCGGAAAATCCAGAATCACAGCAGTGTCTGGTTCTTTGGTGGGTTTGAGGTCTTTCTCCTGGAGAATGTAGAAAACCTCAATCCTGTTACTCCGAACCCTGGAAAAAGGTTGACAGGGGGTGATTTAGAAACAAGTCAGACTTTTGGGATCTTGGGCTGAAACGTGCAATTTCAAAATGAACAGGACCATTTTAAACCTGATGGAATAGGAGAAGTTGTCCTGATAATCCTGGAAGATACCAATACCGGTCGGCCGCCTCCTCCTGCTTCTCTCTAAATACATCGAATGCCATGTTTTGGGATTTTAGGATGTCCCTAGGTTCGAGTCATCAGAATTGAAGCTGTTAGTAGTTGTGCATCAAATATAGCTTGCTAAAAATTCAGAGAATGGACTGTGGAGCATCTGGCCTTGAAACCTCATTTATTATTTGTATTTACCTGAAAAACTCACACCTGAAAAACCAGATATAAAGTGCAGTTTTGACACATTTAAAAGATAAAATCATTACGAATTTAAAGCAACTATTATAGATCCTCTTTTGGTTTCTAGCCTTGCCAGCATGAGAAGAGGCTTGGCAACTCCAGTTTAAACTCTCAAAGCCTTCAAAGAGAAATGAAAACAGGGGTTTTATCTCAGGTACTTTACTTCATTGCAAACAGTTTAACATGTAGGGGCGGTTGGTTTGTATATGTCTTATTAACTCACTGTCCTTTTGCCGTCCTTCAACACAAGGATTATCATGTCTTCAACAGCCTTAGTTTCTGGCTGACGTTGGAGGAGTTCTATCACTGGTGCGATCTAAAAAAACATAAAGCATATGATTCACACTTAAATGCACTCTGATAAGACTGCAGCAGACATTCATTGTTAGTTTTGGCTTGGTGGTAACAGTAAATCTCACCTGACA
Organism: Rhamphochromis sp. 'chilingali'; assembly: GCF_963969265.1. Lineage (NCBI taxonomy): Eukaryota > Metazoa > Chordata > Actinopteri > Cichliformes > Cichlidae > Rhamphochromis > Rhamphochromis sp. 'chilingali'. Next base: position 22,278,835 of record NC_137940.1, on the reverse strand, counting down.
TCTTTTAACTGTTGATAAGCCAGCCGAGCTGCAGAGGCAGATCGTGCATGAGCGTATCAAAAAAACAACATTAATTTGTTTTATTCGGGAAAGTCGAAAGACAACATGCATTTTTACTGTATATTATGTTTGTTTAGAACCACTCTTTAATGCTCTGCAGTCTGAAAGTCGACTAGGAGGAACTCTTGAAGCTCTTATTTGAACTGAGCTGTTTCTGTCATAAGCAGGAATCAGCACAGATGTGCATCAGAAGTTGCACCACCACCACGTGTTTACTGATATACACTGAGGTTTCAGAACGTCATCAAATGTCGTCTTTATCGTGGAAGGAGCTAATGATTTCAATCTGCAAAAAGATGAAACACTTGCTGTTTTTGTCTTTTTAATGGGATTCTGCACATGATAACATACTGAGCTAATAAAGGAAAATAAGGCCTTGTTTTGCTTACTTAGGCTCTAATTTTATCTTCTGTTAGTATTTATTTTTTTTTAAGTTGTCTGACTTTAAAACATTTCTAAAATTAGACGCCGAGTTTTGCTTGATCTTGTCTCAGAAAACAGTCAGTCAAAGTCTTCATTGCATCTGTGATTTATTCTGAAACTATTAGAGATGACTCTGACATTAGAAACACACTGTCTAAACTCATGCAACAAGCTGCCGTATGCCAGAGGATGACTGGCACAATGAGAAATTACTGCAGGAAAACATGGACCCAGTACCAGTCTCCTCTAATGAGGCGTGATACATAACAGTGTTTTATCCAACACATAATTAATTTTTTTATATTTCCAAATATTCACAAAACACGATTAATCTCCTTATGTTACATTTTTCCCAAATAAGAACATAAGTCTTCCTTGCATGGTTTAACTGTATAAAATGTAACTTTGGGTATAAAACATCTCAAAAGTTCAGATGTGTAGATTTTAGTCTCACAAGTGGCTTCTGTTTTTTTCACACTCTCCACACACACAAATTAAATCGCACATATGTTTCTCTTTTCATGTGTAGCGGTTTAATCGATACTTGCGAACTCCCCCTCACAAACGGGGATGCAGAGAAGCATGAAGCTTGTGATGTTATCAAGGGACGTTTTTAGAGAGGGGTGGGCTGCTGTTGCAACGCATCTCGTGGACTTTTAGAAATATTTCTTTGAGCTTTATTACGCCCACATGTCTTGCAGATAACACCTTGGGCATTTTTTATTGTTATTTTTGGGCGTCTTCCTCAAAGTTTTGCTAACCAGCTGTTCGCAGAGCTTCTCCGCATATTGTCTTCATAAATATTAGAGCGAACTTTATTAATGGCACATGCATCTCCGTGCATCTCGACTGCGGTTTGAGCGAACATCAGCTTTACTTTAGCTCGAATGAGCTTTTCTGCAACGTTCTCTTGTGTCTCTGCTCCGTAACAGCATTCCTGCTGATGTGTGTTTTTTTATGTAAGCATTAGGAGCACTTAACACTCTCTCCATAGTGTTTTCTCACAGAAGCAGTTGTAAATCCTTCACGGGGGAGTCTGGTCGTGCAGAATCCAGCCTGATGGTGGATCATTATTAGGCTCATATACTGTAACGTTTTCGTGTCAGCAGTAATCGGATGTAGTATTTGTCTTGGTATTATGGTAATGTTGTTGTCCTTTGCAACAGGAAAAGCTTGTTTTATTTATTCCACCGCAGCCTGTGCATACACCATGACACACTTCATCTATCATTTAGATAATGGCCATGTGTGGCTGGCGCATATGTGTGTGTGTGTGTGTGTGTTATGTGTGCATTTCCTTGAGGGAGCAAGAGAAGAGAGAATAAGCACCTGCATTGAACGCACCGCCTGCTTTACCTGTGCAGCAGTGCACTGTGTGTGTGTGTTTGTGTGTGTGTGTGTGTTGAGGCCCCCTTAGGCAAGCTTATCCCTGCCTAGAAGATGTGAGTAGGTTATCCCAGTGACTCTGTGGGAATGTGGTCCGGTCAGCCAGCAGAGCGGTGTAAATCTGCTCTGTGTATAATGACCTGGCTTATCTGCTCTGATTAACGGTCAGACGGGAAAGACACCGTTTGAGATCAGAAGAAGACGCACAGGGGAGTGGACATTCCACTCAATCTACTGGCAGTCTTTTTCTTGTCCACACCCGACCTCCAGTCTGACTCCGTGGCTCTGTTAGCCCCTTTATCATTCGCACACCCCCACTCCCATCCTTTACCTCGTCTCTTTCCGTGGGGCAGAATAAGCAACAAAAGGTTTGGGGTAAAGTAAGCACCAAATGGTGAGCGTGTGTGTGTTGACTCTGGTGATCACCACAGGGGATCCCGTCCACTCATCCCAGCCCCGCTCTTACAGGAGTCGTGGTGGGTTTAAAGGTCAAAATTCATGGCCAAGGGGTCACGGAAACACAGCAGGGGGGTCAGTAATGATAACCCTGCACTGATCTTAATCCCAGACCTTCAGTTCCCTCCATGCCAGCTATGTACACACACATACACATTCCCACCCCCCATCCAGGTGTAAAAGCGGACAAACTGGTTATATTTCATTGCGTTGTCTAAACACGTGGATTTTGAACGAGCTGTTTGTGAGCAAAATGACTGCGGCGCGTTTAGGGGTTAGAGGCAGGAGAGGTGATTTTAGACAGGAGGCTTTTAAAGGAAAAGGAAATATAATGGGGAAAATGAGCAACAGAGCGGTAAGAGAGAGAGGGAGGACAAGCATACACGCCTGTACAAATATATACACAGGCACTCTTTATATGTCACCTAGCAGGGGCCAAAAAAAAATAGTCCCTTCATTTTCTCTCCCATTCGCTCCTCATTGAGATAATGTAGCGTGACTGCTTGGTTAGACGTTTGCAGTGGTTAACCGGGCCGGTAAAGCTCTGCTAGATATAAGTGAAAAAGGGCCACGAGGCAGGAGACGGAGGCAACCTATCGTGGTGCACTTCTCCTCTTCCCGTGTAGCGGGGCAGAGTACGCCTGATGCCTCCCGACAGCTGTCACTCTCCATCACAGTGTACCATCATGGACACTGACACGCACAGACTTCCCCACCAGAATGCTGCCGCAGTGGTGCACACATTGTCTTACCTCCACAAGATATGCCCCACTGAAAGAGAGAAAGTAGGCAGGAAGGGGGAGAGGGGGGGGGGGAGCAACCGAAAAGGAGGAAAAAAAAAAGCCCAAAAACATTATGTCTGCTCACGGCAAACAGTGTAGCTGATTTTATTTCTTTGACTTTCCACATAAATCTGTCGGAACACCTTCTGATTGTTTGTTCTGGAAACAGAAAGAGACTGTTGTTGTCATCTGAGAATAAGTCAGTCACGAAAGACCCGTATTTATCTCCCAAAACACTTAAAGATGGGTGCTTATCCAGTATTTGAAAATCACTGCCCGAGAACATCTGACAAACTGCATTTGACACACTGAGATGATTTTTTTGCTCACGCCTCATAATATGCTTTTTGATGTGGACTCTCCTCTACATAAGTATCTCTATTTATTTTTTTGCTTCAGCCCACACATAATACCCCTCCATCCAACCACCACCTATAGCAGTCATCTTCCCCCTGGATAACATTCGCATATATAAGAATTTTTTTTTTTGGTCTTGGAATTGTTGGAGGTTGAGAATGAAACCCTGGGCTCGGCTGCAGAAGATCACAAGATCCTCCCTTGCCCCACATTTGCATGCAAGGACATAAACTCTCTATCATACCTCGCATGCACTAATGCAAGGTTCACAACTTCAGGAAGCTGGAAACACGCATACAAATGCAAAGGCACGTACACAGCCAAATAAATATACATCGACACTAGTGGCTCGATTATGATGTAGCGCAATAACAGTAATCTGATTTTTTAAAAAAAAGTGTTAAATGTCATCTTTTAGAGTTAACATAAAATTACCATAATCAAATCACAGGCACTCAGAAACAAGGCAGCTGCAGTTGTCAGCGGAGCATTTAAACTACACAAAGGCATTTTGATTGTCAGATTATAGAGATGCAAATAACTCGCACATTTCTTAACTGGCAATTAAATGATTTTTTTGTCAAGAAATGATAACTGTTAACATCTGGTAGCCTCCCTCTGTAAAAATCACACTGAAATATTTTAATTACAAGCAAGAGGCTCCGTGTAGGATTTTCCTTTTGCATCAATTATGGCCTCTCCTACATACTTATTATAAGTAGAGAACAAAAGCTGTATTGTTTCATTGCATATTTATCAGATTGTGGACATTGAAGAAACAGGCACTGAAATAATAATTTGGAATGTTGGCAAACATTTCTGTCTGTCCTGTTTTGTAAAACGTTACAGTTTAAAAGCATAAAAGACTCTAAAAGCAATATTAATGAAGCAGTTTTAACATCCTTTTGATTCAAAAGTTATAAATAGCATTTGTAAAACAAGCAAAACACAAAAGATGCCTCGAGTAACCCTTAAATGTAATCATACATGATTAAGTTCAGTGTGTGTTTTAAGTTATTGAGTATTGATCGTAGAGAGTAATAGTTGTTGATTGACTAAATAACTGTCATTGATGTTACTGATTACAGGTTAAAGCGGCTAATCAGTAAGCTTTAAAGGATTCCATTTTCAAAAGTAAACCCCGCTAACAGGTCAGGTTATCACCGGTGAAGCATCATGGCCTGGACTAAGGAGATTTAACCCCCACCACCACCACCCTCCCCCCGTGAGTGAACATAGCCCAGTGTTTATTAGAGTGCCAGTGTAATATATGACTTTCTGCTTGCTTTGCAAATCTATCCGGGCCGCCTCTGCTAGCTCTCCTTTGGATATTTCATTCAGAGAGGGTTAGCAGGCACAGCATGATTGTCGCTGGTTATTGCCTTTCGTTTATTACAGAGGAGCTTGTTTAGAGTCGGAGGCGGGGGGGGGGGCATTGAAGGGTTGTGGGGGGGGGGGGGGGGGGGGCTATTTGGTAAGTGGAGGGGGGGGGGGCTGCTCATGTGACTGTACAACTGAATGGTAACCATTGGTTACGACTGAACCCGTTGCTTCTAGATGAAGCTGATATATTCATGTATTCATCTCAATTAGTCCTCTCCGTGCATCCCCCAAACGCAGACACTCATCCCTCCTCGGCTGTGCTCCGCGCTTATCTTATTAGAATATTTTTATCCTGCGCGGATGCGAGGCCTCGCGCTCTGCTCTTTCCTGCGATGTCATTCCTTGTTTCCACCCCTTAAACCATCCGTCCTCTGCTCTCACGTTTCAAAGTTTTATATGTGTGAGTGTGTGTGTGTGCATTTGCAGGTGCTGTGGGAAGTCTGTTCAAGTCGTTTTTGTTAACCGCTATCTTAGATCTCCTCTCAGCACAGAGGCCACGAGAGACCGCAGAGCTGACTCAGAAGCAACAACACTGTTGATTTTTTTTGTTTTGTTTTAGTTTTTTTTCCAACCCTCTCATCTAGCACAAACTCATTTGTCGAATTACTATTTCTCCAGGAGCGATTTTCAGTTGTCAAACGTGGCTTCCTGGGCTTGTTTTAATTTCATCCTCTATGCTGAAACTACCTCTGTGGTTTTTACAACCCCTAAAATAGCTTCAGGCAAAAAGAAGGAGAGGCATATTAAGACTGCTGGTTAGCTGCATTTTTGGAGTCCGCGATGATTAGGAAAAGTAAATGTAGGACATGGAAAGACGAGCGTCAATGTCCATAAGGCAAATTATACTGGACAATGGCGTATTGCTTTAAAAAAAAAAACACGTAAGCAGAAACACGGGATAAAACAATGAAGGCCCGTAATCTAAAACACTCTGGAAATGCATATTTTCCTTTCCATCAGAGATTGTCTGAGGTTGTTTGCCCTCTGCGTTGCCAACAACACATATTCTCAGTGTCTTTCTTCTCTGGCCAATAACTGAGCTCAAATCACAGCTCTGTGTCTGTCAGATGGAGCTTGCTCTGCCTCTCCACCATCCCTAGAACAGCGGTTTGTCTTTTCCAAGGCACACTCTGAAATGGCTTTGTTTTCCGACAGCCATTCAGTGGCACCCTCAGCCAGGGCCTGCCAAGAAGTCCGCCTCCCCCGAGCTGGAGCCCGGACTTGTTTACACAAACTCATCGGAGAAATATGGATGTATAATTATAGAGGCTGTTAGTTTTAATGTCGCATCCTCGCTATGGAAACCCACTGCGTGCTTGGTCAGCTCCGATGACGGGTGGCTGATGAAACTCTGACCGGGTATGGCGTGAACATTTCTGTGGGAAGAGTTTTAGGGGAACGAGATAGAAGGGGAGGGGGGCAACTTCTTGATGGAATCGAATCAACACAGAGCAAAGCAAACAAACATGAATCACAAGGCGGTGATAGAGATTGCTGTGGTTGTCCGACGCATAAATACAGAGTCTAAATACTGCTCTGCAGGCCAGGACCAAACCCGTTTCTGTGAATTCAGCTCAGCGGCAGTGTTCCATTCCAGCACGACCGCAGGCACACAAACACAGTAACAGGAGCAGACAAACACACAAGAGGCGTGTGCGTTTGTGTGTGCGTGCATGCATGCGCGCCCAACACACAGGCATAAATAAGCACAAAGCCACATAAGCAAATTCAAATATATATATATACTCATAAGCTCACACTAGATTGCAAATAGATGCTTGCACAAAAACACAATCTGCTCGCACACATCCGTCCTCCATCTCTCTCCCTCTCCACAGATTTGCTTGCCTAATAGAAGCTGCTGTATGCATTGTGCTGTAGCTCAGCACGAGATATTCTCAGTCAGCTGTCCCACGAGTGAAAAGCGTGCACGCTGTCGGGAGCTTGTGCACGGGTGCCACGACGATTGGTTGTTTGGATGGATGGATGCTGAAAAGAAACGTGTCTTCAAATGAATATGTGTTGCGTTTTGAGTTCAGGCTCGCGCCGCCTCTTGCAGCGACTCGATGATTTCGTACATGTTTTTTTTTCTCCCCAAACCCATGGGTCCAATTTCTCTCAGTCTCTTTTCTGTTCGTCTTTTCCTCCCCCCCTCCAACCCCCTTCCGTGCAACTTAATCTACCTCTCCATCCGCCTTTGCTGTTCCACCTATTTTCTCTCCTCCTTAGATCACCCCTCCACCCTCTCCCATCCCTCTTGCACAGTGACAGATTCTTCAGGAAACTGTTTCGAGTAAGCTAGACATTTTTGTGTGTGTCTGTCTGTGTTGTAGCTGTTTATTTGTGCTTGGGGGCACCAAGGTGGTAGGGCGGTGGGGGGGTGGGGGATCCTGAGCCTCAGTCTCTCTCCGCTCATCGGACTAGAGGTTAAGCTCCTGAGCTCTTTTGCTGGCCTGTGCCAAAAAAACACTGGTCCTCGATCAGCGCCGTCTTTACCGTGTAAACGATACCAAGGATCAGGAGAGAGGAGAAAGAGAGGATGTAATCAGTGTGTGTGTTTTGTGTTTGTGCATGTTTGTATATGCGTGTCAATTGCTTGCCTTTGTGCATATTAGGATGTAATCAGCAGCATGTTCTCTGTGGTCTGCTGTGCTTTTCTGATTGGGTTTTTTTTGGGTGGTTAACGGGGGGAAAGGGAGGAAAAAGCGTGTTTCTTTCCCTGCTTCTTGTGTTGCAAGCCTGGCTTCAATGCTCGAGGAGCCGAATTGCGGTTTTGGAGCCTTGCTTGGAGCCCTGGTACTTTTCACATCAGCTCCATTATACACCCCACACCCACTTTAATATTGCTATATATCTAAAAAAAACCAAAAAAACAAACCAATATAAACATATGTACATATATATATGTATATAAAAATATATATGTATATAATATATAATCCATCTGCCCATGTGCCACCATGTGTCTCAGGTTTGACCGTGTGCGTTTTACACTGCATGTTAGCTGCAGTCAGCTTTGCTCAGTCGCCTCCATGTTAGCAGGTACAGGAGATTCCCCCGGGGCCCAGGCACACAGGCTCACACGTTAATGTGCAAAAATTCACACATGCGGGCACACACACACGTGTACGATCGCAGGGACACGTGCACGCCCACACACCTGTGCACTGTCCTCTCTCTGTCTGTCTTTGTTCTGCTTTTTGCAGATTTTGTTTTTGTGGACAACAGATGGACCGACGTCGACTCTGTCCTCCATCACAAGTACACCCTCTGTCTCTTTCACTGACATCTCTCTCTCTGCCCTCTATCTCACTGCCTTTACATTATAATCTCTCCATCGCTGCAACACATCATCAGTTAGTTACTGAGCGAGAAAAAGCTCCAGTCGCTGATTATTGCAGGATCTCTTTTTCGGGGGGGTTGTTTTTGTCGTTAATTGAGTAATATCTCTCCGCTTTTTGATGGAAGCTGCTTTCTGACATCTTGTAACAATTAATCCACGTTTAGCTGAATCTTTCCCTTTTGATGTTGCTCACACCTGATTATTATACAAGCAGCATCATTAGCCTGAAGGCAGTTTTCTCACCTGGGTCAGTGCCTGGACTCTGCATCCTCCCCGTCCACCGGTACGGTTTCTTCTCACTTAGATTGCCTCATTTGGTTTGTTTTGCATCGCCTGTTTGAGAGGGGAAACGCTGCGCCTGCAGTAGGAATTATTGTTTGTTTGTTGGTTTCTCCATCTTTGATGTGTGTTATTGTGCCGAGAAACACCGGGCTCACTCAGCTGTCATAACTCTCCTCTGGAGGCCGTATTGAAAAGGTCAGCGAAAATGAAGCTCCTCTCTTGGGGGAGGATGAATGGATATGGTATAAGAGAGCCGCACAGACACACGAGAGCCTCGCACACTTAAAAATGTAAATGCATTACAAACATTTTGTACACGTCAGCGTGAGTGAACGTCGAGTTCGTCGACGTGTTCCATTGCTTCACCTCTGGTTTCTCTCGCGGCAAGGTCACTCAAAGATGGCTCCTAGAGCTAGTCTATGTTTTTTTGGACCCTCACGGCCTTTGACATGACACTGCTATCTCCCACCACATTCCGATCCATCCCAGTGGTTCTTTTATCAGCCAGCGTGGGCTGATTTGTGGCTCGTGCGCCCTCAGAGGTGGATCGAGGAGGGCGACTCCTTTCTGGAGTCCAGAGTCCCATATCGGCCTTTGTAGACGACCACAGAGGCCGGAGAAAAGACAGCGAGGATCAGGTTTATCATCTGTCGGGATTTAGCGGGTGAACCACGGTTCACCTCGTGTGATTAGCAGTACAAATGAAGCAGGACGGAGGAAAAAAAAAAAAACTTCAATGAGCATCCTGCTGAGGATCGAGCTTACTGGGGGACCTTGTTTGTACATCTGCCTCCTGATTACACATGTGCAACCTCACAATAGCACTACCACCCACTAATGTGGATGCTGCGGGATGTTTTTAAGGACATAACCACTGGGATTTATAGTAGGCTAAGCTAAATACAAAGGCATTTTCATGAGAGAAATAATAGGATAATCAGTGTTGTACACCCCCCCCCCCCCCCCCCCTTAACAGTACAATAAGAATGAGGCCAGATTGCTGCAGTTTTGTTTTGCAAAAACAATTTATGGATTCAGCGTTCAGCAAGAGCATTGTTAATGCATTTGCTTTGGAGAAAAACAGTTTTTAGTGCATTCAAATAAAAATGTGCTCCTCATGCATTTAACATTTGTGCAAAGAAGGCAGCAGTGTGCTATGGAAAGAGTTTTCTTCTACTTGAGGCATAGTGAAAAGGTGTCCCTCACAGTTATAGCATATAAAACCGCAGTTAGACCTTGTCCTTTGCAGCCTGTGAAGTAATCAGCTCTCATGTCAACAGTAAGGACAAAACTTGAGAAAAGCTGAATATCTTCAGACCAGTGGTTCCCTCATTATGGTCACAGTGTGGGATAAGAAACAGCCGTTCTTTTCCATTAATGCAGAAATGACGTTTTTCTGACTTTTGTAAAGGATGCCCAGTTGTTTTTTTTCTTATGGATAATGGTATCTGTCCCAAAACTGGCTTCATTTAAATGACTCACACAGCCAAATGTTCATTTGCTAGTTTAATTCCTCAAGATGGGCTAACAGTCATAACATTAATACTTAATACGCAACATAAAATAAATAAAAGTCTGAATGCGTGGCTTAGTAGTGGACAAAATTCACACGTCAAACCACTTCTTCTCCTCTGAAGATCCCCTGTTGGTATACCTTATTCATCCCGTGTATTGAATTTTACTTTCTGATTTATCGCCGCCTTTACGATTTTTGACACATTTCATGTGAGGCGCTCATTTCAGGGCAGTTACTCTTAATATTCTCAACAGATACTTGTCTATTTTGCCTGCCATCTCTCTTGGCATCTCCCCAGCTCCCCCCCCCTGTATAAAATGACAGTTAATAGAGAATGAAAATTGAATATTATGCTCCATTTCTTTGTGCATAACTTCCCAGAGTGAACATGACCAAATGAAATTGCAACAATGTTGAAGGGAGGTTTTTTTTTTTTTTTTAAATTTTATTATTATTTCAACCTGAAGTGATCATTCATGCTGCGAAAAAAAGGTTCCTCATAACAAATTAGAACAGATTAGAAGTTAGTGAGGATGTTATCAGTCGAATGAAGATTTGAACTGAAATACGCGGTTAGAAGTCATGTTGATGGATTGTTAATGTGGATTAATGGACATTTGGAAGATGACAGCGATAGAAAGCAAACCGAGTCTCCGGCGGGATTAACGGGACAGCAAATACAGAACTGGCTTCTGTCTTTAACAGGGATGAAACTCATGCTCATTGTTAGCTGCACACACAGGCGTGCAATCAAGCCTTGTGCACACAGACATAATGGTTAAGACCGAGATAAACACCAACTCAGCAACTCCTATGTGAACCATATTAACCTTTAGCTTTAGAGAGCTCGTGTGTGCGCACACGTGTGTGTCCCAGCATGTGCAGCATCCCTGCTAACCTTTAGCTCGGACCGATAGGAAGGTGAAATGCCAGTTTTTTTTTCCTCTCTCTCTCGCTGACCTACTTTCCCCTCTACTTATTTCTCTGAACACGCAACATTTCAGCTGCTATTAGTCAAATGATGCGCTGTCTGCTGGGGGAGTTCAGAGGCAACGGTGTGTTTGTGTGTGTGTGTCTGTGTAGGTGTGTCACCCGTGGCTCGTGTAGCACCCTTGAATACACTAAACTAACAGGTGAACAATGTGTGTGTGCGCCCACTAAGGCTGTACCTAGGAAAAAACAAACATACCTTATTGACAAGGAACAACAGCAAACAAAGAAAAATAACAGTCACAACTGTCTGTTTTTTCAAATGGTTAAGCCTGTGTAATTACACATTTATAGATGCTGGTCATCTAAGGCAAAGAGAGTTACTCCAGGCCACTACTTCAGGCTTTTCCCCCCCCCAGTTGTTTCTCTGCAAATGATTAGTGTTAAACTGCTGAGGTTTTCTGTGGCTGCAGCTCGATGATATCGGTGAAAAGAGCCATTACTGCCAATTAGCTACTCTGTCATTAGGGAGGGTTGTGTGGGCTACTGGCAACTTCTCCACACAACAGAATATATTATAGCTAAAATAACTGGTAAAAGTTGAAATAGCCAATATCTAAAAAATGCCCCATATTGGGAGCATTGGGAGCTGTGGGTAGGCTTTAACTGTAGTTGTCGGCGTGGTTTATTAAATTTATATTGAATGCTGTTGGCGCCGTCGTTGCTTCTCATAACTTTTAATAGTGTATGCAACAGCTTATAGTATTAGGAGCTTTAAGCCTCGCCTTCCATTGGGTTGCACAGTTTTATTGTGACAATCGATTGCATTCAGAATTCTGCACTCCCTCGGTGTGCACCTGTCAGATTGTGTGGGCTCAGGCTCTGAAGCATGCTTGCACATTTTGAGCAGGCCGCGTTTGTTTTCCCTGTGTGTTTGCAAATTTGTGCGCCTTGGATGTGTCTGCGTGCGCTCGTGCTGGGTGGGGTGCGAGAGAGAGAGAGGTTCAGGATGTGATGTTGGAGCGCGCTCAGTCTGTTCGTGTTTGAGACAGATGACTTGCCCTGCTCCCCAAGGTCCTCCTGTTATTCTGCATCCTTTATCTCCTACCGATCCGACAGACGGCCCTGCACCGCGTGCCTACTTTTTGTTTGTTTGCGTGTAGGTGTGCGGTGTGTATGTGTGTGCAGACTACTTGTGATCGCGCACGGGACAGTGACATCCTCTATCTTCATCCAAGTGTGTGTGCGGACACGAGGGGAAGTTTGATGCTGTGTGGGAGCACAGGGGTTTTGTAGCATGCTGAGCTGGGAAATGAAGAGTGGAAAGTGCAGTGGTGTAAAAACTCTGCCCCACTGGATCCAGTGTAGAGGTGACACGCAGACACCCACAGCTAAATGATGCAGAAGCTCTCTGTGACTGCAGGCTGTGGAGTCTTGTAGAGACGCACACATTCCAAGGATAGACACACACACAGACACTTTGGGAGCCGCTGACAGGTCCTCTGCAGAGGTTAAAAGCTGTCATAAGTAGCCTTGAAGCACTTACCCTGTAGGGCTAGCTGGAAGTTCATAATGCCGTACCTCTGTCTTGATAATCTAGGACCACACACCTACACATAAAACACACACTCAATAAAAAAGTTGCAAAAGTCATATATATTCCCAGTGACATCTGTACACATTTTTACAAATGTGAGCTCCAATGCACATAAATGTATGTGCACACTCACACAGTTTACTCAAATGGATCCAGTTGCACAAGCCAAAAAACACACACAACTGAATACTTAGGGGAGAGTGTAAGAGAAATGTTGAGTGTGAGTGAGAGAGAAGCAAGCTGGCCGAAACACACACACACACACACACACACACACACACACACACACACACACACACACACACACACACACACACACACACACACAGTAATGAACACAAATATTCAGATGCACACAATCCAGCACACATATGCTTCCTTTACTTCACAGAGAGATCACCTCCCACTTCTTCTCTCCAAACGGAGCCTGCCTCCTCCTCCTCCTCCTCCTTCTCAACTCCTCACTTCATCACCTCCTTCCATATTCCCTCACCGGCATATGCACGCACACCCATCCTGCAAACCCCTACACACGCACACTTCAGACAGATCAAATCTCACCCCTGTCCAGCTCGCACACTCTCTCGGAATGTCCAGCTTCGTCTCCCGCCCCTCCTCGCACCCCTGCACGCACTCCTCTTTCCATCCCTTCCCTGATCACCACACATGTGCTCTGCTCACACACACACCTCTCCACTTCACCTCCCTCTCTCACAGCCCCACAGCACCTCACCCACCCCCTCCTCCTCATCCTCCCCCCACCCTGCGCCATCCCATAGTGCTCTCTGCTGGGAGGATTTAGAGGTACCCTGTAATTTTGGTGCCGGAGGAGCTCTTAAGTCCCGCCTGATCTTTTGGCTACACAGGCAGCCTGTGTGTGTGTGTGTGTGTGTGTGTGTGTGTGTGTGTGTGTGTGTGTGTGTGTGTGTGTGTGTGTGTGTGTGTGTGTGTGTGTGTGTGAGTGTATGCATCATCTCTGTTCACTTCTGTAGGCCCAAGTTCTTACATGTCTGTATATATATTTCTTGCAACCATTTCAAGTGTGTGTGTGTGTGTGTGTGTGTGTGTGTGTGTGTGTGTGTGTGTGTGTGTGTGTGTGTGAGAGAGAGAGAGAGGATTCTAATGAGGGCACAGGAGAGGAGCTCCCCCTCTGGCTGTATACTGAAGCAGTGAGCTAAGCAACAGTTGTGTGCACTGGGCCGCTAACCAGCCTTAAACCTCGTCTCTAACGCTGCTGCTACCTGCTCTCTGTACCCTCAGCAAAGTGGCTCCTGAGAGCAGACAGCACGTGGTAATGCCAGAGCTGGTGCATGGTGATGCTTGCAAGAGTAAATTGTAAAAAAAAAAAAAAAAAGCTTTTGAATGTGAAGATGAGAAAATCATCTGTGTCCACCCTCATTACTCAAAACCACATTCATTCTAACCTAAATTCAATATTGAATTTCCAAAATGGCATAAAAAATGCGCGGGACTAGCGTTGAAGATATCACTATTTTATATTGTCTGTCAGGTTTTATTACTGAAAAGAAACACGGGAATTTAAAAAAAAAAGCCTCGGCCAGGCTGAGAGAGCACCCAATTCATCAGAGATGATGTGAAAAGTCTGAATGAATTTTCTTTGCTGGTGCCAAACCTGCGGAGGAGGCTACGTGGGAGAGTCGGCCAGTGAGAGGTTGGAGGTTGATTACTTATTTCCATTTCTATTTCTAGGACAAAGAAATGGAAGGCTGATGGGTTGGGACATCTATTTAGATCCATTTCATTCCACCATAATCAGGCTTTAGCCATGCCCTAATACTAAGGATTAGAAAAGGTTCAAAGTGCAAACATCTAGATCCCCCAGTATTATTTCCAGTCTGCCAACCTCACTTTGTGTTTGTGTCTGTGGAAGAGTGTGTGTGAGTGTGTGCATGCATTCTTGCATGCATGCCAGATCTGCTGGGGTGGGTTATCTCTGGAATCAGGCGCATAAACCTAATCTAACCCTCTCTGTGCTTATTCAGGAGTGAAATATTTTGTGCAAATAGGCCCTCTTTTCCTTCTCACCACTTTGATTCTGGTTCGGTAATGTAAACAAAAGCCGAGATAGGAAAGTCGCAGGTATGAGAAATAGCCATTTCTGCTGTGACGCTCTGTTTGATGCAGACACTCATACCTGCCACAGCTGCGTTAGCTCCCTGCTTTTGCCTCAAATTGATGAAAAAGCTCTTTGTGCTGGTGTTTTTCCTTGATGCTAAGTGTAAATGATCAGATTGTGGTTGTGCCTGTTTATGTATTTAGCTTTTTTTTTGAAAATATAGACATTATTACTGGTGGTTACTGTGACTACCCAGTGCCTGCTCAGCTCGTCTAAGTGGAAGTCTGAATGCTGTAGAGAATGGAAGTGGGGGGGTGGGGAGTGTTGTCGGTGGTGTGTGTGAAAGGTAGCCAATGAATGTCACCTCTCATCCACTTTCTCATTAAACAACCTGCTCTCTGTCTGTCACATGGGCTCTATCCATCCCCTGGTTTGGTGCTTTGGGCAGATGTTGCACGCATAGACACACACACAGCAGCGTTACGCACACTCGCGGACACACAGCCCATTGCGCTGTATGAAAGCAAGCCCCCCCCCCCGGGGCTGGACAGGAATAATAAGCAGCAGATGATTCATGATAGAGATGGGGAATGTATTCAGCAGGACCACCTGAGTGACCTCATTTAGCAGACCTGAGAATAAATATAGACCACCGCTTCGCACTCTAGCCTTAGCTCGCGTTGTCTTGGCCAGTCAGTGGTGCGTCTCTCACACTTCTCCCACTCTTCTCTTCAGAGCACCTCGGGGAGCAGCCCTTCCACTCTACCCTGTATGTCCTTGTGAAGTCTGTGTGCACTGGTGTATTTGCAAGCGCCTACATTCACATATGCATGTTAATGGGTTATGCTTTAGGTAATGTGTGCAGTAGTTGTACGTGTGTAGCGTTGGAACGGGAGCCTTTCTTCCAGGCCAGCTCTCCCCCCCCCCCGTAATGCTTCTCCTTGGCCGATACATTCGTGCTGTCGATATTTCCCAACATCAACATTTGGCACCTGGTTTCTCTTATGACTTCAGCAGCTGTAGATCTTTTGTTCCCCCCACTAGTCACTCTGTGGCCAGTGATCCACACCCACAAAAAGGGCCTTAAATCATACAAAAGCCATTCTTTGGAGCCGTCGGCTTTATTAAAAAAAAGCAACATTCCTTCATGCAATGACCAGCTCTTTCTGTATTCTGAACCGCTGTACTCTGAAACAGTTTGTTCCCCCAAATCATTAGCAGCAGACTGGGAGTTTCTTTGTTCTTCATGCTGTCGTTCCTTTATCCCCGTGTGTTTTTATCTCTGCCCGAGACACACGGGAAGACCCAATTCCCCAGTTTCCTCTTTCCAAAATGCGACACGACCGTCGGCCTTTTAATATCTGAAAATCCAGATTTGGATTAACGTCAGTATGCGAGGGATGAAATGAAAGAGAGGGAGGGTTAAAGAGGGGAGGACAAATTGAGTGAGAGGAAGAAGTGATAGAATGAGCGAAAGGCTTTTAGATTTAAAGAGGAGGAAGCTGGCAGTATGTCTTTATTTGCAGAGTAAGGTTGGGGGTTCTGAGAAACATGGCTGGCAGGTTTTTTTCCTCTGATCTTTGACATGATAGATGTGAATGCACCGATATCAAGCAACACAGGAATGCACGTTTCTTAACGGTGTGCGAGTTTCGAGATTTAGTGCAGGTTTTTAAATGCGCTCAACAGTTGTCTCTTTAGTTGATTTCCATCTTGAATAATACTTAAAAATGATTCACATAAGGAAATGTGGTTAAAATTGGACACATTTAATCGGATTATGAGTTTCCACTGGTACAGTAAAGGGCTGAATTATTTGACTTTTAAATGGCCTGAATGCAAACAACATATAAAGCAATCATCTCTTTATAAATCCTGCTCTGTTTTCAGTCTCAGTTGTTTGGCTAAACAGAGGCCCCAGAGGGGCAACTTATCATTATGCCACATCAGTACTGCACAGGCCCGTTCAGCCAGCCTGAAGGAATAGTTAATTTAGATGACAGGAGTAAGTTAACACTGAGTAGATTTGCTCTCCTGGAGAGGATATAAAATTCATAGCATGAAGCTCACTGTTAGTCAGATTATTCAAGCGCCTTTGAGATTGATCTTCAAAGAGCTCATTTTTTTGTATAACCTTGCCCTGGAAATTTAAAAATTGAACGAAGAGAAGAAATTTGGTGGAAAATGGCAGGATGAGGTTAGCACTTGTGGCAGCGTCTGGGCCATTCGGGGGCTGGGAGACGGGTGTGCGCCTTCAAGACTGGAAACAGGCCTGTTCACCTCACTGTCTTTGAATGTTCCCTTTAGAAGAGACACAGTCCCTGTGTAGACTTTACATAAATCATAAGACTCACTTAGTCGTGAGTGTTCTTTCACATTAATGCCCCACGTAAATTTCAAGTCTCTCTCGCTCTTATTTTTTTTCTGGTCCTGCGCAGCGCCGGGCTCCTCTGGCCCCCTCGTATATATTTCGGTGTCCGGTTCACTCAGTCGTGTTGAGTCTACAGCGAGGGGGATTTTGCC
This sequence comes from Rhamphochromis sp. 'chilingali', assembly GCF_963969265.1. NCBI lineage: Eukaryota > Metazoa > Chordata > Actinopteri > Cichliformes > Cichlidae > Rhamphochromis > Rhamphochromis sp. 'chilingali'. The sequence goes on along the minus strand of NC_137940.1, from coordinate 22,261,720 downwards.
AAAGAGCCCCTGACATGATGTTATCACAATCCTTCTTGCAAATTATCGAGTTCTCCGGCCACGCTGACAAAATGTTGTGGTTCTCGTTGTAAATTTGCCGCCGACTCTTGAGTGCGATCTGATAATGTAGCATAATATTAGTGCAATTCATTATTTGGTTTTCTTCAATTTTGCCGAAGCACAAAGCTGAAATCCCACAGGGCAACAAAATGTCAACATTAATAACACTTAGGAGTGATGGGACATGAATCAGCTAGATGAGCTTTTACGTCGCTCCGGAGCCAAATTTCAACACAGAGCGATACAACATCAGTTTCTAGCAGGGGAACGCGTGTAGAAACACTGATGCACCGTGCCAGCCGTGTTTGTAGTGCATTGTTTGGACCCACCCAACTCCCCTGCCTGTTGCCAAGTCTGCTTCTCTTTGTGTCATCATTAGATAAGCAGCCTCTCCAAGACTATCTCATCATAATGAGGGTGCCATCTGAGGCAATCACCCAGGGAGATGGTCATTGAGTTAAGAGGGAGGGAAGGGGAGGGGTAGAGCCAGATAGTGCTGATAAAAAAAGAAGACTAAAAAAAACTAAATGAAGTGAGCGGAGGGGAAAAAAAGCAGGGAAAGAGAGAGCAAGACGGATAATGCGAGGAAGAGAAACAAAAGCATTTCAGAGGAAGGGAGTGAGTTGAAACGGCAGACTAAGCGGAGATGGAGATCATTTGGGGAATTCCAAAATTAGAGCTGCCATCATATGCACCCACACAGGCGCATGCCCACACACACACACACACTCGAGCACGCATACAGCCGTGTGCTTAGCTGCCCAGTGTTAAGGTCAGAGTCACACTCTGTCTCCCTAGGTCATTATCATGGGCCCTAAAATAGACGGCCAATTGTATCGCGGTGTCTGAAGTGAATGTGACATTGAATAAACAGCCCTCAACCCTGAGCTCCTCGCTCAACTTATGGAACGAGCGTGCGCTTTGAAACAAATGCAGAGAGGCTGACACGCACACATGCACCAATATAAAAATGGACACACACACACACTGAGGGAGGCATTTAGCTCGCTGCAATACCAGCAAGTAGTGACACATGTGGCTGCTGGAGGAGTTGGCAAGCAGCTGGAAGTCTTGCTGGCATGCCTCACTGCTAAACTATGCACAAGTAGAAACACACACACACACACACGCAGGTTTGACCATGTTTCTTCTCTTCACCTCAGCACCCACCTCCCTCAGTAGACTCTAATGTTGTTCCATTCATTTGACTTCACTTTATTGTGTTAATGAGACACACCGTTGAGAGAAGCCGGCGGTTGATTGAGGATGAGAACGGCTAATCACTGGAACAGCTAATCAGTGCTTGTCGTAAATATTGATTAGTTCTGTGCGTTATGGACGTGCTCATTAACCGGTGTGTCATCTTCTCTCTCCCCCCCCCCACCCCCACTTTTCTCTTCTTTACCCTCCATCAACGTCCTCCCACTTCTTCTCATTCTCTCTCCCTCTCTTTTTTTCCCCCCACTTTCTCCTTCTTACCCTCCAGCAACCTCCAACGGTACAGTCGAGGGCCTCGAGAACCGGGAGGGAGGCGTGTGCAAGAGCCGAGCCATGAAAGTCATCATGAAAGTCGGGCAAGGTAAATGTGCGCTCACCTCACATGTAGAACACAATACAGCGCTTCTGCCTCAAAGCGATGTTTCACTTTGGTGTGACATTTTCATTTAACGCCGTGCGTTACTAGTGTGACACGACTGCCTCCGGCCTCCGACCAGACCTGCTCTGCGGAGCTGTTAAGTTACGCTAGAAAATAGATTGGCCACCAAGGTTAATATTATTGTCATTTTTTTATTTGACTTCTTTGAGGGAAGTACCTAATTTATTGAGTTTGAGCGACGTGGCGATGATGGGACTCGATAAAATGTTGACATCTAAACGAGCTGCTCCAGATAAAATGAAATTAACATTTACAAACTAGATTTGGACTTTTCTGTGTATAATGAGGAAAAGATGATCTGATATTAACCTGTTATTATTTTTTTTGTGTTTATTATTCTAAAATATTTAAGAAAAAAATCAAAATAGTATTGTTAAAGCAGTATTTTGTGGTAGTTTAGAAAAAATATAGTTGTAAAAGAAGATAATAAAAACACGGTGAGATCATCAATATGAACAATTTTCTTAAAAAAAACAAAAAACTTACCAAATAGTTTAAAAAAAAGATATTTAGGCTAATTAAGTACAAATTGTTTACAGTTATGCTGAAAGTTAATTCCAGTCGTTTTCAAATTTCATTCAAACATGTTAAACTTTGAATTAATCTTGACCTTGGAAATAATTATTTGATACTTTCTTTCGTATCTTGTAGCTTTTATCAGAAGAAGTGTTGTATTTTATTATATTTCATCAGTTATTTGATGAGCTGTTATGGAAGCTTTGCATGTGAAGTCGTTTGTAGCTTTCAATTAATTGTTACAAAATTGCGTATTTTTTAAACACAATTTAAGAAAACGTTTAATTATTACAAAAAAATAAATTTCAGTTTTAGGCATCACTTTAAAATCAGTAGATATTGATTCATTTTGGACTCTAGGGCAGGCTGAAATACTGCAGTTATTACCCCTTTGATATCTGTGTTGCATTACATAGTTACAGGCAATATTGTAAATCAATAACCAGGACTACTTTATAGATTACACTATTGAATTTTCAGGATTTGTGCGTCACTGACCTGATTTGCCACCCATTGAATTCCTGTCATCATTTTCACTTGAACAGAGCAAAAAAAAAAAAGAAAGATAGATTGTCATTACCATATAAAGTTACATTTACCCTAATGGTTGATTTTATCCATTAGCTCATCTCTACACTCGTACACTAGTTTTGAATACATCTTAAATATCCACAAACAGTTTTTGCACAGTGTGGAAAATGAGATCCCGGAGGAATAACAACCAAATGAGAAACATCTATGAGGAATGACTCCAGTTCCAAATTGTAAAAAAAGGCCTCTGATGTTCCTCGGCTGTGATTGTTATACAGTAATCACAGAACAAAAATGTGTTTGAAATTGGTATGTAAGTGCACGGTCGGGGCAAGTCATCTAAAAATGCTAGAAGTAAACAAGCTCACTTTGTTTGGATATCTTTGGTCGCAACATTTGGTTTGCATCATACATTTCACTTTTATACGCAGTTTTACTTGATATGTGGACATCCATATCCTGAGTTTGACAGAATACAGTACACAGATGTGTTACTCTGTAAACATTTCCCCAATCCTCAGTTTGGTTGTTTTGACCGAAAGAGACACTAACCACCATCTGAGAGGAACATCTGCCTGCCACAGTGATCTGATTCCAGCTTAAAAGCTCGATCCCAACATCCCGTCAAAAATAAACTCGCTCAGTCTCGCTGAGAAATCTCCAGTGTGTGTGTGTGTGTGTGTCTGCAAATTTGTGTGCAGATATTTGAATTCTGGCTTGCGAGATGACAGCAGCATATCCTGGCAGCCAGAGAAAGAGAGAGAGAGAGAATAGAAGCTAACAAGCTGCTGATGCTAGCAAGGTCTGAGTGGGAACAAATTCAGCAAATACAGTGAAAAATACCCACAGCAATCTCACAAGGAGACAGCCGTTGCATTATCTTTCCATGTAGGTCAATTTGAGCATCCAATAGCCTGGGATTGCAATCCCCTCGCAGAATGACAACACGGATGCATGAGTGCGGGGTTTTACGCCACGCTATTAACTGGGGGGAAACAATTTCATCGTTTAACGTTAATCAAAGTTGAAAGGAAATGTCCTTTTCGAGGAAAGTTCGAGGAAAGTTTGTCTCAGCTGGAGTGTGTTCCTGTACCTCCTGGCTGTTCCTCAACTTCGCCAGAGCGATGCGCTCATTTTCCAAAATGGTCCATAGCGAGCTGTCACTCACAATCAATGTGCCCTAAAAACCTTGATAGAAAAGATGCTGTTGGCTCTGCTGCTACTACTTTTAAATCTATTTCTGCGGGTGGAACTTTTGATGTATAATGTTCCCGTCCAACCCAGTAACTATTTGAAGAAGGTCCTCGAGAAATTAGAGCGTTGACAGGAACTTTGATTTTGCTGCTGTGTACTTTTTCACATTATTATTCTTTTTTCACTAAAGACAGATGAATCTGTCTATCTGATATATATATATATATATATATATATATATATATATATATATATATATATATATATATATATATATATATATATATATATATATATATATATGTGTGTGTGTGTGTGTGTGTGTGTGTGTGTGTGTATATGTATGTATATATGTATGTGTGTGTGTGTGTGTGTGTGTGTGTGTGTGTGTGTGTGTGTATATGTATGTATATATATAAAAATAAATAATGTGCATACTCTGCAGTGTTAACTTTAAGATATTACCTTCACCATCTGTAATCCAGCGAACAATTATTAGTGCTGAATACTGGAGTATATTCAGCTAATAACACACCACTTTATCCATATCGACAGGCTTTAACACAAATTCATGGACTTGGAATTAAATTACTAAAGAAATCAGTTTTTAAATTAATACACAAATTGAATACATTTGGCTCAGAGATTGATCTACTCCATGGTTAAATGTAATTTCTGCAGTATCTTGACATTTAAATGACTCAGCTTTAAAATCTTCAGTGGACTAATCATTACAGAAAGCAGGCCTTATTTACACTCCTATACTCGTATCTTCTGCAGTCACATAAGGCTTTGCTTTAGCAAACGCTAAAACCTGGGCTCCGCTTGCTTCTGACCCCAGATGCTGCCGTGTTTGACTGTTTGCTTCACATTCCCTGCGTATCTGTAGCTCGAATGCCAGCTCCTCCTCTTGCCAGATCCCCAAGATCTTCCCATATGTCCCCTTGTACTCCTTTTGCACTTTCACCACGATTGTATTCTGGTGACTCACTCCACTGTGAGATATGTGCACATTCTTCTAATGCTACATTTGCATTGCATTTCCATTTCACTGTGACAACACGTCTGGGCAGAGTCACGTCGAGTCATCCGTCTCTGACACATTGATATTTAATTGTTTTTTAAATGCCTCGCATTCTTTCCTTTGTCTTCAAAAAGAAGAGAAGCCGATTGGAGGGGGGGCGTTCGAGGGGAAGCAGGAAGCCTATTTTTTATACCTACGCTGCTGTTCAGCACGCTCTTATCCCCTCCGCTACACTCGTGTCACTCATGTGCTCATTAGAAATGTGTTGACTCACCGCCTCGATCGCATCTCCCCCTCATGTTTTCTCTCCCTCTCTTCTTCTCTCCCCAGCAAAATCTGTCTTTCCCTTCTATCGCTCCATCATTGTCTCCCTCACTCACTCGCGTTCTCCTCCTCGTCCCCCACCTTCCTCCTCCTTCTGGTGGGTTGGCAGTTCTGAGGTAGTTGCTGTCTGCATAGCTAAGGGAAATGTCAGCAGTACACGCTCGAAAAATGGGTCAGAACGTTAGAACACTCCCTGCACATGCTCAGTGGTTGACACAGTGTTGTGGCTATATTCATGGAGTGAATCAGATCACTGTGTCCTCTCATATCCTCTGCCATGCGTGAATGTTCCCACTTCTCACTCCTGTCTTTCCTCATCAATTATTGACAGCGCACAACAGCTAAGGTTCACCACCGCTGCAATCAGTAAGCAGCGATGGGCTGGTGTGGACATGGAGAACATGGGGGAACAGTGCGGTTTATGCTCCAAAAAACAGAAGAAGAAGAAAACGAATTAACGCTCTCATATTTCTTTCCTTCTTTGTTTTCCTTTTTCTTCTATCATATCTGCCAGACGCCCCCCAAAACCACCACCTCCCCCTGCACTCCCCACGCTGCTCATTCTCTAGTTTGATTTGGCCAAGCTGGGGTGGAAATAGGAAGTACACTCCTAGACTGAAAGGCTCTTTTCACTCACACACACACACACACACACACACACACACACACACACACACACACACACACACACACACACACACACACACACACACACACACACTTGCCATGGGGGACTCGAATGTAAATTGCCTCCTCACACGCCCTCCTCTCTATTTCGCACACACGCCCCTTGAACAGCCCTTTGGGCAGATGCAGATAAGGCCTGATAGAGAAGAAGCATCTGATAGTGTACTGTGGCATCCATCTGGCTGGCTACGGTAATAGCTTATAACTGTCTTCTGTCTGCCGACCCTGCCCTTGTAAAAACCACGCTGTGGACCCACCAGTGTTTACTGCACAAAGACTTCAAAGTGTTTTGGCTGAGATCACAACAGACAGAGAGATAAACTGTCTCTTTCCTTTGCGCCTCACCTCAAAGCTTATGCAATCCCTTCCTCTCCTTGTCTCCCCCATTTTCTTTCCTGTCCTTCTATTCTCTTCTCCTCAGAAGTCTGCCTCTTTCTGGCAGAGTTAAAGCCGAAGCAATAAATAAGGCATATTATGGCCTTTTAACGTGATGAATAATGTAAAACAATAAAAAGTTAATATATAACTACTTTACCCTCATTCTGCCATGCCTAAGTGTATTGTAAGTATATTGTAGGTGTGTGCATTGGTGTGTGCGCATGGCGGTGTGTGTGTGTGTCTCATGAATGTGTCAGTGTTGGAAATGGCTGTCTGAGTGTTTGCTGAAGGAGCTGCTGATGTAGATGTGAGCTCGTTTTTTTTGGGTTTTTTACAGCAGGACAGGGATGTTGGCGTGTTTCACAGACACTCGCTAACTTGTCCTTCCTCTTTTTGTGCTTTCATCTTTGCCTGTGAAACGCTTTCAACACACGCAAAGATAACCTTCTCCCAACACAAAAGATATATCAAAAGATAATAAAAGTAATCCGTGGCGTCGCAGAGAACAAGTCATTGTAATTCAGCATATGCAGCTCGTCAAGGCTAAGTTTTTCTGTGTGCGTTTTATTTCCTACAGTTCCAAATGCAAACCCTGCCGTGCCGGAGGTTCCAGACAACACCATACCCGAGTCCAGTCCCAGTCTGCCTGACCAGGATCGGCCGGGAGCAGAGATACCAGGAAACACTGGTGAGCAGACTGACTGATATTATTACCATAAACTGCAGCTTAACACTTCATTAAAAATGCTTTCTAGTTTCTCGAGTGCAAATATTTTAGTAAAATAAAGGTTTGTGAAATGTAAAAGAAAATAAAAGTAGAGAGGGAGAGAATATTCACAGCCTCCAGGCTTCTTCATAATTAGTCACATTTAGCCTCAAAAGAGAAAGTAAAAAATGAAGTCTGAATTCTCTCATATGGATTTTTCACCCCTCCAGCAGTCCTTTGATTTTGGGGGTCAGCATGCTAACATACTTGTAAAATCACAGGTAATAAAACTCCCCAAAAGTACAGGTGCAGTCCAACAACATGAAACGCCACCGTAAAACAAATACAGCTCACTTTACTTATTCATGCTGTACACACAGGGTGTACTGCACCCAAGGAGACTCAAAGACACACTTTTTTTATTATATATCTTTTTAAACCTCATTAGAATTGCAGATAAATGAAGATTAGAGGCAGCGATAATTGAAGAAGTCACATGAGCCTCCTCGGATGCTCTGGGCCCTCCTTGTTTCCTGTTTTTACCAGCACCTTTCATAGCTGCTTCCCACAGGAGGGACTGCTTTCTTTTTCTTTTTTTGATCACTCCCCGTGCTAACTTTTTGACTTACTCCACAACTTTCAATGCTACAAACTTCCTCCAAGTACAGACTGTTCTGCCTGTCCCAATGTGATAAGCTGTCCTCATTTAATAATTGCTTATTTGACACTAGTTGCTCTATAAAAAGATTTCCTAATGTCACTTTTCCTCATACCTGGGCTTTTGCCTGTCTGCCATTGTTAGATCAGTGATTATGTCAAGTGAAGAAGTGGAGGGCGGAATGAAGGACGAGGCAATGCGGTTTGAGGGGCAGATATTTCAGGAATGACATTTCTGACAGCCTCTTTTTCCATCTTTCTCCAGCAACCAGAGTGTAGAAAATTCCTCCAGTTTCTGATTTCGCTGATAAGGCCAGAACTGGTAGCTTTCCTTGATGCCATTTGGTTGCGATAAGGCATGAAAAAAAAGTTTGAAAACAAAAGCAGAGCCAGCCCCTCCTTCGCTAAATGGTTAAGTCCAGGAGTGGCCAGATGATTGCGGAGACACAGTCATTAAGCGGGGATGGCAGTCTCTGGAGTTATGAGACTTTTGTGTGCCTGTGCGGGGGTCACGGACAGTAAAAAGGTGGTGCTGGGAGAGGGGCGAGTGCTGCTCTTTGGCAGCAGCTGCATGCATACATGGAAAACAGATTTGGTTCTTCTCATATTTCAGTCACTGGAGGAGCCAGTCATTCTCTTTTCCAACCAGTAACAACCAACCTCGCCTCCCCCTCCACCCTGAACCCCTTAAACAAAGGGATCAAATAAAATCAGATGCTCAGATATGCCTTCCTCATTTTTTTCCATATCTCATTTGGCCTTTGCCATATAAACCTTGACATGTCGTACGACTTGCCCAGGCACAAATCCTATCATGAATCTTTGTTATGTTGAGTGATGACTACAGATTTCATTAGAGGCCTATTCTTGATTGAGCTGATTCAATTAGATTACATCAATGGGGCTGTTAGTCATGTTGAGCAAACAACAAACTGAGCCGTGCTCGCAGTCGATTCAGACTGCAAGATGTGCACACGACAGGACGGGCTTACTGTAAATGGTCTGCAGTCTCTAAGGGACTATATGAAAATTACAGTGGTGGTGGTGGGTGCTCAGCCTTATTCACCACCAAAAAAAAGGAAAACGGAATAAGCTTGATGCTTTTATTAATATGTTCATTGCACACTGTTACCCCCAGCCCCCCCTACTCTGTACTTCTGAATATAGTGAGATTAGGCCGATTCCAGCCACCAAATGAGTGAAGCAACAAGAGGCGATAGCTTTGCACCTCCTCCCCGAATGGAAAGCACACAACCACCACCACATATTCTTTACACATGGCCAAATGCAACTCTGCAGAGCGCATGACAAGCAGGTTTCTCATGTATGCATTTGATCTTTTTGAATAATAAATCTCACAAATGCAAAATGTGAAATAGCAGAAATATGGGCCCCCCCAAAAAAGATAAAAAGACTTGTCGTTTTTTTCTGCAAGAAGTCAGACGGAAAAAAGTATAAATTACGATATTCTCGATTTTCCTGACCTTCTATCCACTGTAATAATTTTTTTATACAGTCCCTAAACCCCCTTTTTCTCTTTTTATGTGTGTTTTCCAGACCACATGAATCAGGACCAGTCCGGGTCTTCAGATTCAGAGGGCATCCTCAGGTCCAAAGCGGCCCTGTTCTCCGTCATCGGGGTCGGCTGCATCATCTTCCTCCTGCTCATCCTCCTCCTCGTTATCCTCCTCATTAAGATGCGCAAGCGGGCCAGGAAAAACGCCCACTCGCAGCCCCGCCCCTCCGCGCTGTCCCTCAGCACCCTGTCCAACCCCAAGCTGCCGGGGGGCACGGCTGGGACGGAGCCCAGCGACATCATCATTCCGCTGCGGACAGAGAACAACTACTGCCCTCACTATGAGAAGGTGAGCGGCGACTATGGCCACCCGGTCTACATCGTCCAGGAGATGCCGCCGCAGAGCCCCGCCAACATCTACTACAAAGTCTGACGCGCTTTTGCGCAGCCGGCGTCGCGGTCAGGAGATAGAAAGAGAGAGAGAGAAGGAAAAAAAAGAGAGGAGCGCTTGACTTATGTTCGTGGGAAGGACACTTTCCTTTTGCATTTTCGGGGAACTTGTTTCTTCAAGCCCGTGTTATTTCTACCACCTGCTGCACAAATCTGGAGAACCGTGCACTGACCAGTAACCAGCGGGGTTAGGAGCTGACGGATAAGAGACAGAGGTTTATTCTGTTTGTTTGGCTTGCCTGACAATCCCCACCTTCTTCCCTCCTCCTCCTCCCCCCCACTTTGCCTCACCTCCCACCTCCCGTACCGTTCTCCCAGCTGTGTTCTGACCGCGAGGAGGGTGGGGTTGCCGGGGGGGGGGGGGGGGGGGGGGGGAGACACCAACAGATGGAACTCAAACTTCGTCGTTCGCTGTCCCTTTGTGGGGACGGGATATAACTTATCTCAGTTCCCCAAAGTCTGCTCTACTCCCAATTAAACACACCACCCTAGCACACTAAGGCAGGAGCAGGCAGACGCAGGCCCGAACACCGCTCGGCCTGCAGTTTGTGTGCAAGTGTTGGAAAAAAACAAACTACAAAACAAACGTGTGTGTTTGTGTGTGTGTGTGTGTATACGTGCATTTCTGTGCATGTGTGCGCGCGCGTGTGTGTTAGTCGGGGCTCCGTGCTGGGCCAGGAAACTCTCCAGATAGCTCAGGTATCAGACACAGTGTGTGAAATAATGTGTTCCTCTCCCTTCGCACCTCTGATGTTTGCCTTACTATTTTTGATGGAGGATTTCCTTGAACCCCGATTCAGTTCACAAAGCAGTTGTATTTTGTTAGACTTTTCCTACAAGTGCACAATGTATAGAGTTACATAGAGCACCATTATTTCTCCATCTTCTCATCGCCCATATCATCCACTGCTCCCATTTTTTTTCTTTTTTTCTTTTCCTTCCCCGTAAGGAATTACCTTGACCTGGACTGCTGATGTCAAGGTGTGTATGCGTGAGTATGTATGTTTCCAGGAATACTCCTATCTCTGCTGGCCTGATATGAGCTTTACCATTACAACTTCTCTGTGTGTGTGTGTTTTATCAGGGCGTGTCTTCCATTAGTGTGTTTGGACATGTCCAGACCCGTTTGGTATCTGAGAAGCCTTATTGGCTTAGAGGTAGAACACTAGGTTACTGTTGCAAGCTTCAAAAATGACACACACAGACAGAACGACGCGCCTGCAGAGAGACAAGCCCGAGCTCTTGCAAAACCCTTTCAGTGCTCCAGTTGGCACTGATCTTTACTGTGTCTGATGAGCTTTCAGGGCGATTGTTTTTAAGACAGCAGGCAGGTTGATATTTGTTTATTCTAGCTTTTGGAGCCACAGTGTAAGCATCAAACAATTTCATGCTCGCTGCCTGGGCAAGGTGGGCGTAGGCTGGCACTGATTGGCTGGCCTACATAGGTAGGATGCCCTATATATAAGTTGGATGGAGAGCTACAGCTGAACACAGAGCTACAGTATTATCAGATGCCAATTGGCTGCCATCTGTGGATGAGTCAGTGGAGTGCACAGTTAGCGGTGTCGCCAGCGTGTGACTAATCTGTGTGCCATCTCCATGCCCACACTCACCAGCCGGGGAGCAGAGAGAGTGAGAGCGGCGGCTAGAAGAGAAAATGTTCCTGTGACTTGGCTTTAACCTGCGAGGGTGATGGCGGTGGGAACGAGGGGGTGACGGGTGAGGCGGAGGTAGCTTTTTTAGCGTTCACCCCCCTCCATCCTCTCGCCAGTTGTGCTGTGAATAAAAATGCTGCGCAAATTATTCCACAGTCAAGGTGTTCAGCCAGCGAGGACACTGCAGACCAGCTATCACACAGCCCAGGGCAGCGGCACCGAAACAGGATTTACTGCTGCTGGATGTGTGTGTGCACGCAGAGGCTCGCTGCGTGAACGTGTAGGTGCTCATATGTGTGAGTGCTTATTTGTGCTTATATTTGCAGTTTATTTCTGTACGTATGCGCACATGTGTGAGTGTGTGTAAGTGTACCCTTCTGTGGTCCAGCCTCTGAACAGACTTTTTTTTTTTTTGGGACTGTGGAAGTAGGTGCTCCAAACAGTGTGGCTGCCAAAGTACAGAGTGCCGCAGTCCCGGTTAATGATGTGCGAGAGGAGAGGGGAGCAGATAAGGACAGCCATTCCTCGGCACGCAGACATGAGCTGACGTTTGACGCACATGTGCGCGCGCACACACACACACACACACACAAACACACCAAGACTGACGGGTCCAGGTTTATCTCCAGTCAAACGGTCAGGCTGCCGGTTAATGTTTATTCACCGGTAGAGACACCCATCATCCGCTGCCACATACCGTTGCCATCCACCGACAGACACTGCTGAGTTAAAAGGCAGCCCAGCTTGAAGACTCTGGGAAGACTCCAGTGGCTTTTTTTTTTTGTGCGTGTCGTTAACCTCAGAGTTAACAACCTAAACAGCTGCTTGTGCTTTTGTGGTCCTGTGTTTTAACTCAGCATGCAGCCCTCAGCGGCCCTCTGCGAAACACATCTAGATCAAATATTTTTGTTTCGGATCGCCGCGCATCCGTTCACCTACACCAGCTTAGGGAGTCATTACCAAATTACCACAAACCCATATCTCATTTTCATTCATTCTAGTAAACCACTTAATGTTATTCGAGTTTTTTTTGTGTTTTTTTTGGGGGGGGCGGGGTGGGCGGGGTGGGAGGGGTATAAAACAGTAAATGTAAATATATGGATAGAGCCCAATTTAAGATGTAATTTCACCCGAACACTGCTCACAAGGACAAAAAAATTAAGATTAGATTTTTGTAATGGAGGATGTTTGTAAATAGCTGTCTTTTTAAAGTGTGTTTTGTATGAATCCTTGCATTTTTTTTTTTGTTTGGTCTCTGCAACATGTTTTTATTTACTTTTTCCTTTAGAGTTAATATTGCAAAAGTTCACATGAGCTGCCTTTTTTTGTGCAGCTTTGTCCAGTATTGTCAAAATAAAGAAAAGTCTTTGTTACCACATGTGTTTTAAAAAGAAAAAAATGGGGTTCAGATTTTTATTTTATTTTATTTTTTACATTGCCATTAAACACAAATTGTACTAGAAGCTGTTCAGGACTGAAGCTTTGTCACAGAGTGGCTTTGAAAAGGATGCGTCACGCTGAAGCTGTGAGTGATAAGGCCCTTCCCTGTTGGAGACGCCACTTAACTCTGCATATGAAGACTGTTATTCCACTGCCTTTGAGTTACCTGCACCTTCCACTCCATTATAAGATGTAAAACACTCTGGGCCCGCAAAGATGAATCTTTCCTCAGTTTTAATAAGTCTGTCGGGCCAGACTGAGAAAGAGAGAGAGATGTAGAGAGAGGGAGAGAAAGGAGGAGAAAAGGAGGCCATGTATGAGTGTGTGGCCGTACTGCGCTCGCCAATAAATCATCTGGTTTACACCACTCATTATCTCCCAGGCGGTCCTTTGTTTTAAAGATGCTCTCTCCTTCTCTTTCCCTCCCTCTGCCCCTCTCCTTTGTCATCACTCCCTTCCCAATTTAGCACAAGGATGCTGGTCGCTCGTGGCACGAGCCTCACTGTAGGTTGATTTCTGCTATTGTTCAAAGCCACAGTATTATTTTTCAATGTGCATGTGTAAGCAGAACCTGTTGAATTCGTTTCCCTTTGTTTGAATCACAGCTGTCGAGTTTTTGTTTTTTATTTCATTTTGCCGTTCACTTTTTTTTTCTGCAGCTTCTCAGCATAACCTGTTGGCACCAGCTACAATGGAAATAACGTTCCACCAGTTTGGAAACTACCGCATATTGATAAATAAAATTTTTCCCATGGAACTTGGTCTGGAGTGATGTTTTTTCTTTTCATTTTGTCATCCCCCCTTCTTCAAAGCCTTATGAATGTGGGCAAAAGATTTAATTTGCCTTCCCACTGACCACCTTCGTACATGGTGGGAGCACAAACCAGTCGCCCACGCTCGAAGCATTTCCCCCTCAGTGCCCCCTCCTCTCCAAACCCCTCCAAAAACCCTCACCTCAGGGGTCAGTGCTGCACAGATGGGTTTGTTCTGATACATTAGTCAGATTGAAATCACAAGCAGGCTTCATAAATTCATATTCGGGGAGTATGGACACGCCTTTTTGCATAGTAACTAATATCCATATCAACCCGCTCTGCCCCAGTGTCCTCCAGAATTACATTTCTTCATACATGATTACATCTGATTGGCTGCACTCGGCATTTCCATTGCGTTTGTCTGAAATTACAGTCCCCATTTATCCGACTGAGGAGCAAACTCCAAGTCCTTGGTGAAAGTGGAGATGGCATGAAATGCTATTAAAGTGATTGGGCATTTTCTCTGACAAACACATCAGTGTTTGTGGGCATGGCTTTCGTTGTGGCTGATGATGTGAGCAGAGACAGAGTGGGCGAGTGAAGAGACTGATGGCAGAAGAAAGAAAAAGTCAGGGCAATGAGAGGCTTAATGTGCCTGTGGCTTCACTCCCCCCCCCCCCCCCCCCCATGCACATGCACACACACACCATAGCCCTTCACTTCAGTCCACCCACCCAACCCTTGCTGTTTCCTTCTGTGCCCGAGGGCAGGTACATTCATCTGGTTTCCTGGCTCGGTCCCGAGACACCCCCGTAGATCCATGTTACTGTGGGTTTATTAAATCCTTCCCCCCACTGAGCTACTGTGTGTGACTGCATGTGTGGGTTTATTAAATCCTTCCCCCCACTGAGCTACTGTGTGTGACTGCATGTTTTTTCTGTGTATGTCTCTGTGTTTGTGACTCTGCAAGTGTGTGTTTGTGTGTGTGTGTGCACGGATTTGCCACGGGGGTTCTTCTGTTGTTTTCACTAACACACACACACACACACACGAAAAAAAATCCTAGGGAAAAAATAGCATTGCAGCGTGCACTGCAGCATTTTTCCTCGTCATTCCTTAAATCAAATATTAGCCTCGTGTCCTCGCTGCATATGTTGCTGCAGCATTAGGAGAGACTCTGGCAGCATACAGTGGTTGTAGTGTGCAGTAATTCATCCTTTTGATTGCATCTCGGTATTGTCTATTTACTTGTCAGCAGCTGAACCCCGTCCTCACGAGTTCCCACTTGATGTAAGTATGTGCATGTCTTATGTTTTTTTAATCGTGTAGCATGGCGGCTGGAACATCTTTATAGATGAAACAAGTCACCTGGGAAAGCAGAAACTGCCAGCAGCTTGTGGTGGCTTGGGAACAATTTAACTTACATATTCATCCATGACCATGAATACTAATTCAGAAGAAGACTTCCAAGGAAGATTTTTCTTTTTGACTGTGGAAAAGATTTGAATTATTGGAGAGTCTAACGTCACACTTAGTCAGCAAGCCCAACAAGCAAACTCACGTCTTATTTGTGAAATGGAGTTGAACTTTATTTTCAAGCTGACAAAAAAAATGCATTAAGAAATTCACAGCGTGTGGCCACCATACTAATTATTGTCACCAGTGATGTAAACTAAACAAGAGCAGGGTCTTTTAAGGTGAAGAAGCACTGCTTAATGGTTTTTTTTTTCTCCCTTTGCACTAAGTAATTTATTTTCAGTTCTGCTGGTGGTTATCTCCCTCAGATTTTTATCATTTCGCTTACTACGTCGCTGTCTACTAGGCAAGCCTTTTGCAGTTCTGACAAGGCCACGAAGCCACAGATGGAAAAATAAAGTTGGAGAAGAAAAGCGACACCGCGCCAGATGATGGAAAGAATTTAGGAACATTGGTGCGATTCCTCAAACGGTGTAAGCTGGCACCGCATCTTAGTCCCCCCCTCACGTTATTTCACACAATCCGCTCGCTCACAAAATCTGCTGCGCGTGCAGATGCTACCCTTGATCTGGTGAAGCAAGTGAGTTCAGAACTCTGCAACTTTTCGACTGTGACCGGGGGATCCAGAGGGAAAGGCGGTCAATAGAGCTCTTAACTGATTTTGGTGTGCGATCTCTTAATGTTTTTTCATAGGGATCATACAGAAGACTCGTAACTCACACCAGAATCAATATGACATGCAATGGGACATGTTCTTTCTCATGTAATGTACATATACATATTTAATGACTTAATGCATCACTCGCCATTCATAAATAATGCAGGCCTTCTAATGCCTTTCATCACATGCTGCTCATCAAATATCAAGCAGATTTTTGCTCAATCTCAGAGTTACGGAGGAAACCTGAGATGGCACAAAGAAAGGGGAAACCGAGAGGGGAGGGGAAGGGGAGACATGAAAAGAGAGTTCATTAGTCAAACAGTAACATTTAGATCATTCATGAAAGGGCTCATTAATGTGATTCAAATTCCAATCAGTGGGGGGAACTGTGTCTAAACAACATTCCTCTTTAATCCCTCGGAGGGGCAGGAAACGGAAATTCCACTAAAGCATCTTGGTTCTTAAGGGTTATAGTATGTTTGTATTTTATGCTTCACTATAAACACACGTTCACATATGCACAGACACACACACATGCACAAGCACAGCCGTCAGCCACATATTGATGGCATTGTTATGACCAGAACATGCCTGATCAGGCCTGGGCCGTGGCAGGGATCCAGGTCTAACCGAGACTCATCAATCATACAGAGTGAGGGAACCAAAGAGACTTGTATGCATTAAAAAAAAAAGAAAAAACCTGGAGAAATAGCTGGGGCCGCTTGGCTGCTGGGTCACAGGTGTGGAGAGCAAGGGAGAAAGTGGGAATTATTCCCTTTCTTTCTTTCCCTCCTCTCCCCTTTAAAGAGAAACGGCTCTTTTTCTCCCTGTGCCGCCCTCCCATGTCTTTGAAAACGCCATTTCCATCCACATTTTCTTCTCCCAATTTAAAACCCACACTTCATTTGCCCCCTCAGCATCAACACCCCTCTCCTCCTCCATCTCCTACTCTCAATTAGGCCATGCCTCGAATCTCAGGCATTATCTCTGCTGGCCATTTATATAACATGACTCCAAAACGCATTTGCACAATTTTCCAATTTCAGTATTATGCCTTGAAGCTTTGGTTCGTTCTGTCTCTCTCATTTCCCCCCTTTTCACTCAAACCGCTCTTGATGTGTAACACTACAAAAGAGTCACCCCTGCAAATACAGACATACATTTCTACTTTTAAATAATGGCACCTTTTTTTCTCTTCATGTGTTGCTGGTGTTTACGAAACTTTACTTTCAGGACCTCGAGCTTAATCATTTGCGCCCTGGCCCCCTGTGACTGATGGGTAGCAAGAAAGAAAACTTAAATCTTAAAGAATGCCTGGGGAATAAAAAAATTGGAATTAAAACACCAGAATATTTGAGAAATGTTTACATTTCCTGAGTCTGCATGAGTGATAAACAAAAATCTGAAAATGCCTAATCATAAAAAATGGAGATTACTGAAAGAGTAAGAACTCGAGGGCACTGAAGAACGACAAACATGACAAAAAATCACTGCTCAAATGCCCAACTGAGCCAAAAACATGAGAATATTAAGTGAAATTAAACAAAAACTTTACAACATTGAAGAAATACAAGAAACATTGAATGAAATAGAAACTTTTTTGACTAAATAAACATTAAAATGAGATTTTGAATAGCAATAAGAAACTATTAAACAAAAACCATCAACTAGTGGCTCAAAAACCTGAGGGTATTTAATCTGAAGTGAATAATGAATGAATTGAATGTTTCACAAAGTCTCCAGAACCCTTGAGAATACTCTACAAAAATATACAAAAAAATATAATTACCAAAAAATATTAAACACAAATTAAATACAGGCTGAAAAGTGGGGAAGATTAACTCTGGGTGCATTCAGTGAGGGGATCTGATGGCTCCGTAAGTCTTTGGGGAGCATTTGCTGGCACACCCCATAGAAAGAGGGGAAATCAATACAAATTTATGTAAGTGATGACCTTTAACCTTTAATGAAACTCTAAGATGTCTCTAAAACAGCAATGCTCCTATCCGTATGGCATTAATGTCACATAATGGCTAAATCATATACACTCACCAGTCGTTTTGTTAGGCATGTCGACCAAACAGAAGCAACAGAAGCATCAGATGGGGAAGAAAAGTTGATGCCAGATGGGTTGGTCTGAATATTTCAGAAACTGCTGATTTACTGGGGTTTACAGAGAAGGGTTGGAAAGAAGAAAATATCCAGTTGAGCAGCAGCTCTCTGGGTGAGAAAGCTTTGTTGATCCCAGAGGAGAATGGTCCAACTGGCTTGAGCTGATAGAAAGGCAACAGTAACTCAAATAACCACTTGTTACCACCAAGGTACATGCAGAAGAGCATCTCTGAACAGCCAACACATCAAACCTTGAAACAGTTCTCCTACAGCAGCAGAAGACCACGCCATGCGCCGCTCCTGTAAGAACAGGAAACTCAGGGTACAAGCAGCAAAGGCTTACTAAAAACTGGACAACAGAGGACTGCATAAACATTGCCTTGTCTGTTGAGTTTCGATTTCTGCTACAATGTGAAAACATGCGCCCTTCTTTCCTTATATCAACAGTCAATGTGGATGGTGGTGGTGTAATGGTGTGGGGATAGTTTCTTGGCACACTTTGGGCCCCTTAGTACCATCTGAGCATCATTTAAACACCACAGCCTCCCACATGTGTGGAGTGTAATGCATTAGAAACTGTTACAATTATATTGCTACTTTCGTTACAAAGTATCTGCACGCAGGGAGCAAAGAAAGAAAGAAAGAAAGAAAAACAGCAAACAAGCATGCGTTCTTTTCTTCCTGTGCACTGATTTCAGTTTATGTGCCAGGAGGACAAAAATGACAGAGTGATGTGCATTTTTTCAGGAGTGGAGATGTGGACACTACTTTTTATTTTTATTCAACAAAAGGATAACAACAGTAGAATGTAATCTGCATCCAGGACAGAAACACCTGTGTTATGCAACTTCCTCTATTTGCAAGCATCTGCACAGGCAGCATGCTAATGCTAAGCTAACCAAGAGCCTAGAGAGATGTTAAAGCTGAGTGAATCCTGACCCCTGCCCAGCAGCCAGACCCTCAACTTCAACAGGTAACAAGTTGATGAGCAGTTGGGCTAAAGTCTCCGTTTCTACCTGTTCATGTGTTTAAAGTAGAATCACTGTGGCGATTGTTTTGAGTTCTTCTTGGGTTGGTTTTCATTTTTGCTTTGTGCTGTTGGCTTTGTGTTCATACATGAACACAAAAAAAAGGGGTACCCATTTGTGTTGGTGTGTGGGACTGTAGCCTCAGGTTAATATTGTAAACTAGTAATTATGAGAGAGTGCATTTAACAGTGCATTACTTTTTCTCCAGCGAGCAATTGAATAACCTACTCCACTGTGTTTAAGAGTAATGTGTAATATGTTACTTTTTTGAGTAAGAACCTTAACATGGTCACCTCAAGGTGCTGTATGTTGTAACCCCCTATGAAAAAGTACTTGGCAACAGTGGGAAGGAAAAACTGCCTTTTGACAGGAAGAGAGGTAGCAGCATTGACCTGCCACAACTGGTTGTGGGTGAATGGAGAGAGACAGGAGAAAATATGTGCTGTGGAAGAGAGGCAGAGATTAAAAATAATAAAGTTATAATATTAAAAACAGGATGGGGCGTTCGCTGTACTTAAATGCCCTCCATGGGATGGAAATGGGATGTGCTGGCTGACACATCTGCAGCAACTTAGTGATATGATGTAAGAATGAACAAGAACCTCTGAGCCATGTTTCCAGCACTTTGTTGACTCTGTGCCACAAAGAATTAAGACAGTTCTGAAGGCAAAGGGGGTTTAACCCAGTGATAGTACCTAATGAAGTGGCCGGTGGGTATGGCCTTTGCAGCCACTAGATTGCATCAGATTTAATTAGCGCAACACACGGTGCACTATGCTGTCTGCACACAACATCAAAACACCAAATGAGGGAATATTATTTGGACGAGTGGTCTTTCATCCTTCTAGCACTGCACTAGAGAATCAATGCCGGCAGCACATTGTTGTCCAGCACCTTACTGAGACTGTTAAAGTTACCTGTAATTTGCCTTCTATATGTACTTGACATATTTCAGCATTATGTCCTTACCATCATTGTGTTTGATAAATGCTGCATTAAGCTGCAAATAATTAGTCCAGATGTTTGCCTACATTGTGTATGAGTTACTGTTTCAGCTACATTCATGTTTGTATAGTAGTTTGGACTCTTTTCTTCCTGTCACTTTTTTTGCATCCCTACCTTCTGCTATGCATCGGTGGTCGATTAATATTTGCTTTCTTCTCTGTCATAGACTTCAGGCCCCTTTGACCAGTCTGTCTCCTATATGTATTTTCTAACCCCTCCATGTCCAGGCTGTGCATTTGCCAGTCAGCCAGCACTACATGCATGACCTTTACATAGTCCATTTGCAAAATGGATGGGTGGTTGCTTTCTGGTCACACAGTGACAGTGTCACCACAGATAAACCTCACAAAGCTGAGCCCGAGGAAGAATCATTGCGGTCATGCTTGTGCAAACGCATGACTAACGCCACCATCCCAATGCAATGCATTTAACAGCCAACGCCAGTCCTCAAAGTATTCCATATCTTTTTGGTTTGTATATGGCTCTGTGATGACTCGTTGAGAATTGCTGGCATAGGATTTCATTTATGTATCTTGTTCTATAACTTCATATCACACATACAAACCTGTGGGATAATTTTTTTAAATGAAAAATTCGTCCTAGTTTATCGCACAGATTTCTCTCTCATAGCTTTGCATTTCCATTTGTATTTGATTGCCAGTTTCCTCAGCACACAGTAATAATGTTTTGTCCTCTACCGCATGCCAGTCTCTGCTTAGTGGTCTGTGCATTTATGGCCCCCGTGCAGAGTAATACCAAAAAAAGGAATAGCCTACCTCTAGGAACATGCTGTAAGCTGTACTTAGTCATATGAGCAATCTTATTTCCACAGCTACAGTACTGTAGAAGTATATTAAATTTTCACAGCAGTCTAAATCTTCTGGCTACAGTCATTAACTGGTCCTTAATGCTGTTTGGTGTCCGTGAGCAAACACTGTCCATTGTGATTATAAAGAGCTGCACTTCCGGTCTCTCCAGGGTGGCAACTGAGAGCTGACTGGCCTATTGTATCAGTTCCTGTAAACCCGAGCTAATACAAGCGTCGCTGACCACCCATCTGCACACTAACTGACCTAAATACTGAACAACATCTGTGGGGGCAGAGTGGAGTGTGTGTCTGTGCATGCCACTGTGTTTTTGTCTGGAAATCTGTTCCTCAACGACAGTGACAGAATAATAACGTCTCTGAGTCAGCAGCACGGTGAAGGATCTCTCAATGTCACCCGACTTGAAGACAGCGTATGTATCGGCGCTTGTTAGCTTAACAAACACAGAGAAAAAAATGAAAAACGGAGAAGAGCAGCCGGGAAGTATCAAGAGAGCGTCCGCAGACGTGCCGCGGCTGCGCGATGCTTGACAGGATGCATTAGAGGATCTCTGAGTGAAGGGTGACTGACCTAAACATGTGACCTAAGTGCTGCCCTAGATTTAGGAGTGCCACATGAGATCAAGAACATTTCACTCATCTGTATGTTGTTACTGGCTCTGCACCGGCACACTTTTTTTTCCCCTTTTTTTCTGCATTTTCGGGGATGACCTAGAGAGCACATCCCCTTTTTTTGCAGCAGCAAGAACAGCTTTAGGGGAGTGCTGTTTTACTGGGCCAACTCGTTTTCCCACACGCAAGCTGACATCAGTGAGACATCAGTAGAACGTGGTGGGGGGAGAGCAGCTGAATATTCATGAAGGGCAGGGACCCATTTCAGCCCAGTGAACACTCTCTCCCTCTCTCCTTCGCTTACACACACACACACACACACACACACACACACACACACACACACACACACACACACACACACACACACACACACACACACACACGGAAGAAGTGCAAGGACTCGTTCCATACCAGCAGGCACATACTCATCTCATGCCTCACTGCACTCATTCATATCAAAAGCGCATGCTCATTACATACAACAGCAGAACACACACACTCGCACACCAGCCATTAGCCATCGTGCAACTCATCTAACTTGCTGTCTCTCATAAAGATATAATAAACATTTGAACAATATCTTTTAGCAGCAGCTGCTTATGAATCCATTAGCACAATAAGTGCATTTCTTGTTTCATTATGAAATAACTGCCTCAGAAATGTCTTAAGGCTAAATCTGCCATATGCAAAAGAAAAAAAAAAAGGCAGCAAGAAGAGACAGTTTTGCTTTTAGCAGATGGTTCCTAGCTGCGACTAACAGCTGTATTCGTGTTTCCTTTTCATGCGGACGTTGTTTGACATCGTGATTATAAAACAGGCCTGTTTCAGAGCCCGTCCTCCGCTGTCTTATTCTGATATTGGTATGCAGAGGCGTCCGCGAGAGGAGGAGGAGGAGTGCACGGTGCGATGAGAGGATAGACTTGGATGTGATGAGAGGCTGAGGCCAGTCAGTCAGTCTGGACGTTTGGCACAGAGACAGCAGATTCCATTTCCATGCCAATCTGCCTTGTCTCTTTCTGAATCAGACTTGACCTTCACAGGCTGATGACTCCAGAGGCCTGGGACCAGGAGACGCTTTCTGCCTAAAACCAGATCCGCACATTCCCCTCTCACACGCACACTCTCTCTCTAAGATGTGTTACAGGAATGGGGGAAAAAAACAGTCATTCCCCCTTAACGTGGTTGGTCTTGTGTCGAGCGCGAGCATCTATAAGTACGCGCGCACGCAAAAACTTAAAAACCACAGAAAAAAAAAGTCTCTCTCTTGATTTACTATAAAGGAGTGATACAAAGGATTGAAATGAGACCAGATCGTCTTTAGAGAGCCAACCCTCGGCGCAGATGGCTCTGTTTTTCATCTTCACTCTCATGAGATCTCATTTTTTGTGCTCTGTTCAGCAATTTCTCTGCTTTTTTGTTTTTTTTACCATTTGAGTTTGTTTCCATAAAACACCAACAGAATCCAGTTCAACAAAACAAATAATAAACAAAACAAATGACTCTCCTGAGGTTCTTTTTCTTCCTCTTGCAGGTTTTTAACCGACCCCCTCTCCAACCCTTATTTTCTTGCATCTAAAGCTACAAGCACTGGAGGTCAAGGCACCGAGCAACCCGTCCTGTCTGCCCCCCTTATGTTTGTATTTAAAGCCAGACTAAAATAGACCTTTACAAGTCGCCTAATGAAAGTGACTCTGGGCCCTCTGGTTAATTGACCACCTTTAATGAGTGTTAAACTGCAGCAGTCATTAGGCTGAGGGTTGCTGTGGGTCACCGCTGGGCCGAGGCAGAAAAAAGGGAAGAGAGAAAACAACAAAATACAGGTAAGGACTAAAATAGCACAAATGATTGTTCTTGTTTTTAGCCCTGTTTTGCTCGTGTTTTGAACAGCGTGCCTGCATTCGTTAACGTTCACTGCCTAAGGGCAGCACCTGTCCGGCTCACAGACAGAAAGCAGTGGCCATATGGGTGGAAATTCTTTCAGATCTGCTATTCTGCATCCAAATTTGGCATCCTTTATGTACTGCCTCCCTCATTCAGTTCACACAAGCAAATCTAATAAGCAAGCGAGAGAAAATAGAAAAATATTCTCCAATTTTTGCATAAGCCGACTTTGGGTTTTTTGTAATTTTTCCATCTCGCCTTTATGATTTTGACACCCGGGGCAGTAAATAACCACGCTGTCATCCGCTCTGTCATGGCTGATAGGGAAGGGAATTTTGTTTTCATGTGTTTTCAGATGATCACTGATAGCTTTTTCTTTTTTTTCCTGCTGATGACCTCATTTGAAAAAGCATATTGCAAACAAACACAATGTCCTTGTCCTTTATTCTGTGTGCTGTGGAAATGCTCCTCAGGGGAGCGCGTGGAGAGACATACATGCGCAGACACGCGCGCTCTCACACGTGCACCTAAAACCCCTGTGTTATTGGACTGAAATTGAGCTCACCACATATTTCCTTGGAGTATTGATTTAATCAACTGCGTATCATGTTGAGACCCGTATCATCTGATGCAACACACACCACCAGCAGCGAGAAGAAGCGATCCATCACTATTTAGCTGGACGGGCCCTTGTAGTCTAAACACGGAACCATTACGCATGGTTTAACATGGACACTTTGACCTCGAGTAGGTGACAAGGTCAATGACATCATTAGACAGGAGTCAGTCTGTGTGCCGGAGCGAGACTAATTGCTATCAGACCTCAATCACAACTAATAACTGCTTAGATTTGTTTCGATACTCATATTATCCACTTCTAATATCCTGACGGATTTGTTGTCATTGCCACCCCAACACGGGGAGAAGCTGGTCTGCACCTCGTTTTGCCTTGCCAGTATGGTAGCTCAGTAGATCCCTTTATCCTTAGGCTCTGTTAGTATATTCAAAGGTGCCTAAGCTTTACAAAATAGCTAGAGGGTGATTTCCCACACACCGATAAAGCCCAGACTTGAAAATCATTTTCAAAGAAGGCTCTCATCTTTAGATGCTTTGAAGCCCAGGAGAAGAGCTTGGAAAAAAAGAAAAAAGTGACGCACAGGAACCTAGATTCTCTTGGGTTTAACAGAAATATTGAGACTTTGTTAAACCTCTTTTACCCTGTAGTCTGGCCTGATGCTCACATCTGCAGCCCAGGGGTCTTGTCTGACCAACCTGGGCTCGCCCCGGAGGCGCCACACACATCCTTGCCCATCACAGCTTTGTCAGCGACCTCACTGGACCGTGAACAGAGGCAGACCACTCTGGAATGTCGGCATCGAGCTCGGCCGGCTCAAATGGACGAGTGCGCAGATGAGCACATGCGAAGACACACGCACATGCGAACGCGAGCAGGAGTAACCCAATCCAATGACACAGGAGCTGGCCTCAGTGTGCGGCTAACTGCCTTATCTCCCTCTGGCCGCGCTCCTCTTTCCTCTCTACATTCTTTCAGGTATTTGGCCGAGACCTTTTCTCTTTGTCTGCCCTTTTCAAAGACCTGCTTTATGCTGGGAGCCCTCCAGACGTAGTGCTGCAATCTTCTCACTGCCTCTCTCTCTCCCCCTCTCTTTCTTTCTCTCTGCACACGTCTCTTAGACCTGCTTCCCCGCTTTCTCCCACATACCTCTCTCTTTCACTCTAATTTCTCCCCCACTATTCGAATACTCAGTTGAAAAAACAATGTCACCTGTGCTGCATCCCAGAAGCGTGTACGTGCATGTGCGTGTGAGAGAGAGAGCAACAGAGGAAGGCAAGGTAGGGGGATGTAGCTCTGAGGCTCTCTCAGAAGTGAACTAAGGTTAGACTAATGGAGCCTGTGATCTGGGGCTTTGTAATGGAGTGAAAACGGCCTCTTTTGAAGAGACAAGTGGAGTGTTTCTGGATTCGTATGGGGGCAGATCTCAATCAGTGTGCATCTGTGAGGGGCCATCCAGCATCTTCAGAATCTACTAATCTGCCATCGGATATCTGACTAGTGATCACACTTGAGAGGGCAATTGTACCCCGCTACCTACACAGATGCTCTTCCCCGAGGTGTTCCACGCATTTCTTTCTGCACTCGCTCCTATATGAATACAATCAACACAATACCTGTGCAGCTTTTGGAGAGCTTTTGGACTAATCAGCTCTGACAAGTGGAACAAAACAATTTAATACAGAGCTGATTTCACATCTGAGCGGCTCGTCATTTACATAAGCTTTTCACAGTCTGCTCACTGAGCTGCGACAGGCATGTGGTGAGCCCAGAGAGACCGGAAGGCTGCTCCAAATATTCTGCCACCCCCCCACCAAACCCCCCGCTTTATCTGACCTCAGCAAGGAGAGGGCTACACATGCGGTAGTACATGCAAAGACTCATTAGGATACACATGTGTGCAGATCTTAGCCCCAAAGTCTCTCCGTTTTCATAGCGCAGACACATGCGCACATGCACACACACACTTTTAGTTGTCCTGTGGTTAGCAGAGAGAGGAAGCAGTGGCGCGTCTCTGTGCTGACTTAATGTCTTTTAACAGTTTGGCTTCAGGACCCGGGGTTGGCCAGAGCTGTGCTAAAGCCAGAGCTGGGCCTGATCATCTGTGACGGCAAGAAAAAAAACCTCAGGCAAAGTGTATGTGTGTGTGTATCCTCTCCATCTCTCTTCCTTCATTTTCTCTGTTTCAGTCTCAGTGTCTGCATGTGTGCGCATGAAGTGTGTGGACGCTACGGGGGACAGAATTACCCCGGACAAAGCCATTGACAGAGGCATTAAAGTGACAATAGAATATTTACAGCGCACAGCACTGATTCACTCGGCTCCCTAATATGCAGCACATCAATATCCCGGAGAATGCTCGTAACACACTGCAGTGCACGGCGGTAGAAATTAGCCCGGCGCGCGGTCTCGCATACACATGCTCACGCGCGTGCACACACTGAAGGAACTGCTAACTGGTGCTGACTTGAAGGCAAACGGGGAGGGATCAGGGGCAGAGCAGAGTGGGGAAATAACTGCTGCTCTGCTTGAGTAAGTTCCTCTCAGTACTGAGGAGAATAGATTGCTGTGTCCCCCTTGCAGAGCCCTACCTCTCAGGTGGCCCACAGGACACCAAGTCACCTTGTCATTTAATATCAGACACAGTAGAACAGCTGTACCTCATGAGTGTTTATGCTGGTGGGGATTGTGTGTGGCTGTGTGTGCGTGTGCGCTCATGCATTTTCGGAAATGATTGGAATTTCATAGCCCCAAGGCCCGGGGTTACGCAGTCCTACAGAGCACTTCTGCAAAATCTGCATTGGATCACAAAAACATGTCAGTCAGTTTGCTAGCTTTTCTCCTCAACCGCTAACCGCTGGTCCATTTGCCCCGTATTCACAGCCAGTTAGATCATGCTCACATGTTCGACAGACCTCTCTCCTCCTGTCTCAGTTTCACAGTCCAGAGCTGCCGAAATAGCCAACATATGTTTGGAAAATAAATGTGCAGCGTAGAGGTCAGACAGTTAGACTATGCACAGCTCTGGGCTCATTTAGGTAAGTACAGACCACATGCATACACGACTGATCGAGAAGCTCTTTCTACTGTTGCTCTGTGCTGGGTTTTTTTAAATATTTCCTATCATTCATAATTCACGAGCTCTGGAAATATACGACCGACTACAACGGTTGTAATCTGAGAAAAGAAACAAGTCGGTGGGGTGCTGAATGCTGACAGTGATGTATACACAGCACTGATTAGAAATGTACAAACTGCTACATTACATGCATTAGAGGAGAAATAGAGACTGATGGATTGCTGTTTGGCTTACGAACTACAGTGAAGCACTGTAAATACAATGAGCTGCGGTCCAGAAGAAACAGGGCTATTTTTTAAAAGCTATTTCTTTACTTTTTTGGCACCAAACATACCCTACAAGAAGATAGTGGGAAAAGATCTGCAGGCTTTACACAGTGGAACAAGATATCTTAAGCCAGGACTTCCTATATAGTCATGTAACACTATCTAAAGGGGAATAAGTGTTTTTGTTATCATTTGCAGCGCACAAAAAAATCAGTGTATTGCATAGATTTCGGAAGTAAAACAACTTCCTGACCCCATATTCACCCATGACCCTGATGAAAAACATTTGCAGGCTTCCAAGTAGAACAAACAAAGTGCTGTAAGCTTAACTAACACTTACAGCCTCTGACTGAGTGTTACCTGGGATTTGTGTGCTTGGCGTGGCACTGCGGCATTATGGGTCACTACTCAACAACTTGGTTGAAGCTCCCATTTGTTGGGTTGGTTGAAATGCACATTTTCCTGACAAGCATCCTGCCTCATGACTGCTCCCTCTCTCAGAGGCAGAGGTGGAAATAGTGTGACGAATCAAAAATTAGACTTTGCACCAAAAATTGCTATTTCCTGTCCGCTACCAACAATCCGTGTCGGTGTCTGTTTAACACTGAGCACAGCCTCTGAACGCTTGTTGTGTTTAAACCTGGCCAATTCTTTATAAATGATAATCTCACAGAGGTGACGGATCAGAAAACACAAATAGGCCGTGAATGTTTTTAAAAGGGAAGAAAAAACAATTTTGGAGATGTTGGAAAGTGATGGTAACGGGATGGGAGCGCTATCTGAAAAGGCAAAATGAGAAAAATCACACGTACCCCAGAATTCAATACCAAGGGTGGCGGATCAGGAAAATAGCAGATGTAAGAACATGTCGAGCCACACTCCAAACAGCTACCAGATCAGCCTTTTTTCTTCCTTTTTTTTAGCTGTACAGTGCTTACAGTACAATACCCTGCATCAGACTTCTGGAGGTATACACTGAGTATCGTAGCCTCTCAGGGTCTTAATGAGGACTCTGACATTACACCATTTTTCGTAACTGAATACTTCATGACATGTTTCCAACAGTAACACTGGTTTTATGTCTGTGGAAGTCTGTGTGTTTCACTTTTGTACGCTTCATTTTTTGCCTATTGTGTTACGCCTTAAATCCCCTATCAAAAAAGATAAAGAGACCAAGGCTCCACAGCCTACAGGGGCTTTTTACAGAGCACAAAGCATTTGGGAAACACGATTTTACTATATATGTATATATGTGCACCTTGTCTATAAAATATTACTGGGGTACATTTATTTATACGCTTACATATTTCACGTGTTTTCTTGTGCTTGTCCTCCAAACTTTACACAGCTAATAAAATCCTTCTATTGGAGCTGTTTGGTGAGGCACCATCTGAAAGCTTATGGAAGTAATTTTGGACAGATGACAAAATTATACAAGCACCAAATACCTTTTTATTGCATTCTAATTGTCTAGGTATATTAAAATCTTGATCCAGTTATGATATATATATAAATCATAGGACTTTAAAGAGCAATTTTAAATGCTCAACAGATAAAGTACAGTTTTACTCTTATGTAGTGCAGACTGGGGTTTTTAATGGTTTAATTATAGGGAAAGCAACCCAACTCAAGAGTGACGACAGTACGTTTTTAACGCCATTGTCAAAAATAAATAAATAAGTAATAATAAATAAAGAATAAACCACAGATAGACAAAGTCAGGCTGGCTGTATTATATCCACCAGTGAAGAAGGTAAAAAAGAGGACAAAAGAGAATTAATCAACCTAACACAACAAGTTTTTCATTTGAAAACTTTATAATCCATCACAAAATCGCCCTTTGCTTGACAAGTGGAAAAGAAAGCAGGCGCTGAAGAAATACGACCCCTGTCACCGCGCAATGTTTAATTCTCTCCTCCAAGTCGGAGCAGAGTGGCACAGACACCGGTGGTCCAGAGGTGTGGATATTGACCAACAACAGCAGACAGATGAAAGAGTCCAGCTCGTCTGCTGTCCTTCATTAGGACTTGTCCGGGATGCAGCTGGATGTACTTACCTTTAATAGTGCTGATAATTAGCCCTGCCATTCTAACATTCCCCCCTCGACATAAACACACCGCCACTCACACACTCGCTCACACAGCAGAGTTTATTACTTGGACGGGAATCATTATCAGGGATAATTTGAAAGCAATTTTGAGGCTCACCTATTACCTCTGTTTTGGTTCCTTCTGGTCATTAGCAGAGCTGTCAGGAAGATTGAATATTACACATTTAGAGGGGGGTCCCTGACTCCAGGTGTCAGGAAAGGTTAGGCAGAGCAAACGCAATGACACACAAAGCCGCTGCACCGTCCCGTGAACTCCATCTACGTTTGGGCTTGGAGCTGAAAAATGAGTTTGGTTAGTAGTTTTGCTAGTTTGTGTATTTATCATAATACACCCCCCTCATCGCGGGGGATGAGGGGGGTGTATTATGACTCTGGTCAAGATAATTCAGGATTCTGCTCGGTTAAGCCAGTCGTACAGGAGGAAGTTAAGCATGTCTCGCTTTTTTCTTACCGCGAAAGATTAATCACTGTTTCAGGTGATGTGCCAGAGAGGCTGTGGAATATCAATAAAGGGCCTAATTATGAATCTGAGGTGCGGCCATTGTCTGCAGAAGACTTCCTCTTTGCTGGATTAATTATGAGGCCGCGTTTTACCTGCTGATTTTATTAAACCTTTTCATGTCTCAACTTCCATCGACTCTTTGGGCATTAATATGCAGATCAAAAAGAGAGACAGACTTTCTCTGGCAAACAGTGAGGTCATGCTTCAAATTAGCATATAACTAATCTACATAAAATAGCTCTGGGTGCAGTTTCGCGTCGACCGAACCATGACAAGGTTGAGCGAGCTTGTTATTCTAAATGTAACTCTATTAACTTTACACTGGTACATTCCATGCTGTGCGCTTGCATATATTTCGCTTTAATGGGGACGCATCCACGGTATGTTATTTCCAGCTTTTGCGTTGGGTATCGGTGTGTTTTAAACTTCGCTCACTCTACTGTTTCATCCGAGTGAAATCAAAGACAGAGAGAGATGTCTTTGGCAATGTCTGAAGGATTAGTGAGAGACACTTGTGGAACAGGAAAGTCTAAACCTATGAATAATCTGCCTGAGTGTTGTTGATATTTACAAGCTGAATGCAAATGTCATCGTCTCTATAGATCATCTTTTTACACCCCCCGCCCGTCCCTGGTGCTTTGGTCTGTTTTGTATTCTCTCAGCACTTTAAGGTAAAGCCAGAGAAAATTAAATCATGAAATCATTACTGAGAAAGGTCAGAACATAAATATTTCACAATCTGATATTTTCTGTGTAAGATTGAGTTTATGCATGGCGAAGTTAAGGCTGGGAGAATACCGAAATATCAGGCTACTGTGTCTTAATCTCGGGTAAGCAGCTTCGTGGAGTAATGGAGGCAAATATTTTTGGACAACGATAGGCGGAAACCATAGTGGCAGTGCTTCTTTGTAGTCGCTGCTCCAGCTGCCTTGCATAAGTTGGTTCTTTTTACCACTTCAGGCAGATCAATAGGGCTATACCTGCTGGGCGGACTAATAAAATGGTCGAGTAACCCAAGTCTCTGCAGCCTGTCCTGGAGTGTCGAGGCCCACAAGTCTGCGCGCTCTGGCTTCCACACACCCTTTCCTTTCTTAATGATCAGGATTAGAGAGGCTGGGGCCTCTACTGTAGGAGGAAGCAGCTGCTTCCATGCTCATTATAACCTCACAACTCCGGAGAGTGGTAACAGCTGGAACACACGTTTTGGAAGGAGAGGGCTGGGATACTGAGAAGATCTCATGTGGCAAGGAGCATTCCACATCGAGCGGCGAGCCGAGGCGTCGCACGACAAGATGACAAGGCAAACAGAAGTGAGGCTGACTGATGCATTCGCTTGAGCATTTGTTTGGAGATTCTGCTCAACTTCCCATTATGTTCATGCCGTATTATAATCACCCAAATTTCTGTATAGATGAAGAGATGGATTCATGGCAAAATAACAACAGTGTGTCACTTTAATCAAGGGCTGCGGCGCGGTTAAATGACAACCGTTATCTGCAGCAGACGATATCTGCTGCTGATGATAATAACAAGACGAGGTGGGCTAATGAAAGGGACGGTGGAATACGCCGATAAGGCTGCATATCCACGGTCCAGGCTCAAACATTACTTTAATGACTTGATCATCCTTTGCATTTATAATGGGATGGAGCTCGTCTGCGCTGGATTGATAAAACAGTTACAGTTGGCAACAGTGACAGGCCATTTGCTGCACGTAAAGCCTCACAGCCATACCTGCAGGGAATGTAGACGTATGAGTGCAGCTGGAGGAGAAAAAAAAGGAGTCAGACATTAGGCTTGATGTGCACACTTCTCACAGTAATGTTTAAGATTTTGAAAGGCAGGAGCCACCTCACTCGACATCTCCTAAATACCTGTAGAAATGGAGTTTGCTCCCATTTAAGTACTCTGAGAGCATCCATTTTCTTTCTCCTGCCAGCGACTTTGCAATCTCCCCGCTGTGCAAAATGTGTAATATCCTTCCACGGATGGCAAGGCCAAGGCTGGGGCAGAGGCGAGACGGACTCTGTAAATTACCCAACGTCTCCCCTGCTATAATTCTCCGCTAATTGTCTGGAAGGCTCTGCATTCAGGTGTGGAATAATACTGGCCGAGTGGCGTATTGAAATTCCGCTGCTCTGCTCCCTGGGGTCACGTTCACAATATCCAGCCCTACAGAGCTGTGAATCTGGAGTTTAGCCTTTCTGCATGAGGTAATGAATAGCAGCATGCATTCAGAGGAGTTCCTCATCCGCCACGATGAGGCAGTGGCACCAATGGGCCTATTATCGCAGCACCGCTATGACAGGTACGTACGCCTCACACCCAGACACCCTGAACTTTCATTACAGAGAGACTCAGAAGAGATGCGGGAATCATAACAAGGACTTTTATGTTCCTACATTCATCGAATCAAGCCCGGGATAGAGAGCTCTAATAATAGGATGACACAGAAGGAGAAGAGAAGAGAAGAGAAGAGAAGAGAAGAGAAGAGAAGAGAAGAGAAGAGAAGAGAAGAGAAGAGAAGAGAAGAGAAAAATAAGCAAGACAATAACAGAGAAGTGGGGAAAAAAAGATTTTGCATAATAAAGTAGCTCGTAACAAAGGCTCCACAGCAGACCTAAAGCAAGCCTCCTTTCTATTGTAACCCTGCCATTCAATGCATGGGCACCATGTGGGTATGCATACATCCTCCACCACCAACTCCCCCGTGATGACTAATGAAGTTGACACAGGGCTTTCAACTATTCATGACTTGAGGCCTGAATTATTTGTTGGGTTGATGTAAGAAGGCAAACTGTGTTTCCAGCGATCAGACCCTGGAAAAAAACAGAAAAGAGAAAAAAGGGGGAGAAAAAAACTGTCCCCCTCTGTGGGAATCTTCTGACTAGGCGTGCCTTTGATTTCAAAAACACTGTCTCTGTTTCCTACATCAGCCCCTCACAGTTTACAGCAGCTCCTTGGGGGTGGACGTTCTGTGCAGCTGTGGGCATAAGAGAGAGAGAGTGAGGGAGATGGAGAGACAGATAAAAAAGAAGGAGAAGAGGCAGAGCTAAAGCTCATTATGCATCTTGCTTACAGGCGTTGTGTGGATATTCTATTAGCCATATCTAAAGTGTAATTGTACCATTGGGGGGGACAGTGTTGTAGGGGTGCCAGGCTTTCTCTCAGCGACTA
Source organism: Rhamphochromis sp. 'chilingali' (assembly GCF_963969265.1). Taxonomy (NCBI): domain Eukaryota; kingdom Metazoa; phylum Chordata; class Actinopteri; order Cichliformes; family Cichlidae; genus Rhamphochromis; species Rhamphochromis sp. 'chilingali'. The sequence continues at coordinate 22,228,858 of NC_137940.1, read as the reverse complement.
GCGAAGTGTGGTAATCTCACACACCATCTCATTACAGTTTAAACCCCCAGCAGCTGCTCGCATTAGACTTTTATTACACGCTGCCGCTCACAGCTGTGCTGGCATAGCCCTGGACAGGATGGTGAGAGACAGGAACAAAGACAGACAGACACAGGGATTCCAGCACAACATTTGGCTCCCATCAAAAAAAAGGGGAAAAAATTGAAATATCGAAGCAGAGGGTTGTAATGACCCTAACAGCCTCTCAGTGTGATAACTCTACACCCCTCCCTTCTACCCCAAAACCCTAAACCAAGGCCAAGGACAGTCGCACAGATGGACCAAGTCAAACTCAGTCAGATTGGGATTCAATCAAAACTGCCAGAGTGGTGGTCACGCAAAAGCTTCACGCAGGGACAGCTTTCATAAGCATTTGTCTCATTCTGAAAACAGTATGCGGCATCGCTGCTCTGTTATCTCAGCACATCACATCTGTTTTACGCGAAAGTGTGCATGATTAATGCGTCGCTGTCCTTCCGCACAGGCCACGTTCACGGAAACAAGAGCAACTCGGTAACATGCTGGTTTAGCAAAAAATACTTCATGTTCTGAGACTGAGATCCTTGAAAACACTGTTAATTCAGTTTTCTTTTTGGATGATTATGGGATTTCCCAATATGAGGTAGAGCTCTAGATTAATACAAGTCAGATATGGGTGGGGTATGATCAGCCTGGTTTTCCTTCTATTTATCCAACTCTGTGAAATCCAACTACTCAGTTTTACAGCATTAATACTAGGCGAGCTATTTAAAGTAGACCAAATTTAATTCAACCTTTATTTTAAAAACTTTTGTACCATGGCGACATGCTGCAAAAAGGACCGGTAAAGGACACCTGGAAGAGTAACTGACCATGTTTTTGGTACACTTAGAGCAATGATAGTGTTTCTGGCTCTTCTTAAAAACATGGAGACATACCCGTGGAAATGGTTTCTCTGATAAAAACGACAGCATTTTATCCTGACATCCTCTCACTTGTGTTTCTGTAGTAGTCTCCTCAACTTTAGCTGGTTGGTTGTGGCAGATGGCTGCTGCTGGAAGTTTCTTCCTGTTTAAAGGGAGTTTTTCCTTCCCACTGTTGCCAACTGCTTGTTCATTGGAGTTCGTTTGATTGTTGGGCTTTTCTCTGTAGTATTGTAGGGTCTTATAGGACCTAGATAGGGCCATGCAGTATAAGTCAACTTGAGGTGACTGTTGTTGTGATTTTGTGTTATATAAATGAAACTGAAATGAATTAAAGCACAAAAACATACAAGTTTTTTGGATAGTTCCACTTGTCACGTCCTTCTCCCTGAGATTCTGTATATTTAATTTGAAATGAAATAATTTCAGCATTGATTTGAGTGTGTTTGTGTCAGTGATGAAAAAAAAAAACTGTGTGGGAGATATAGCTATTTTAACCACACGGTGCCCAGACGGCAAGATTCAAAAGTAATTGGAAACTGCCACAATATCCCTTTGAGCCAGGTGTGTGTTTATTCAAAGTTTCCTTCATGCATAAAAGAGCTCCGAAGTGGCTCAGAGAGAGAGAGAGAGTGAGAGTAAGATGAGATAACATGGCAGAATCTGTCAGAGAGAGATATCAAAGGTAAAATCAACAGTTGGTTTCCTTCTACAAAAAAAAAAGAAGCCTGTGCACACAAGAAACTTGAAAATGGCAACCCATTTGAATAGTTCAGAAAAAAAAACCATTTATGGCTGCACAAGTCCTCGATGGTCTCCAGGATGAAGGCATGCAACATCTGGTAAGACTCAGAAACAGATAGGCCAAGCATCAGTTCACAAAAATGTACAAAAGTGAGGCAGTGTTGTGGAACAAAGTTCTTTGGTCTGATGAAACAAAACTTCACCTCTGTCAGGCGGATGAAAAAGAACAGCGACATGATTAAAGCACCCCCGTCATCATTACGGCTGCCACTAGCGCCGGTACGCTGGTATTCGTTGATGATTTCACTGACGCTGCAAGCAGCAGGATAAATGCAGAGGTTTGCAGGGGGATTTCTGTGCGCTCAGGTTGAGCCAAACGCATCAAAACATATTGGACGTTTCACAATTCAGCGGGACAACAATGCTGAAGCACACAACGGAATCGGCCTTAAATGTGTAGGCTGGAAATCCTCGTCTGCTGATCTCAACCTGATTGAGCTGCATTCCACTTTCTTGGAGCAGACTAAAGGTGGAGAGCGCCCACAAAAAAAAGCAAAAGCTGAAAACGTGTGTGCAGTAGAGAAGGTGGATTGAAAGGATCTGCAGATGTCTTTGTGTCAAAGACTCCAGGCGGTCACTGACTGCAGAGGAATTTACACAAACCTCCAAATATTATTTTAGTTCATCTGGTATAACTTTGGCCACACTTGTTTATATTGACATAACACTCCTCTAAGTGCAATTTGATGTAAAACTGGGTTGTTATAATTCAAATTGACTGAGCCTGCAGAACAATGCCAGCTTCTGCAAGCTGACTAAACTAAACCTTTGTCCCAAATGGAATTCATGCTACTTTGTCTCTCTTCTTCTATGCAGGGGAGATTCTCTCTGTGTGGATTTGAATGAGCCCCAGCATCGGCTCTGTGTGTGGGTACACTCATCTTTGTGTCTCACCTTGACTTTGCTGAAGGTGGCATACTTGCAGAGGACACTGGGACACAGAGCCCAGCTGGGGAGGGAGATGAGGCACAGCTGGGAATAATTAAACCCAGCACTGTCTCCATGAAGGGGCCGGGCAGCCAGGCTGGCTTGGTGTCCCCCCCAGACAGAGCAGCTTGTACAGAGACTGCATACACAACAGTCTCCCTTACTCTATTCCCCAGTGAGGTGAAAAAAAGGCACAAATCTGACAGTGACTCAGTGGTGGAATCCCAGTCACACAGCCAAGACACAACTTGACTCTAATGTTATTTCCCTAAAAGAAAAATACTCCTACATACTTATTGGCTCTCATCTGTGCCCCTGGAGTGATAGACAAGCGCACAAGTGGAGGAATCTGTACAGATAATTGGCCGGAGCTGTGATAACGCAGAGGTTCTCTGTAACAGACCTGGCCAACTTTATCAGCTCTAAATTTGCCTTGGCTCTAGAATGCAAGCTGGCCATATCACACAGCCAGGGTTTGCCGGCATCAAGCTGGGGCTGGGGTTTGTCTCATTTGAGGAATGCTTTCTTCCTCTTTCTCCTCCACAAACCTGATTAATTTACAATGGCATGGCTTTCTGTCTGTGCCGCGCTGATCCACTATCATTGGAAGTGAAAAAGGTTTACTTTGGATGTTGCGTTAGAAAAGTGAAACTCTCCCCAGATCACTAAATATCTTTTTAAAAACCTGCGCCGCATGCCAACTCAAACACTTTTAGGATGAATGAATTGACTTGTGCTACATTAAAAAAAAAAAAAGCCTGCTCTTGGTGCGATGATAAACAGCGCTTTTTCCAAGAGCCATCCAAGTCCTTCTCAGTGCCAGAACTGCTGAGGTGAATGACCCAGCGCACAAAAATTCTAGCGCGATTAATCAGGAAAGGCTTGGGAAGAACGCACTGCCGGCTGTGGCTGTGCTATCACCGCTCTTTTCACTCCCTGCTGTTTGTTTGAATAAGTTAGGCCGTTGAATGGATTCATTTGATTACAAAAGCATTGAGTTGGCTCATTAATGATGCTGTTAATGGCATCCTCCATCATTCTGGAATCACTATGTTGTTGCACAGGCAGTCAATGCACCATGCATTTCACCGCCTTTATTAAGTTACACTTTACTGGTCTGTAAAATTTGACTGCAGACATTTTATTTGCCACTTCTTGATAGCTGTGTGTGAAATATGGGCCGTGTGGAGCATGTAGGGGCATCTCTTCAGCCCGTCTTACGCCAACTAAGTTGTAAATAATGCTTGGCTGGTTGTCTCCCATCTCGCTTTACCAACTAATGGCTGCTTCATTGCAACCTTCACCTGTGTGCAACTTTGTTGCCTTGGTTGTAAAAAGAGAAGAAAAAACTAGTCCAGTGGGAGATTATTAACTGTGGCTTGGTCAGTCATTTTCCTGATCCGAGCCTCAGCAGTTAGCATGAGAACATTCAATATATCTCCCATACAGAAATCATTATAATGTATTCCTCTGTAGTGGAGAGCCTGATCTCAACACTTGTAAGCGAACAGCTAAAGGGTTTTTGATTAAATCCCAGGGTGCAGACTTAGATGAAATGAGCTTCATTGGCAGCAATATTACCGCTTATTGCCCGAGCTTTCACAAGAAATTAAATTTATAACAAAGCACAGCTCTTTTTACGTTGCAATCAATTCCACCAATGCGAACAGCTCTCATTGGAAGATACATCAGTAGCTCTGCTGTAATCAACACACACACAGAGACACAAAGACACGTGCACATACCATGACCAGTCAGGCACGGGTTGCAAAATAGACTCTGGATTCATTATCAGGTGGATTAGAAACAATACTGATAAACCCTGTGAGCAGAGCAGTTCACAAACAACTCATCTGTTTGTTCATTTGGCCTCCATGTTTACTCCGGTCTCTGTAACCGGGAGTGAATGAGTACAACACTCATTTCATATCTGGTAACTATAGAGATTAGCAAACACGCTCTCTGGCTTCACTTGCAGTCGTAGCGGTGATAACAGGGCTTCTCGCCTCAGTTTTACACACGACACAGCGCAAACCAAACATTTTAATTTAAGTGCATCTCCATGTCCACGGAAGGATCATTAAACTAAGTCCTAATAAATGTGTATAACCATGATGGATGGCTGAACAACACCGTAGTCCTTCTCCCCTCCCCCCCCTCCCGCTTCGATGGAGATAAGTTGCTGCTGCACTGCTTCGTGTATTGTGACGTCTCCTTCGGGGTTCTTGCAATGAGGAGAACTCACTCCACCCATCGAATCCATCAGGCTTTGGAGGGAGGCTTTATTCAGCTTGTTAGAGTAACACGTATGACCATGTAGGAGCTCTAATGAGTGGGGAGCTAGCCGGGAGAACCGTGTCTGGACGACAGAGAACATAAATCTCCTGTCCTGCTCAGCGCCCTGGGGACTGCACGAACACCAAAATTGTATGAGCCCACAGAATGTGTGTGTGCATGTGCGTGTCTAGGTGGATGTGGATGCATTATGTGTGAGCATGCAAGCACACACATAATGCAGATGACTACAACAGTACCCTCCTGGGAGACTCATCCACCATAGTTGAAAGAAGCAGGTTGTCTGAATTATGATCTAACAATAGTGCTCCACTCCCACTCTATAAAAGAATCCAATACGGGCATATCTATCATTACTGCAGCCCTTGCGCTCAACTTGCTTCTTGTTATTTGGAATGAGTTTTGGAAATCAATCCAGCCAAACTTTGCTTTGCACAGACGCCCTGCAGGTTATGATAATTCTTTCACTCTGTTTTTTAGATTCCCTATACATAAACTGCAGTCTGTGGTACAGATCAGACTCGGTGCGTCTGACTCACTTCCTTCCTGCTTCCTGACAGAGAGAGCTGTGTCTGATATGCTTATCAGCTGTATCCAGTGATATTGAGTAACATATACACTGGTATGCTCTTCCTGAGGCATGCCTTTCTTCACCTTGCGGGACAATTAGCTGCAGCAAGAGGTGTGTAATGAAAGTACGAAACTCCATCAGAGTATTGATTTGTTGGCGACATTTATCTTCCCATGGCGGGATGTGAACTCAAATGCAGTTTTAAATAAAAGTGTGTGCTCATGCCTGGATTTTTTTCCCTTATTAATCCCCCTAGGGGAAATTGATTCTATGTATTTAACCCATCCTAACTGTGAGCAGTGATGCCTCTCTTCTGCAACTGCTCCCACACAATTCAATTTAGTTTTATTTATATAGAGCCAAAAATCACAACAAGTCGCCTCAAAGCCCTTTATATTATAAGGTAAAGACCCTACAATAATAAAGAGAACAACAAGAGAACAGCCACTAACAACTCCAACATCATTGTGAAGTTTGCAGACGACACTACAGTGGTGGGTCTTATCACCAACGGTGATGAGACGGCTTACAGGGAGGAGGTCAGCGCCCTGACCTACTGGTGTCAAGACAACCATCTCACCCTCAACGTCGCAAAGACAAAGGAGTTGATAGTGGACTTCCGGAGGTGCAGAGAAGTACACACCCCCATCACCATCAGCGGCGCTGCTGTGGAGAGAGTGAGCAGCTTCCGGTTCCTTGGTGTACATCTGGCTGAGGATCTTATGTGGTCAGTACACATAAACAAAACAGTGAAGAAGGCCCAGCAGCGCCTCTTCTTTCTCAGGAGACTTAAAAGATTCGGCATGAACCCCCGCATCCTCAGGACCTTCTATCACTGTTCCATTGAGAGCATCCTCACTGGATTCATCACCACCTGGTATGGCAACAGCACCGCCTACAACTGCAAAGCTCTCCAGCGAGTAGTGCGGTGCTCTGAACGGATAATTGGAGGTGAGCTTCCCTCCCTCCAAGACATCTACAGGAAGCGGTGCCTGAGGAAAGCGGGGAGGATCATCAAGGACTCCAGTCACCCCAGCCATAAACTGTTCAGACTACTCCCATCAGGAAGGAGGTTCTGCAGCATCCGGTCCCGAACCAGCAGACTGAGAGACAGCTTCTTCCATCAGGCCATCAGACTGCTGAACACGTCATAGACACCTCAGCTTACCTACTGGAACTTCAACATTATGCACTACATACTGTACAGTAATGCCACTGTTTTGCACATGTCTCAACTCTGTATATTTTTATATATTTTATTTATTGTTGACTCTATTTAATTTGTAAAATATTTATACACACACACACACACACACACACACACACACACACACACACACACACACACACACACACACACACACACACACACACACGTAGAAAAACATTTAGTATACACATCCAGAAATTATTATTATTTTTGCATATACTATTATATATTGTACATATATTTATTAGTTTCAGATTTAGCCATTCGTATATTTTGCCTGTTTATGTTATTGTATTTTGCACAACTCTGTTGCTTGTGAAGCTCGCACACAAGAATTTCACTTGCATGTGCTGTACCAATGTACCTGCACATGTGATGTGACAATAAAAGTGGTTTGATTTGATTTGAAAACAACAACAATCAAATGACCTCTTTGAGCAAGCACTTGGCGACAGCGGGAAGGAAAAACTCCCTTTTAACAGGAAGAAGCCTCCAATAGAACCAGGCTCAAGGAGGGGTAGACAAGAGACACACTGTGGAAGACAGAGATTAATAATAACTAATGATGAAATGCAAAGTGATGTAAGGATTTTCTGGACTGAAATGATGATGTTTTTGTATGAAAAATGTATTAGCATCACTTTACAGCACAGCTTTATACTATTTGACATTTGACAAGTGTTCCCAAGAACAATAGTTTGCATGCTGTTAAATGATTGTCTGTTTATATAACTCCCACCGTCATATTTGTACTTTTTGTGCCTCTTTTCTGTAAATTATTTATAACAAAATAAAGATTATTCAAAAAAGAGTTTAAGGAGCAACAGGCAACCACAACGAAGTGCCAAAACTCCAGCTGTAAGCCAGAGCCTTAGTTAAGCAAATACAGAGAAAATATTGATCTTGGCTTAATTATGGCGGAAATGGAGCCCCCAGATGAATCCGCACCAGCGCTAGGTTCAAACCCAGGAGTGACGTGCTGTGAGGTAACAGTGCTAACAGCCGCTGAGCCACAGTGCAGCTTGGGTCTACAGAATGTGCTATTAGAGAAAGAGAGCGAGACAGAAGTATGGACAGTGCGTTCCCATGTGTGCCACAGGAATGTATACCAATGTGTGTGTGTGTGTGTGTGTGTGTGTGTGTGTGTGTGTGTGTGTGTGTGTGTGTGTGTGTGTGTGTGAGAGAGAGAGAGAGAGAGAGAGAGAGAGAGAGAGAGAGAGAGAGAGTTTATGTAGCCTCAGGGAGCTGCTATGGTCATATTTTAATAAGTTGCAGTATGTTGGATTATGTACTGCGAGCTTGTAATATCACACCGTCAGGGGCAAAGCCATAACAGATTCTCACACACACACACACACACACATATATATCAGGGGACTCTCCAAAACATTGTTTTCTGTTCTGCAGCACTTGTGAAAATGTGAGCTCCCACATGATTCCAGTTCAAAGGTACGCCTTTGCCGTTTTGTCTGCCTCAGCATGCAGTGGTCTCTCTCCCAGCCACAATGAACAGAGCTCCAGGTTTAATAGGCCTTAAGTAGCACACCCCTTTGCTGCCTTTGAAGAGCAAACACTTTGCTGCTCTCTCTCACACACACACACACACACAGAGTCATATATGTACACGCACATTGCTGTGTGAGCAATAAAAACACAGTGGAACAGTGGCTAGTTCTCTCTCTGACACATCAAAAGGGGAGCTGAAGGGAGTAATGTGTGGAATGATGTGTGTGTGGACCAAGGCTGGGATGCCATTCATGGTTGTAGTGTTGTGGTTTTAACTGCCTGAGGAGACTTTAAGGCTGTGACTGGCAAGTTCTTTACAGTAGTTTTAACACATGGCCTGTCGCAATCTCAAACGCTGTTTGCGTCTAAAAAAAAATGCTGCTTGCTTCAGAATCTTTTTTTTAAAAAAAACAAAATTTTATTTGAGCAAAGTGCAGAAGATATAACTATATGACTATCATGTGCTTGACAAAATAGCTGCAGTGTCACTTACCCTCATTAAAGCCACGTGCCTCTCTCTATAAAGCAATAAAGACCACAAACAACCTTGGGAATTGTCCCCGTTTTTGAGAAACTGAAAGTGAAGCTCGGTCGGGCGCACACGCACAGCATGGGTGCGTACGTGCGTGTTTAGGAGCACATATGCGTGTTTTCTGGGTCTCGAAGTGAGCGATCGCATAACTCAGGCACTGAAGGAGAAGGGCAAAGTTACAATTAGCCTGCTGCCGAGAGCGTAGCCTCATTGTATGTGGCATGTTTATGCTTTGCTCATGCTGTAATTACATATGTCTTCTTTTGTTTTCTATTCCCATAAAATGAGGAGCATAATGAGGGAAAAAGCTCATTTCTACACAGAACCGTGTAACGCTACACAGTGCTCTTTTTGTCTTCAAGCTCATTTAGGCCTAGGAGAATGTCTATGGGGTTTGAAATGGGAGGAGAAGGGAGGAAGAGAGGACTGTAAACAGCGACATTGCTTCTCCAGATGGGAAACTTCTGTTAAGCTGTAATGAGAATGCATAATGACACAAACGAGCTTGATTAAGCTAGACATGCCTGCGCCTTTGTTGGGGAACATGAAACCAAGAAACCTATTACAACTTTTCTTTTTCTTTTCTTCTATTATTCTCTGTGATATCCTTTTTCGAGCCATAAGAGGAAGAGAGATGTCTTCATTAAATGTTTGGGAACATGTTTCATTTCTCTCTTTTTTAAAAATAAAAAAAAAACAAAAAAACCCCACAGCCATACCCAATAGGGAGAGACGATGAAAAGGCAAGAACAAATGATTAAAAAACAAAGCAAAGGAGTGACTGCTCCTAATGGGACTGTTTTCAACAGCTGCATTAACAAGCCTGCTTGATTTCCTTTGCCTAAGTGAAGTTGTCAGCCCATGTGTCCAGTGTGCTATGTTTAGGATGTCTAAAAGAGTTGTGTTTTCTGGCACCAGCAGATAATAAATGCGAAATGGTTGACCTAACGTCTCTTTCCCCCGTGTTGCTTTACGGTCATTCTCAAAACAGACCCGAGAAATCCTCCTGAGTCGAGGTCAAGAATCCATCACCATCCCCCCCTCCCCTTTTCCCTACATGAACATGCATTTCCATACCGGCTCTGTGTGAGAAGCAGGCCCGAGGGAAAATGATAAGAAGTGCTTCTACTTGCACTGAGCCCCTCTCAAAACATCATAAAACCAACATATTGCTTCCAATTGAATCTCTTGTGCTTCAAATTAGGTTAAAATACTTGTACCTCTCAGAGTGTGGATCTTTACATATGCAAATGCGGGAATACCGAATTGTCTGCCTTCATTTCCATAATGTGAATCATGAATAGGCCTTAGATTTGCTTGGTTGATTTCCAGCTATGCTCAGAAACAAAATCCATATTTGGCACCGCAAAAAGGAACAAAGATTAGAGTTTTTTGAAGGAATGCTAGATTACGCACCCTCATACTGTATTAGACCCAGTGTATGCACAAAAACATACACTTTTCATAGAGCAGCATGTTGTGAAAGAGTCCTACGTCACGGATTACTTTACCATGACTCCTTTGATGAAAATGTATTGCTTTAACCTTGGAAACATGGCACGGCAGTCGATATGGTTTGAGAGACTTGGAAATACTCGTGCCTGTGGATTCAACAGACTAAAGACGCTCTTCGACTGATGAAACAATAGCAGGAGGAGGAGGGGAAACATTCTTCTGCCGAGTCGGCATTATTGGATTTGGATTGTAACATAGTAAGTCAGGCTGAGAGGGGGCCTGTGAATATCACGTTGGAATCATAATAGACAAGGGCCGATTGTTATTGCACCACACTTCCATTAATAATTCAATCATTTGACCCGTGACATGATTTCCCGTAAAACAATCTGATCCTCTGAGGGCTGATGGAGATATTCGAAATCTATGAGTGTGTGTGTGTGTGTCTGTTTTTGACCTTCCCAGTATGACACAGAACTGATGCCCGGGGCGGCCACTCTTAGTCTAAAATTCAGAGGGAAGAAAAGACAAGATACCAGAAAGTGTGCACGCTAACTAAAGTGTGCTGCAGCATTCCCCCCCCCCCCGAACTAGATATGTGCCCGCCCCAAGGGTGCGCCAATAAGCACGCCACAGGAATGGAGGGTCTCGCACGAAGCGTGCACTTAAAACTGAGCAGCGCTCTGAAAGTTAAGCGCAAAATCAGAACAACGTATGCAGAGTGCATTAGATATAAAAACACTGCGTGTGAGTAAGTGGAAGCAAAGCCCGGTAATATCATAACACATTGTTTCAGCGATTACTACTGACAGGGGAAACGTTGCTGTTCTAAGTTCAGGCCTGCTGCAAACACAAAGACTAACACAGGTGCAGACGTAGATGAATGTAGGGATGTAAAAGCACACACAACTGTGTGCACGCCCACAAAATAACAACACTGGAGCATGCACGCGCAAGAAAAAAGCAGGGGTACCATCTATCAGGCTGCAGACGGGAGCCTTGGAAGGGGAAATCTGTCCTGTGATGGCCCTAAATGAGGGCTTTGGCGGCGCTGTCACATTGTATTTGGCTGGGACATAGGCGGTATGAGGGCCTACAAGAGATGGCCTGTGTGTACAGATATAATGAACTTGGGAGGTGTGTGGAGCATGGGCAGGCAGTGTGATTCTGTCACAGCTAGCGGTGCTCCGTGCCTGCTGTGAGGATGGAGGGAGGGAGAGATAGAGAGAGCGGCGGAGAGAGACGAGACGTAAATTGAGTGCGGAGAGGGAAAGAGTGAGGAAGAGGCGAAAGCAATGATCAAGACAGAAAAAAACATCAGAATGAGAGATGGAGAGGGGCCGGGAATGAATAAGCAGCCCTGCAGAAAAACACAGAGCTAATCGCTGCCGGATTGGTGAGGCAATACCGCTGTTATACCAGAAGAATATTTGCTCTAATTAGAGCCAGCTAATGTGTCTCCAGGTATAAAAGCTGTTGGCGTTTTCCTGAGAATAATGAGAAACACAAAGCTCGCAGTGTCCTGGAGAGAGGTGCAAAACTCCCTTTGTACATCATTAACAGTTCACTGACAACAAAAGTGGTCTTAATAGAATGTAATGTGGTCTCCTCACCTATCTGTTTGTTCAAATGTCCATTAGGGGAATGCAGAATAATTCTCTCCTTCTGTGCTTCAACCACAACCCATTTTATTTCCAAAGTTCTGCCTCCATTTGCTTCTCTCACCTCTGTCCTCCACATTAAGATGATAAACATGATTTCACGGAGCACTACAATCATCAGTCTTTGTAAAACACGCCAAAATCCTCGATAAAAGACTTAAGCTCGCTTTGGAGAGACGGGGCCAAACGTATAGATTTACAATTCCACACTCAAGTTCCCCGCCATGTTTTAATGCATCATAAACACTTGGTGTTTTTTGGTCTCCGTTCCAATAAAAACAGGAGTGCGCGGGGGTGTAATATCTGGAGCTGGGGGAAATTAAAGCCGAAGTTCCTCTCGTCTCCTCCTCCGGTGCAACTCCCGGCTCGCGCGCTCACACTTGAGCACGCGCGCACGCAAACACGTACGCACGGCTAATCAGCAGCCCGGAGAGAAATCTAAGACCACATCTACACCCAGTGGAGGAACCTGATACAACCACGTCGCCTCCTCCCCCCTGCAGCCCCCCTCCGCCACCTTCCCACATACCCGTCTTTCTCTTAATCATCAGCTCACACACACTAAACGCTCCCGCTGATAAATTAGACGCGAGGTTCAGTATGATTAACTAAAGTTAATGAAGACTGAAAGCGATCGCAGGCGATGTAACCATAGAAGGGAGAAGCATTTGAGAAAACATCAAGACTACATTAGAAAACCAGCAGACATTCTTTTTTCCCCATTTCTGCTGCTATTTCCAAAAGTCCTTTCAGTGCGCGGTGACAAACATAACCCTTCTGACTGCTGGAAAAATAAATCATACTTTCAAGTGAAGACAAATGCCTTATCCGTTGGGAGTAGCTGCAGGCTATAGTCATAATGGCCTTTCTCTCTCTCTCGCTTTCCTCTTCTCTGAAGGCAGGGAGTTTCCCTGAACTAGTTTGAAATGTCCACAAAAACCAGCGTTACGCAGCATAAAGCAAGTTTAGGGCTGATCGGTAGCAGGAATGTTGCTCTTTAAGACTTATTTTACGATGAACCCCGTGATGGTGAGAAGCACTTATGGTCCTGGAAGCAAAACTGCTACTCAGCCTTTTTCCCCCCCCCTTCTCTTCTTTTTTGACCAAACAGCAAAAACGCTCATCGCTGACATCTTTAACCGATAAAACACGCTTACGCTCAAGATCATTACTCATCATGTCTGATGTGGTGTCACAGTCTCAAAATTCGTGGATTTCCTATCACTGCAACCCCCCTCTACACCCTCTCTGTACGTTTGGCCCTGCTCAGGCTTGGCTCGGCTCGGGGCAGACCAGCTGCAGAAGTCTGTCTCCTCTCCTCTCTCCCCTCCTCTGCTCTCAGTGCTATCAGGTTGCCACTCCTCCTCCTCCAGCCCATTACACAGGCCTCTTTATGCTGCGCTAAAAGCTGCTCATGTTCAAACACTCCTGGGAAAAGCTCCTTAAAAACATGTCAGGATGAGAGGCCCTGTCTGGTAAAATATTAATAGGAAGTTAATTGGTTGTTAATGGACTGGTGCTTGGGTAGGAATCACCCTCCATTAGATAGGCCACTGAAACACCCCATTCAGGGGTGTCATCTTACCACCTCCACCATCTAATTGGTTTCCGGTCACCGTAGCAGTTGAGTTGCGGTAACCTGGTGTTAAAGACATTATCGCTTGAGTTTTATATAAGCTCTGGCAAAGAAAGTATTGTACCAAGCGCAAAGCGCGTTTCCCCACCACTCTGGTATTGTGGGTGTTCAGTTACTTTGGGGTCAAGCTCGGCGCGCCCTTTCTCTTTTAATTGGGCGCCCTTTTTGTCTTTCCTCGTGTTAATCTTTCCTTCTTCTACACATAAGGAAATAGTTTTAACTTTTGTTGTTTGTGGTCAGAGTCACTGCGCTTTCTGTGGTCGTCCTTACCCGAAAGAAAAAAAAAAAATCCCCTCCTCTCTCAGAGCAGACATGTAATATTGATGCGGAACAGACTCGGAGAAACACAAAAAAAATCAAATGGAATCCAAACTAAGTTCAAATGTCGACTTCAGCGCATACATTTTTGATCATTGCAAACCTACCAGATGCAATTCCCTTCAAGGGAAGCCACAGGGGCACGCCGAGCAAGGGACGTATTTAGAAATAAGTGATATTTCAGCGTGTCTTTCAATCCCGACTTCGTTCAGCTCCGATTCATTTATGAGAGGGACAAATACTTGCTGAAAGAGGTGGTTCAGGAAATGGGACTAAAAATGGCGGCAGAGGTTACCCATGTTTTTATGGATGAGGCTTTCAAATGTACCACGTAACTAAAATGAGCCAGCTCTTAAAGTAATCTCATTGTTTATCTAGACTTACAGACGTTATGTAAATGCTTTATATATACTGTTTATAGTGTCTCATACCTGAGTCTTTCTCTGGAAAAGGAAAGAAAAACATTTTTTAAATCAGTTATTTCAACATCACAGCCTGGTTAAATGTGAGGGTCCTACACTCAACATTTATATTAAGTTTTTCAATCCTGAATCATGCTTTTCATGCAGCCTTTACTTGCTGTTACTCTTTAATGCACTCAAGTCCACTCTCGTGCCTCGGTCTATTTAATGGTAACCTCACTCAAACATTGAGTGAACCCGTGTCCAATTACATTACAAAGCAAATGTCAATGGATCCAACAGATGTTGTGCTACTACACAACTTCCAAGTTTCATTTCACTGGTGCAGGTTATCGCAGCCGCCACTAGATGGTAGCGAAAGGCTGGAGTTACTGATTGGCAGACAGGCTCAACTGATGAAAGAAATCCTCCAGGCCTGCTATTAAATATCCAGCTCTGTGCCGTGTTCTGCTGTAATGTATTACTTGACTGGATGGAGAATGTGTGATAACCCCGACTGTGGGTAATGCAGTAGTAGAAATGTCTGCCTGATGTTTCGTTCGCCCTGCTCAGCCAGTTAAACTCCTCGCGGGCTTGAATTGAATGAGGCGGAGGGGAAAAACTGGAATATTCACCCGTATAATCATCAAGACAATGCAAAAAAGAAAAACCCATCAGGTATGCACTCAGACTTTGGCTTTATTTTGTTTTATTACATGTCAAGCTGTAAATGTTGCAACAATAGAGCGGGTTCTTGGCTGGACCTTTAGCAAAAACTGTCATAAGCTACGAGGATTACATGGTAATACACAACAAAACATTTGCAAAGAACACTTTAGGAAACTGTAGAAAAGTTACAACAGTATGAAACGTCCACTGTGGAAAAACTTTACTTTAATAATATTTGGCACTGAAAAACCTTTTTTTTTCCTGATAAAAAATAATAATAATAAAGTCACCCGTGGTGTTTCTCGACTAATGGAGTCATTTTGTCCAATTACGTCCTTCACTGTGACTGCTGTGACCTTTTTGGCATCAAAAATGGATAAATATACATTTGAAATTTGGTGACGCTCCAGTCGCACCTTGAAAGTGCTTTCATTTTGACAAAACAGAAATCTAGTAATAGTCCGATATTTTTTTAATAGATGATGACAGCTGTCAAAAAAATGTTTTTATATGCCTCCGGGCCAGATAGCTTTGCTTCCAAGCATGAACGTCACAACCGCTTATTAACTGTCAGTCACTGATTTATTAATTTTTTTCCTTTTTTCATCTCAGGTGCACACAGTAACATTCATTGTGAAAAATAGCTAGTTCAAAATGTCATGCTAATGCACACAGACAAGCTACCGGGATGTGCTGCCTTCAAACTTGGCCCCCTGCACCGCACGCCCCAGAAGAGTTTGTGATTATCCACATGAAGAGCCGAAGAAGTTCACATGCCATGAGGTTCACCATTAGTATGTGGACAGAAATGCATGCAAGTATTTTAATCAGCCCCCAAAAAGCATTTCTGTATGTGCGGGATACATTCAAACAGGCAATAAGAAGAAGAAGTGAGAAGATGAAATCAAACTACATTAGACTGGAAGAATGTGCTGTCTGCCCTTCTGTTAACATCTGCTTACACCTTGACTGCACCCTACTCTCAGGACAGAAGTGTAAAAATCATTGAGAACTCTTTCCGGTCGGTGTGGCTGATGAAAAGACAGTCTTGGAGACTCTCACTCACTAGGCCGCGTTGTGGAAAAGGATGGGCTTGACCATCCCAGAGAGGATTTTGGGCACGTGGACGCTCACAATCTCCGAGATCATCTCTGGGAAGCTGACGTGCATTTGCATGGACTGAGCTTGGATGAACAGATCGTAGGTGAACTGGTGTAATTTCCTCACAACCTATGTCAAGAGACAAACATGATACATACATGTGTTGGGGTTATTAGAAACAAAGAGATAAATAAATATGTAACGTGGAAAACATGTAGATGCTGTCTATTGTCCCTGTATAATAAAGACTAAAAATGCCCAAATAATAATACGAATGAACAAAAACAAACGAGACTTTCATGGCACAGCTTAAGAGGCGGTTTTAGGAGATAACACTTATTGTGACACTAAGCTCCACAGACAGGGCAAAGCTGAAGGAGTCCTCATCAACTCTGATCTTCTTCCTAAAGGGCCCTTCCAGACAATCTCTGGCTGCCCTCCAGCTCAAAAGCCACAAAGCCGAGCATTTAAAGGTAAATCCACAGTGAAAGACAGGAGGCTCAATCTGTTGTGGCTCCTCTCCACATAGCGCTTTAACTCTTCTGGTCATACTCATATAATGATGTAAGGGGTTTTTCCTTTGATAGCTAATTGTTCTCATCATTGAGATAAAAGTACAAAAAGAAAAAAAAAATCCTAAAAAGGGTTAAAAGTAGTGCATTTACACCCCCTAGTGGTTGCACATCTACATCAACACACTTCCCCCTCCTAAACCTCAGTAAGGATGAGATGAGTGATTAGTGTGTATTACAACAACAAAAGAAAGTTCACCAAATAAAAAGAAAATAAAAATGCAAGAAATGCACATCGAGAAGTCGTAACAGGAAAACTACATGTGTTTTTCAGTAGATACACCTGCGTACCTACAATACCACGTCAGTCTTTTACGGCTTAGAGGTAAAAAGGAAAAAATATTATTAACAAAATAAACAGAATATAAATCTAGAAATACACTGATGGCTATCAGCGTGTGTCTTATTTAGGGTGAATTTAAACTAAATTAAAGACCTTTTATTACTCATTCAAATCTACCTCAAATGCCTGGACTTGGACTTTTATGCCTTTTTTTTGGTTCATAATCTTTCCATTTTCTTTTTTTACTGAAGGTCACAGCACAACTTGACCTTTCTATATTTTGTTAAAATATAATAAAAAGCGCTTTTAAAAAATCTTTTCAGGTGTTGCTGATTTTGCTGGTATTGGGTATATATGTGCACAAATGTTTGACAGAAATAACAATGAAACTCGTTAATCAACCTTCTGCATGGTCGCGCATATGAAGGCAAATCTTATGAACCTGCTTTTTTATTGCTTATGCATTTGTTTCGAGGTTTAACACTACTCTTATGACATCACGTCAAAATTATGGCCACAGATTAAAGTGTTTGGTGTGTGAATAGGTACATGTGGCTTGTAGTGAAAAGTGTTTTGAGTGAGAGTAGAAAAAGCAGTCAGATGCAGTCAAATTCAGTCAGAGGTTGGAAGTAAGGAAGTACAAATACTTTTTATACTTAATACTTTTTCTAGCAACTTTTTACTTTTACTCACTAGATTTTTAAACAAATATCTGAACGTTCTACTCCTTACATTTTCAAAACAGGCTCGTTACTTTTGTTTTAAAATGATCATTTATAGCATTTACACTCGGGGTTAAAGTGGACCGATAGAAGTGCAGGTTCACGGTACGCGGTACAGCATCTAGCTAGCGCTGCAGAGGAGGACAAAGAAGGAAGGAAGTGACATGTTTTTTGGTTTTCTGGTGGTTAAAAGGTGGTAATTTCAAATTCAACGTTTCTATCAGCTAAGATAAGAAAGACAGGACAGGAAGAAGAGAGGTTTGAAGGTAAGGACTGCTCAGTAATACTTGATAAACTGCAAATTTAAAGCTTCATTTTAATCACATATTGGATTTGCATATAATATGTTTTGATAAATTATGTGTTTTCATGTTGTGAAATGTCCTGCAACACAAACTAAGCTAAACTCATTTTGTGTTGCATGAAAATATTAGGTAGTTTCGACTTTTAATTCCCTGTCACTGCACAACAGATTGAAACTGAGTGGATTTCTTAAAGTTAGACTCTAGATTCAATAGCATTGGTATTCTCATGTACTAACATTATTTTATTATATTATTATAGTGCAAAGTTCAGTTGCCTTTGTCCAAAAATGCTTTTTCACATTTACTTGAGTAAAGTTGTTTCAGTGCTTCAACTTTTACTGTTTTTTTGACAAATGTATCTGTGCTTCTACTTAAGTAAAGAAAGTCTGTACTTTTTCCACCTCTGTATTCAGTCATGTGAAAACAGCCCATAATTTGGTAGCTTGTAAAACCACATTAAGCAGCAATAACTCAAAATAATAATTTTCTGTATGAAGGTCATATGAGAGAGGCTGATAAAGGTTATCAGCCTCTCACATAATTCTGGAGGAATTTTGGCCCTGTGTTCTTTGCAGCATTGCTTCAGTTCTTTGAGGTTTGCAGGCAATTGTTTAAGCACAGCTTGCTTATGTCCTGCCACACCATCTCTGTCAGGTTAAGGTCTATACTTTGGCTGGGCCTTTGCAACACCTTGATTATTTTCTTTGTGAGCCATTCTGTTAGAGATTTGTTGTGGTGCTTGACTCTAGAAACCTTTGGTATACTGAAGAGTTCATGTTGAACTCAATCACTGCAATGTGTCCAGGTCCTCCGGCTGCAAAACAAGCCCAAATGAGTACTATGCATTATGACCAAACATCTCCAGTTGAATTTTTTTGACGTTGAAAACATTGTTTCTCAAAATCTCCAGAAGCAAAATATTCAGTTGCACCTTTTCAAATTAAGTTATCCTGCCATGTTCTTTTCAGAGAGAAGACTTTCTCCTGGCACCCCTTCCAAACAAGCTATACCTTTTCAGTCTTTCTCTAATTGTGCTGCCATGAACTTTAACATTTAACATTCTCACAGAGGTTTGAAAATTTGCTGGGACGTCCACTCCTGGGAAGACTGTGGCATTGTGTTAACACACATGAACGCTTTCACAGAGCTACTCACAAAGCAGTAAAGGCCTCTTTAAACTTTATTTTTCACATGACTGTAATTAGCAGTTCATTTACTGTGTCTGGGTTATTCTTCAGTCCATATAAATAATTTACAAATGGAAATCATCTTATTGGCTTTAATACAGCAGCATCTGGCACCACTATTCTTTTATAATTGTTAATTATCATGGTAGGCTGTTATGGATTAGGCGTTTCAAGGAAGCAAATCTCAAATCCAGGTTATCATATAATCCGAAACACAGATACACAGTAGCTAAAAGAGAATAAAAAAATAACAGGCTTAAACCTGTGGAGAGAACAAGGGCTTAGATATTAAATGCAATGTCTGACAGACTCCTTTTTCAGGCAAGTTTTGTTTTTTGTTTTGTGTATTTTATGTTCAATATAGGTATTTGTTGTGCCGGAAAATGAATAAATAAATGAAATGAAATGAAATGAATGAAATTCGGTTGAATGAATCCAGCCGTGAAATTTTAAAACAATAAAAATCTTGCTTGTGTGTTCATAATAAGTTTACAGTTGTATTGCAAGCCTGTATAGTGTTGTGTCTGTCATTTTGTGCGAGAGGAAGGAGCATTATTTTAAGATAAGATAAGATAAGATAAGATAAGATAGAACTTTATTAATCCCTCGGGTGGGTTCCTCTGGAAAATTCGATTTCCAAAAAGCACGGCACCGACAGAAGTTACAGTTACAGAATATTATATATAGACACACACACATACACACACATATATAAATACAGAGAAAAATATAAATAAAATATACGAAGGGGATAAATAGAATAAATAGGAATAAAAATAAAAATACAAGTGATTTGCGCTCACTCTAAAAAAATGACATGTGCATCCATGTCCAGTGTCACAGCATGGTGCATTTTTTGGAATGCGGTTGTGTGTATTACCGACTGGAGGTAGTCCAGCAGCTGCGTGAGCTGAAACAGTCTCTGCGTGCGGGTGGTCTCTCCGTGGTGGCTGGCCAAACGGTCTAGCTCCTTGATGTAGGAGGTCCGCAGTTTGTCAAAACAACTCTGGCTCTTCAGGCCCTGAACTGGCACTGCGACCACAAAGCCAGAACACAACAGTAACTCTCACAGACTTTATCCAGCCCATCAATTCTCTAAAGTATGGCTGTACTCTATTGCAGTTGTATTTCACATGTTGAGTTGACATTCGCGTCATTACTCATGGTCCCGGGTGACTCACTGATGCTGAGGAGGACCAGGGCCTTCATGCAGAGGAACTCCTCCTGGGTAACCTTGAGCATGCACAGCCTTTGGGATAGTAGCTTCATCCTCACACAGTGTTCATACATGCTGGACACTTGCATCCGCTGGCTTTGAGGAGGGATAAAAAAGAAAAAAGGGGAAAAAAAGCGTGACGCAGGAGGAGGGTCACGTAGTGAGAAATGTAGAAAGGAGTAGTTATTGGGGCCATGAAGGGGAAAAAGGGAGAGAAAAAAGGCACCAGAGGTGAGAAAAAACGAGTTAGATGGATAATGGAAAATAGAGAACGACAGTGAGGCACTGAAAAATGAGGGTCAGCAACAAGGGCATGCGTATCCATTACTATGCAGGTCAGAAGCAGCCTAATAGAGTGACATGGGTGTAACACAGACAGAATGAGTGCTAACGTCACGCAAAACACTGACCAATTCAGAGCTGCCATGAGAGTTGGCGAACATCGTCATACCTTCTTTGTTCTTGACACAACAATTTACTGATAACAGCCTGGGGGGGGGGGGGGGGGGGACTCATGTGCAGTGATTTTTGTGACACAAACTCTGTTGTCTGGGTTTCTTTTGGGAGTAGAAAGAAAAAGACAAAGGCTGGAGTTGAGGTGTCAGAAACATTTTGATAAGGGGCCGAGGGGGTGAGGTTGGAGTGTAAATTAAAACTTGTCAGAGTGGAAGTTCTTGGACACTGATGAATGGTTATGCGATGATGAAAAAGAGCAAAGCATTTGAGACGATTCCCTCCGCCAGCCGCATTTATCAAATGCAAAGTGACGGGTTTGCTGGTGTGCCCGGAGAGACATTCGCTGTTTGTTTTCCTCCTGCTGAAAAACACCAGAAAAGTGTCGCACCGTGCCTTTCATCGCATTTCACGATGACAAGTGAAGTCTCATGGCATCGCAGCAAACCCCATGCCACAGTGATAATTTCTCGTTTCTTAGTTTGATAAAGATTTTGTGTCTCCTTTTTTGTGAATTCGTTGTTTGATGTTAAATTGAATATTTGCTGAAACTCACTCATTGAAAACCAGGTCTGGAGCAAAGTACAGCATAGAGCTGTTAGTCAGCATGTAGGATCTCCAGCCTAAGGCAAACACCATCACCCCCATCCATGACAGCTGAATCAGTGACATCTGGTCATCCACATACAGGTCCCGAAACCCTGTTAACAAAAGTCGCTGTTATCAAGCTCTCCTCAGGGTTAAGCATTCACAGTTTTATTATTTTTAAAAAAAATCAGCTGATTTGGCTTAATTAAATAACTGTTGAGGCAAACATGGATACAATGATGGCCATTCTCAGCCTTCCTCTATTTTATCTTTTTTGTTTAAATGGGAAACATCCCCCTCTAGTGGCTAATATTTGAACAACTTTGTTTGTTTTGCATGGACACTAAACCAGCGCAAACTTCTGGAAAGGTATCTCATCTTTTGACCTAGGTACTGAGGCCTTGCTCAGTGCTGGCAGATTAAATACATTTCCTAACAGTGGTACTGCTCATCCAAACCGCAGGGAATTCTAATGTCATTTTTGATTGAATTACGCTTATTTCTTCTCAAACTGCCCATTTACCATCCACTGTCTTAGTCAAAGTTGTTTACAAGTCTGATCTTTCAGGGTTTTGCTTAACAAGGAATGCAAGTGGTATGTTTGACTAGAAACCAAAACGGAAGCAGCCATGGAAATGTGCTCCCTACCAGATTCTCTGGAAGAGCTACTTGGAATTAATTACCTTGGCTCAGATTAGTTTACCTGGTATTGCCTTGGCCCAGTGGACCACGGTTACCAGCTGCCGTTCTCCCAGCTCGTTCAGGCTGGTGAGCAAGGACATGGGGCTGTCTGGCTGGGCAGGATCATGCCCGGCATTGACCAGTGCTGGCTCAATAGCCTGTAGGATGCTGAGCAGCGACAGGCAGGAGTGCAGGGGTGGGGGGATGGCCGCAACCAGGGCCTGGGAAGCTGCTCGAGATATGTAGATATGTAAAAACAACATGAAGCAGAAAGTGTGGCAAGATCGAGTCTTTTCTGGCAAAAGTAAATTTAGCGTTGAATAAACGTGACATTTGAGCTCTGTGCAACGAATCCTTACCACCTTGAGCCCTGACAGCTGCATTTCTGGACTCCAAGACTGCATCTTTCTTTGCTGCCCTCTCTTCTTTTTCTCCGTGTCCCCAGCTAGCTGGCTGTTGCTCCTCTTCTCCATTACTCGCCTGCCCGGTTCCCTTCAGCCTGCGACCTAGAGAGATGATTCTGTTAGAATTCAGATGGAGGGCTTCTAATCTAATAAATGTAAGGAATCTGACCATGCTGACCTATTTTTTTAAAACTGCAAAATACTTTCCTTTATTTATGTCTCATTATTTCCTCGTCTCTGGTAGCTCACCTTTAAGGCTCATTCCCGACATGAAGCATCTCTTTAAGCGACACGACGCGCAGTTCTTCCGCCTCAGTTTGTCGATGGTGCAGTCGTTTCGGCTGGCACACAAGTGGTTCTGCTTACCTGGAGGCACACAAGAGTGCTGGGGGATGAGGAGTGCGAGTTCAACAATGCCTAGGCTTCCACTCATAGCAATGATATGTGGGCGTTTACTGATAACAAATAACTCGACCTCATAATGTCAGGGTCACTGTGCCCTGTCTACAGGAGAGAGCAAGTGGGTGTAAGAAATTAAAATCAGTGCGTGAGTAATTGTGTGTGTGTGTGTGTGTGTGTGTGTGTGTGTGTGTGTGTGTGTGTGTGTGTGTGTGTGTGTGTGTGTGTGTGTGTGTGTGAGTTGCACCCACCTGCAGCGGCCCTCTTGAAGAATACTTTGCAGCTGCCGCAGGTGACTGCTCCATAGTGACAACCCGAGGCGTCATCTCCGCACACTTGACACACTCTCCTTTCTGACAGATACACACCTGGAAAAAAATCCTCATGCCTGGGCGCGCGCGCACGCACGCACGCACGCGCGCACACACACACACACACACACACACACACACACACACACACACACACACACACACACACACACACGCGCACGCAATGGTGTTGTTTTAGTGTCTTCCCTCAGTTTTTAAACCCTTTTACCGTAAAAACTGAGGGAAGACACTGATGAAGAATTGCAGCAGACATTAAAAAGCACTCACACAGACGCTATCGGTTTTGGGTGTGGTTGACAATTTGTCAGCAAAGGGAGTCAGTTTGCTCCAAAGTAAAAGTTGTGATTAGCACATGCCAGAGTGAAGTTTTTTTTTAATGAATCCGTAACTTGTAATAAAATAGAAGGTTTTCTTTCTAGAAGCAGAAACAGCAACAGGTGCTGTATCTCTTCTTTATAGGGACACTGATACATTTCCTACTGCTGCAGTCCCAGGGCTTATAAGGACATTTCTGGAAAATCTTAAGAATAGGATAAACTTTAAGTTGCTGTAGCTGCATGCTATAACATGATTTAGAGAAAGCCAAAACAAAAAAAACAAAAAAAAAAACCCACACCATGCTGTTGGAGGACAAAGGGTTCAGTGCTGCTGAACATTTCAGGACTCCACAGAGTATCAATAGAAGTCATGGCTGATAGCGATATATAATAATCGTGTTCGCTGCCTTTGATTTATTTGTGCTGACACTTATCCAATTAGCTTATGCTTTGTGGCTCTCACAGAAACGTCAAGAAACTAAGCATGAAATCCGGAAAGACAGTGCACCGTTAAACATCTGCGAACTTACGCCTAAACTCATTACAGCACTCCTTTTAGAAGACAAAATGACCAAAGCCCGACTGCATTGAGCGCAGTTACTGGCACGATGCTCATGCTGTGTGTTTCTCATTAAAGAAACGTGTGAGAGATGGGAGGGATCGGTAATACTGAATGTACTGTACTCAGTATGAATGGGCTTTTGACCTGACGCACACAAAACAAATCATTCGAATCTGATCTTTACCTTAAACTGCGATCTGTGCAATTCATCCACACCGAAGGCTCGCTCTTGATAGTGGAGAAAGTGCTTTGCCCCTGAGGAATCGCACTTGGGTAACTTTCCATTTGGCCATATCCTTGTGCCGTCGCTCGCATGCCACCTTTGCCACCCTTCTCACCTCTACCGTACCAGATACAGCGGCATTCCTGCCTGTTTCCGCGAGGAGCTTGCCCACAATTACAGTATTTGCACAAAAAATTATGTTCCCCTGATTCTCCCCTCTGTGGCTGTGGCTGAGGCTGGGATCGGTCGATGTATGCGCGCTCATTTGCGCACCACATTTGCGGTGGGAAATCCCTATATAGGTCTGAACTGGCATAGTAAGACGAAGGTGGTTTTAAGGGTACGACCTCGGCCACCTGAGGGGTCGCGGGCAGCTCCAGCGTGGGGTTCATAAACACATTTGACTCCCTGCAGACGTATCTGGATATCACCGAGCCACGCGTCACAGTTTGCGCACCGTCCATTTCGCCCGATCCGAACAGATCCATACAGCTCACCTGCTGTATGCCCTGGCACACTTCTCCAAAGTCGTCCTCTCTAAGGCTGCTGTCACCCAGGACAAGCAGGCTGCTGTCGGAGTTCATATTTCCAGTCCTTCTCAACTCTGGCACTCCCCGAGAAGTATCCGCCACAGTGGAGTCGCATTCTGCGAAGGCGCTGCTGGAGCTCTGGTTCATATTATTGGGCGGAGAAGACACCGAATCCAAACCCAAAGACACCGACACCGCTTTACTGAGCTCATAAGCCGGACACGCATAGATGGTGGTATCCAACCGATCCCCTTCATTCATCGTTAAAGAGTTTGTTCCTTCCAAAACCGAGTGAAAGGACATTTTCGGCTCCGGTTCTCGGAGTTAGAGTGCACTGGGTGCGCGGCGAGCAAACAAAACAACACTTTCCAGGCTAGAAAACGCCTACCCAGTGACACTACTCTCGTGCGTCTAGGCGGATGGGAAATGCACATCAGTCGTCGACGTAAGTTACGAAGGGGAAGGGACGTCCCGCCGGTATGATTTACAAATGACGGGGGCTTTTCGACACTTTTATAGTAACTTTCTTTTTTTTTTTTCAACGCAGGATTAAAATTCACCTCACGAATTACCAAAAACCAAAAACAAAGAAAGAGAAACACCAGCATAGTGAGAATTGGTTTTCGCACAGACTCTTCTTTATACAGTGATTAATGAACCCAGTGTAGGTTAACTTTTAGCAATTTTAAAACCCAGCTGCGTGCCTCTCACTATTTTACGTGCAAATCTAATGGCGTCTCAAGAGCATAGCTGCGATTAATCATTACATGTATTAGTACGTTTCATGTGTAGCTCAGGCTCAGCGTCGGGTTTCTCTGCAAGCACTCTGTGCAGTAGTTTGTTTTCCTACTTAGAGTTATATAAGCTTGCTTGTGTTTGTCGGTCTGATTCACACTGAGAATCAGGTTAACAACAAACCAGAATGCACAATCATTGATGTGTTTAAACCATATTAAAATAACAACTAAAGAGAACGGGGTGGTCAGTGGAGGCTCTGATAGGTAGTCACGCAGTGCTTTCAACTATTTATTTTTGGATAGCTTGTGATGACTCAGCACACGACAGGAGCTGGGGACTGCAAATTAATTTTACCCAGTATATAGAAAAGGTCTGGATTGGGTTGGGGCGTTTGTGGAAAGCTTCCTTTTTGGATTGCAGGAGGAGAAGAAGTTAGGCAGACCCTTTTTTTAATGGGGTGACACAAGAGGGAGTGAGTGGCGCACACTCACATTCAGGGTGGGCACATGGGAAATGAGAAAATCCTATCAAAAATGTTGTGCTTTGCAGGACAAGACAAGATAATTTTGTCCGGTTTTAATCAGAAATATGGTTTATCGTACTGAGTTGGCGAAATAAAAAAAAAGTCTGTGCACTCATCTTGTTTTAGGTTCCTCTTTGCAGAGTGAAAGACTTAATGAACACTGTAAGAAAAACCCTGTAAAATTTAGAGTAAAAATATTGGCAGCAGGGTTGCCTGCCCTGTAGTTTTTGTAAACGTTTTTTTTACAGGATGATGCTGTATTTGTTTTACAGGACAATTATGTAAAATCCTAAAGATGCTGTTAAAATAAATATAATGAAAAGGTTTGGTATTACTTGCTGAGCACATCAACTTTTATTAATTTAACCATAAACTAAATTCGTGATTTGCAAAATTATGATTAATGCTGAAAGCTGACCTTATGTATCAGTGCCAACAGCTCCTCTGTATTCACTTATTATTACATCAGCAACAATCAAGCTAACCTTAACCTTGTTAGCAGAAAATGAGCGGTGATATAACATTACTTTCAAAAATGTCGAATTTAAAGCTGCTAAACACAAAGAGTGAAATATTAAAATTAAGAAATGAATTAACTAAGTCACTTACCACCACTAGAAATCCCTCCACGCATTGCTGGAAATTCTCACGACTATTCTAAATCCCACAATGCATCTGTAAATATGGAATTTTACAGTAGCCTATAGACTTTATCCAAGCTCCCAGAATGCATTGCTGTTTACAGAATATTACTGTATTTTTTGAAATACTGAAAAATTATGTTGTAAGATTTTTATTTTTACAGCAATTTGTTTTCATTTCTCATATCATAAAAATCAAAATCATCAAATAAAGTTGTTTTTTTTTATTTATAAATATGCTTACAAAGGTGCATTTATACCAAAAAGGTTCATTTCTTCCCTTGTTTTCATTGACAGGGCCAGTTGAATTTAAGCCCCCTTCAGCCACATCCCTGCTCCACAGTGGCAAGTTAACTTCGCCTATATCACATTATATTACACAAACATGCATTTAAAACTGATAACCAGCAGCAGATTTACTCATTAGACACCCAATATTGCTCATGTGGAAAATAATGCACCCAACCCACATCAGTTGTGTCTCTCTATTTTATTTTTTACTTCTATTTCCAAGATAAAGAAAAGATGATTTCACATTTTGCTAGAATAAAAACATTTGCCTTAAATGTCACTGCTTCAATTAATCAACATTAATAAGGTTTTCAATAGGACATATTGGAAGTGCAGTAAGATGTAATCAGACTGATAAGGGCAACAGCAAACCTGTTTATAAATGAGAAGTGGGAATGTGGGTGTGTGCAAAATTAAAAATGCATCTAGAAGAACAGCTGCTACATTCTCACTGACTTGCTTACTAAAGAAATCGTCAACATTGTCTATAATATAATTTGTTTTCGGGTTCACACTGTCATTCTTAAGCTAAATTTACGATTAATGTGATAATGTTTCCCCTACACTTCTAAAATCTCTGTGTGTGTGTCCAGCTCATCCGAACTTAGTCTCTCCTGCAGGCTGAGCCAGCCGACAGCACTCCCGCTCACATGGACTCAAACTCATCGATGCGTTGTTTAGTGTTGCCCTGACGAATCTGACGCAGGGTCTTGTATTTGTCACGGCCCGCCCTCACATTCTCAGCGTGGATCAGGTCATTGGGGGTCTTTTTGCTCTCGTCTACAGCTCGAGCCAGTTCGGTGCTCAGGAACTGGGGAAAAAAAAGAACACAAACACAAAGTGAATAAAATCCTCTTACCTCAAAGTACAAGACTGTTCACAAGCCTTACCCCACTCCCCTAGACTCCCCCTCAATCCCATCTAAAAAACACTCTATTGTGCCCAGTTATAAAGTCTATTTTTGTGTTGCGTTGTCTATGCAGCATCAATTCTCGTCACGTCTGTGAGATAGGGGCACAGACGGGATTTGCAACTTGAATAAAAACAAAAGAATGATAATGTACCGACCCACCAATGGTTAATTATGTAAAGTGCACTTAGCTCTGGTGAAACACAATTTGTGGCAGTAATTATGTGGCACGTCTTTACAGCAGAGTCAAAACCTCCATACAAATGTGTCAACAAAATGTACAGAAAATTTAACAAACTAGTTTAAATGTTTGTGACAGCACAACAGGACAGCAGGAACTAAAGATGCGATTTTCAGACTGTAGGAAAGAACAATCAGCTGGTTGGCGGAATAGGTAAGAGTTCACAACTCCAAACCAGATTGCAATGGTTATTTAAAATGAACATGACGGCTAGGTGAAGAACAACAATCTACACTAGAGGATGAGGCTCACTGAGGATTGGCTTGATATCTATCGAAAAGCATGACTAAGAGAGAATTTGGGAGGGCAAGTGGAACATGGAAACGAGAAAAAAATGGCTGCGGCGGACAGTTATGCATTCGCTGCTGGAAAGGGTCGGTTTGAGGTGTGGTCCCACTGTTAAATGTCAAATAAATAATCTCTAAAAATGTAACTCAGCCACTTACTACAAAGTATGTAACACCAATACAAATTTAATAACAGATTAGAATTCGTTTTTTTTCTCGCAAAGTTAATAGTTGGAGCTGGATGGGTGTAGGCTCTGGGGAGTTCCCATGATGCAATGAGTGTTTTTTCTTCACTCACCTTTTTTAACTCTCTGTGTGCTTTCACACCACTCTGCGTTTACTCATTAGTTATTATTAATCTCTGGCTCTCTTCCACATCTTGTCTTTGTGTTGTCCCCTACCCCTAACCAACAACTTGCAGCTGCAGATGG
Source organism: Rhamphochromis sp. 'chilingali' (assembly GCF_963969265.1). NCBI lineage: Eukaryota > Metazoa > Chordata > Actinopteri > Cichliformes > Cichlidae > Rhamphochromis > Rhamphochromis sp. 'chilingali'. The sequence goes on along the minus strand of NC_137940.1, from coordinate 22,199,995 downwards.
CCCCGCCCCTCCCAGAGCCTGGTTCTGCTGGAGGTTTCTTCCTCTTTAAAGGGAGTTTTTCCTTCCCACTGTCGCCAGGAGTTGTACGATTGATGGTGTTTTCTCTATTTTCTGTATTATTGCAGGGTCTTGACCTCACAATATAAAATTGTGATTTGGGTCAATATAAATAAATCTGTATTTATTATATTTTATTATATTCACCAAGTGGCACTTACAAGTTTGCAGTTTTTCTCAATCGCTTTCACACATTTCTTGAAACATGTTTGAAAATATTATAACTGATACACAAATTAGTTAAACTACAAAAGCCATAACTTGCTTAAAAGCTTATTTTCATGCTTCAGAATCCAAAGTTGTGTCAACAAATAGAGCAACAGGGCAAGTAACTTTAACATGACACCAAAGTGGTAAAACAATTGCTGATATTCTACGATAATGACAGTGTACTCCTATCCTTCCAGTCTTGTCCTACACTGACATTGAGCGCTGTGTAAGGAAATACTGATGGTTTGAGATGCATATGATTTTACATTGTGTTTTGTAAAGCAAAGGAGCCCTTTGCATATAATGAGAGGAACAAAGTGTTTATTTTGGAGGCACACAATGCAATGGCCACTCAACATATTGCGATGCAGTAAAGAAAAAACATAAAAAAACAAAATAAAATGTGCAAAAAAAAAAGTGGACAGAACAAAAACATTTAAACTATTAAGACTAAAAAGCAAATAAATAATAATCGGCACACTCTGTGCTACACTACAGCCGCTTGTTTTGGTCACAGAGTCCCAGTGACCTGACCTCTAAAGCTGTCCATTGCAAGGTTATAGTTGGTTAAGTAGAAACTAAAACTAGATGTGAAAAATACTTGATGGAAGTTAGAATGAAAATAAAAACTAACAGAAGTTATTTTGTAAAACTTGTAAAATTAACTAAAATAAAATAAATGTATGTATTCAAAAATGTATGATTTTATTGCTATATCTTGTCTCTGCCTCATGCTTTTATAAAATAACTACAAAAACTAAAAGTAACACTGAAACTAATTCAAACTAAACTAAAACTAAACATCCTGAAAGGTTGGTTTTGTTCATCTGAACGTAACGTTTTCAGAGGGAGAAATGTTTCATCACTCGTCCAAGTGACTTCTTCAGTCTCAGCTGACTGCAGGTGTCTCCAGCCTTATAAACAGTACATTTGCACAATGACTGAAACTAGCACCGAATGAATGAACAATGAGGTCAGTTCCTTGATTATTAATATGCAAACTGTCATGTCCATTGATAAACAACATCAGATCAAAGCTGACTGATCATTGCTCATAAGCTGCCAAAAGTGAACACCCTTAATGTTCCTGTACGTGTCAGGAGTATCGAAACGGCTGAGACGCATTTTTTCTGAAAACAGCGTTTCCGTGGATTTTAAACCCCAAAACCTGCTCCACCAAAAACTGTTCCAGCCCAAGGATCGGGTCACCTGACACAAACAGAGTAACATAGTGTACGCTGTTAAGTGCCAGGAGGATTGCCAGGATTTATACATCGGGGAAACCAAACAACCTCTGGCGAAGCGGATGGCACAACACAGAAGAGCTACCTCGTCGGGCCAGGACTCTGCAGTCTATTTACACCTACAGGCCAGTGGACACTCTGAGCGTACACATCTTGGACAGGGAGGAACGCTGGTTTTAGCGCGGACTCAAGGAGGCCATTTATGTGAAAAGAGAAAGACCATCTCAGAATCGAGGAGGGGGCCTAAGGGTACATATTTCACCATTGTACAATGCTGTGACTGGAGCCATTCCCCAACTCTCTGTGAATGGATCTCATGGGTTTTGATTAGTGGGCTTTGATCAGTGGCTGTTGATCAATGGTCATGACAATTTGCATATTAATAATCAAGGAACTGACTTCACAGCCTGTTGCTCATTCAGTGGGCTGGTCACTCATTGTGCAAATGTACTGTTTATAAGATTGGGGAAACCTGCAATCAGCTGACTGAAGAAGTCACTTGCATGAGTGACGAAACGTTTCTCCCATTGAAAACACTACATCCAGATGAACACCACTAATCGTTAACTGTGTGGAGAGGGTGGCAGACTTTTGCTTCTTGGGGAGTTAATATAGAGGAGAACCCTTCCAGGAGTGTGAACACCTATGAGTTGCTGAAAAAGGCCCAGAACAGACTGCACTTCCTGAGAATTCTCAGAAGGAATTACATCAAACAGAGACTGCTGGTGTCCTTGTACAGAGCCTCCATCGAAAGCATACTAACCTACTGCATATGCACCTGGTACACTGGCTGCACAGTGGCTCAGAGAAAAGGACTCCAGAGGGTCATTAACAGCGCCCAAAGGATCACTGGCTGCCCTCTCCCCACACTGGAAGACCTACACAGCTGTCTGTCTTAAAAAAAGCCCAGAACATTACAAGAGATACTACTCACTACTCACTATGGCCACTTCCTGTTTGAACTGTTGCCCTCTGGCAGACAGTACAGAGCAATCAATGTAAGGACAGACAGACTCTAACACAGCTTTTACACAACTGCAATAACAGCTCTTAATGTTGCTACAAAATAATGGTCATTATGCAGCTTATATGGTTTATGCACTGAGTGAGGTATGTGTGTTTGAATGTACGGGAATTGTTTGTTCAAACTGCTATATTATTCTTATTAGCACTTTAAGTTTTTTTTTAATTTTTTATCTTTATTGTTTTTATTTAATTTTAATTTTATGGATGATGCACCGATCGGAGACCACTTTCATTGTACCTGTGACAATGACAATAAAGACATTCTATTCTATTCTATTCTATTCTATTCTATTCTATTCAGAATCAACCTTTTGGGATTTACTTACCTGGATGATTGAGCATCCATCAAGCCTAAAACTAAACATTTTCAACCTGTAAAAACTAACCTGAAACCCCTTGTGGAAACGAACTGAAACAAAACTGAACCAAAATAGAATGTCAAAACGAAATTATAAAAACTAATTAAAAACTATTAAACTGTAATAACTGCTCACATGCAGTCTAACAGGAGGATGGCCACCTGCATGTCTCTGCGTCTTCACTGTTGTCTTCCCCTTTCTTCACTGTCACACCCTTTTACTCCTCTTCCTTTTCTTTGGGCAATCTGTTTCCCTCCTAAAATCTTCATCTGAGCAGTCCGTGCATGGTCCCACACTGCGACCGTGCTCTCTGTTGTGCATATGCTCTGTAAATATGTTTACTTTGGGGCAGATTTTGACTGTTCAGTAGGACTGCTCTGAATGTGATGTCTAACACTGTGTACATACACCATTACATAATACCAGCATATTTGAGAGTAAAGACATTAAACTGAGAAAAAGTACATAATCTATTTCAATCACAAAGGTTTATACAACCGACAGTTTTTCACCCTGTAAACAATTACGCTGAGTCTTTTACTTAAATGTGCTAAAATTTGCAAACGGTAACAAAGAATGAGAAATGCTTTAGGTTGTGCAGAGGACAAAGGGCTTTGAAAGACTTCAAATCCTGTCGTGTCAACAAGAAAAACTGTAACATTTGGATTTACTAATTAATGCAAAAGGAATTAGAATTGATTGCATGTGTGTGTTTGTGTGAATTGTTCCCACATTGGTAGAATGGGCTCATTTTAATCCAGACTCATTTTGCAGGAACTGGCCATTTACTCATTGTCACATTAGTCTCAGTATTCAGCTTGAGTGGTTTCTAATTTACAGAATATTATTCAGAGAACCTAAAGCTTTTCAATTAAAAACAACAACAACAACAAAAATCGAGGGTATTTTGTGAATAATTTGTCCGCTCTCTTAAACAATCCATGACTGCTAACTTCTAGCTGAATAGGACCTCTGGCCAGACTAGGTGATGTGTTACTAGACAGACATTTGACTGTGTTCAGCTGACCTCACCTTTAGGTTTTTCTGTAGTCTCTGGTTCTTCTGGGCCTCTGTGACTCTTTCCTCCTCGCTGCGATCTCGGACCATCCCCGGAGAAGTCAGCTCAGCGCTCGCTTCTGCGCTGCTCTCATCCGTCTCATCGTGGTCGAGGATGTTAGAATGGACCGAATCCTGGATGTGGACACCCATGAGTTTAGTCTTCAGCTCTTCTTTTGTTTGCTCCAAACCAGCTTCTACCATCACTGCCTGTTGACAGACATGACTTGTACTGAAGTGCTGGGTTGGAATGTTACATTAAAAGTAACTGAGTAATTGAAGTAATTATTCACTATTATAATATAACTAACATGGGAGTCCCATTCTTAAAAAAGGTCTTATGGATGTACAATCACTGAAATAGCTGACCATGACATCTATTTATTATTTTGCTTGACATTTATGATTATTTTTATTAATGATATATAAGGGGGTAATGACTGATAATTGTTAATGCTTCAGATTCCCTCATCAAACGAATTTTTTTTTTTTTTTTAGAAAAAAGTCGCTAAGGGGTCTGAAAACTCGCTAAATTTAGCGACAAAGTCGCTAAGTTGGCAACACTGATATCAACATATTTTTAGTATTAAGGCATGGGTGCTATGTGATAGTAGACTATGTGGACTCACAGCTAGTTTAAAAGGTTTTTCATAGAAGCTCTTAGGTGATCAAAGAAGCCAGACCTTAGCAGAATAAATAAAGAACTATGATGATGTACAGTTTATGGTTTGGATTATCTGTTTCATGTTTTCGTCTTTCATGCAATTACATTATAGTATTTGCAGTATAGCATTTATAGCTAGATAGAGAAATAGATAGATATACTGTATATGATAGTGCAGTGATGTGGGTAACACTGTATTTGTCTTTTGTACTCAGGTCTGTTGACAGATATGTGTATAAGCTTGAAGCCCTTCTTGATTTCTCTCATGATTCTTTAATTTACCCTCACCCTTTTCTGCCATCTTTTCGCCTCTTCATCCTTTTTCTTCTTTGCATCTTCCAGCTGAGAGATCTTAGAAGTAAGGTCTGCCAGCTCAGTGGCCTATACAACAATGGTTAGGAATGGACAGAGAGTTAGAAGCCCTCCTGGTATTAGGTCATTGTGCTCTTTTAGTGCAACGTGTAGGAGAGAACGTATGCTTGCATGCACTTTGCATTTAACTGAAATTGAAATTAAAAATCAGATTTTATAAAATAATCTCTTTCCTAGCTTCACGGATTGAATCTGTATGTAGGTTCGTCAATATAGGATTCTGTGAATTTGACTGAAAATGAATAAAAGGCTGCTGTGTGCAGTTGTACCAGGTTTTCCTGATTTTTGATCTGGGTCTCAGAGTGGTGCAGCAGGGCTGCTTTAGCCTCTACTGCAGCTCTGCGGTCTTTGTCCAGGCGCTCAGCCTCCTCCAGAGCAATTTTTCTTTCCTTCTCTAACTCAAGCGCCCTACGAGTTTGCTCCTCCAGCTCTGAAACAAACGTGCACGTTCACACAGACACATCCAACACACATCCGTCCCAGCACACCCAAACATGCCCGTTTAAACTTTACAATCACGAAATATAAAGTGTTTAAATTCGCACAGCCATGCTTCAGTGTTTTGTTTTTTTAACAGAAAAATAAAACCAAAGTTAAGAAATATTTGCATTCAGAAAGTCGTCAGACCATCTTGAGCTCGCTTTGTCTGTTCCTCAATCTGTCTCAATCTCTCCATCAGCTCCATGGTCTCCCGAGCAATCTTCTCTGTTTCCTTCTCAGCATTTTCTCGCTTTTTTTTCTCACTCTCGAGCAGAGCCCTGACAGGAGAATTGTGCATAAATACACATCCAAAGAAAAAAAAACATCATCTCCTGACAGTCCTTTCTTAAAGCAGAGAGAACACACTGTAAACTGTAAAAATAAACTTTCATTATTCACTCCCTGCCCCCCAAACACCACCACCACTTTCTTACCTCTCCATTTGTCGCTTGTTTTTCTCCTCACGAGCTTGGGCCTTCATCTGCTGCACCTCAATGGTGTCGGGCTTGCGTCTGCGCATGTACAGATCATGATTCCCCATGCACAATGCCAGGATGCGTTTGTTGATGCGAAGACGAGGTACATAGAAGACAAAGTCCTATACCAAACACAACGCAGCAATCGTTGAATGTCCAAGGATTGGTTTGTGATAGGCCCCTAGCACATCAAATCCATTTTACCATCAAGGATGGGTTTAAATATTCAAAAAGGATAGTTTTGTTTTTGAGGAAAGCATTAGTTTTTCTAAACTCTTGGGCACTTTCCAAGTCTCTGCATGCAGTCAGAAGGCAAATTGGACTGAGGGTCTAAACTCATGTTTGTAAATGAGATCAAGCAGAAGCTCATTACACTACTTGCTGTAATTTATGCGTTTGCAAAGTTTTTTATTTTGGCAGTAATAAAAATATGGGATTCGCTCACACCTCCTGTTTACAGTCACAGCGAAATATCGTGAAAAAAGCCTATGTTTGAATACTAACATATTATGTACCCTCCCTGGTACACAAGGAAAGACTATTTAATACCGTCCATGAGCATCTATGAAGTGAGTTACGATAAGCACACCATCAAGCTGAACAGAGAGGTTGTTGCCAGATTTTAGTTTAGCTTCATGGAAGGCGATGTTGCCACCGTTAACGATACCGTTTCGCATACCGGAGCTTTCCTGTCGATGGGCTTGATGACAAATTTCTTGTCGTTGAAGGAAATATTTCTGATCTCACTCCAGGGAAAGCCAATCTTTGGAGTCAGCCTGCAAAAAAAATGGTGTGTGGTTTTTCATTATACTGTGGTGTACAGGGAATGTAACAGATGTTAGCATGTTGAAAATACAAAACAGACGGAAACTGATTGCCTACTGATAGGAGCTCTGTGACTTTAGCACTAACATCAGCATGCAAATATCTTCACAATCACTTTAACATATTAGCATGATAGAATTTGATAATCAAACAAGAACCAAACTACATGGTAGAGCCTTTTTCAAGCACTTGATTATATGGATAGAAAAATCGACAAAAAGTAGCTCATTTCATTCAAATGAAAAAATGGTGTCTCTAGGATAAAGAAAAGCAAAGTCATCTGGCCACCATGAATGCCAGTGGTTGTGATCCACCAGTGAACAGAAAGATTTACAGACTGTGACGTATGTAAATGTCTCAGAGGCATTCATGAATTATGACTCACTTGTCCTTTTTGTCATATATGTTTAGCCCCAGTGCGTCCACCCCTAACCACAGCTCTGAGCCTTTCTTGTTCTTGATGTTGAAATAGTTGACCCCATACATCTCCAGATCCTGTGCTATCTTCAGATACTCTAACATTGCATCTTCTCTGTGTGGAAGAAAGTATCATTATGAACAAAACACCAGAATGCAAAAAAAGTGTATTCAAACCTTTTGTTTTGTTTTGGTTTTTTTGCAGTAAAACTGTAGTACCTGAGTATCCCTTTATGCTCTTTATGCCACACCTGGATTCTTTCCTCCCACTGACTCTTGTTCAGCTTGTGCTGCTCCAAAACCCTGGTTCAGTCAGTAGAATAGGTACGCCAGTTAGAGTTAAGGTCGCAGAAACTCGAAATTAAGGTGAACTCTGGCTAATGCTAATATTCACAGGATGTACTACCTCTGTGGCAACAGCTTCTCTTTTGCGAGATATCCCGGTACATGATAATCGTCCCTGTAGTCTCCGAGCTTGACCTGAACAGCGTATGAGGCCAAGAGCACCGCAGTCTCAGGTGGACAGTATATATCATCATTTAAGATGCTCTCCTTTACCTAAAATAGAGAACAAAAACTCACGAATAACCCATTTTATAGTAGGACAAGGATTGCAGTATTGATGTATAAATACACAGAGAGAAACCCTGTGTATTCTTGTCTTTAACTAGTGCACCCGAATGCACATTTTCCAAGGCAAGCACTCTCTTATGGAAACAATGCAAAACCTGCTGTTTCTTTTTACTGAAATTTGTATTATTCCTATTGTTGTTGTTTTTTTTTTTATCTAAATGCAAATGTTTCTTATGTTTCAGTAAATTTGCCATTTGCAATAAACTGACAGGTGTGAGTCCTCTTAATGGAAAAAACAAATGGTTCCACATGAATTAGAATGACTAGGAATGCTCATCATTGCAATTTTTGGTGCAAATTTACATAACCTTCCTTTCAAAAGCTTGGGTTTTTGTAAATGTGCTCATCTCCAACCTGCAGAAAAAAGAGCCGCTGAGTTGCCTCTTGGATCAGCTCTTCGGCGACATCCTCGGGGTAAAACTTGGCCCTGAACTTGATCAACAAAGGGTTGTCCCGCTTCACATCTTGAGCAGTCACCTGATTTATTTGTGTTTTTTTACAAGCAGAGGGATGAATAAGTAGCTAATAATTAGCCTCACAATATGACACAGTGGAAACAATTTACATCTCGTTCACCTCACCCTCTTGTTCAGCTTGAGCCAGGTGGAGAAGCCTTTGCTGTCCTTATATTGAAGCCCAAAGAACCACGTCTCCCTCAGCCCGATTGTCTTCACTATCTAAATACATGAAGGAACACAATCAAAGTCATGCTTTTGCAAGTCAGATGATGTCTTTGACTGTACTTGCATGGCATACCTGGTCAAAAAGCTGTTTGCCAGTTGTGCTGGGCAGGATGGCAAACTCCAGCTCTGCATCCATGGTTGTAACTCGGACATTTATCTGCCAGAGAAAAACACTCTCACTGAGATACAGGGGGAAATGCTCCCTGCTGTGCATTCATCTGCGTCACTGGAGAAGCATCAAGGAGCATGGAGAGCAACTGGGTGGAAAAAAAGAGCACTACAAAATCTGTACTAACATTGTTCGTTAAAAAAATGCTAAATTTCTTGGTTCTTTTACAGCAAAACAAAAAGAGAGTGTTCCTTACATTCTTCTGTTCAACCAGGAGCATCCAATCGCAAGAGGTTGGTGGGGACTACAATCAAAAAATGAAGCCCACAGTGTATTTTAGACTTAACTTGCAACATGTTGGGTTTTTTCCATGATGCATTAGTAGTATTTATAATGATGGGTCAAAGTAGCGACACCATATATATAGCACATATTTTTTGCAGTTGTTGATATAGACCAGGGGTGTCAAACATGTCGTTTGGGGGCCAATAAAGATTCCACTCTGGTCCACTAGCTGACTTTGGAAAATGTGAAGGAGTGCATACATTTTAAAACTTAACTGTATTTTCAGACGTTTTATGTTTTTCCTCCTGATAAAGACATCCCTCATGTTACACTAAAGTAGTTAAACAACAGTTTTTTCACTATCTACTATTGAAATGTCTGTTTTTTCCAAATTTGTCGACAGTAAAAACAACATTTTCTGTGACTTAACAAAAATTTTCTGCTTTATAATTACAGCACAGTCCGGCCAATGAGCTGCTAGATGCTTTTCTGTAATTTTGCACATGTATTTCTCACAATTTAAGCACAAAGAGCTGACAAATTTCTCTCACTTACTACAGCAGCGTTTCTTTATCATGTAGCAAACAAAGATAACTCAGAGATTAAATGTGTAGTTAAATTTCTTTAGACCCACAGAAAGGGGAGTTTCACTCTTCCAGGCCAATCAAAGTGGGGTGTATGTGGCCTACAATCTAAAATGTAAGTTTGACATCCCTGGTATAGATTGACTTGTAAAATAGCGAAAAAACAAAAAAACACCAACGTGGGGGGAAAATTGTTTGCGCTGTTCCCCGTAAGGCTTTTTAAAGCTTTATTAAGCTTCCATTAGAACCTGATTTAATTATGACAGAAACAATAACAATGTCGCACAGCTGATAGTCTCACCGAACACACTGTTTCAGTGAATAGGCTACACATGAAAGAAAGAACAGAAAGCTCAACTTTGCAACTGTTTTGTTTGTATAGAGAAAAAACTGAAACAATAAGCTTCGATACATGCAGGAACACAAATGCAAATAATCAGAAACACCTTTTTAATATCACAGCTTGATAAGAGAAGCACTAAAAATACCTCTAAGAATCTTGTAGCTTTTACAGACGAGGTCCAATTGCCATACTTAAACCACTTATGTAGCGCAGTATAATAAAAATATAGAAAGATAATAAAAGTCAGATTACTTACAGTTGACATTTGTATTCTGTTTTAACCTATAGTCAAAACACTTCTTCAGAGAGGTGCTTGTAGTTGCCTTTTTGCTGCCGAGTCATATGAAACTGCTTGCAATACCTGCAAGGATTATACTGAATGAGAATGGGCCATTGTATTATTCCCAAGTACTTTTCATTTAGTTAATCCAGTGGCAGCCCTGGCCCACAGGTTTTAAAGTGGCAGCCTTCACCCACTGTCTACGCTTTTCTTCATGAATCATTGAGGTTTTGACCTTGTATCACTCGCAGTATCTCAATGAGGCATGATGTGCGTCTGCCAAACCTGTCTGTAGACGGATACAAATCACCAGTAACTAACCACAGGCCATTATTTCTCAGTATCAGTGAATGCGGCAGTGCATTCCTCTAATCTATTAATCCTCTCAGAAATGTTCAACGCATATGTTGTTATGGCATACAGTTTAAAAAGGGAAGAGTGTTTGTTTTTTACTTCACCTGGAAGTAAACTGCAATAAGCCCCCCCCCCCCCCCCCCCCAAAAAAAGTTATACTAAATATTCCTTGTTTATGCACTCCATAGACTCTAAGATCATACATTTTCAAAAGTACATTTTTCTCAGCTTTACAAACACACACAACCAAGTACAGAAAGTTTGAAGAGTTAGAAACATCTAAACTTGTGAAGTGAAAAAATTATGTTTCTGCAGTATTTAAACACCAGCAGTGTGTTTTTAAGTAATTCTATGGAACTGATCCCTCTAACCGCCTTGTGCACATTGTCAGAAGTTACTGATTTGCATCCCTTTTGCTGAAGCAGTGTTCAGATTACACTCGGGGGGATTCATCAGAGTGTACTCATCAGAGCCTTGTTAAAGAAAATGAGTTTCCAGCCGTTGTTCTTGTGGTATAACAAGAGAAGTCTGGGACTGCATACCTCCTCCAAGACTGAAAATTTCCTCCATAACATGAGTTTAGTCTCCCAGATCCAAAAGGATATCTTGATCTGGATTAGTTTGTGTTATTTCTTGAAGACATCATGATAATGTCTCCCATTTCCCTCCGTATTTCCATAACTTTTTGATAAAACCTTCTCTCAAATTAGAACAGGCAGCTCAAACTAATCACACAACCTCCTTGGCTAAGGTAAATTTGGTTGTCCTGCCAGTTTACAGCAGAAAATTTCAAAGGGAAACCATGAGCAATGTAGAGTTTGACAAAATCAGCGACAGTCTGACCAAAGAGTAGCACTCAGTTATTTAGGGACATGCTCCAACTTCTGGCTTGCACCTTTGTAGAAAAGGATTCATACTGCAGTGCCGTAATAAGCCCAAACACACTTCCGAGCTGTGCAAGAACTACTTGAAAGAAGACCAGAGAGTGCTGTCTTTTGTGCGCTTTTCTTCCACAGTCACCTGACCTCAACCCCATCACACTTTCATGGAGCATAACAAGCATCAACCCCGCGGGAGAGCTTGGGAAGTACAATAGAGAAATTCTTAATTTCATGAACAAGTTTTCAGAATACTCTCTTAATTTAAACTATTAAGCTGGTCTTATTTGTAAAAACTGTGCATGCTATGGATTCAGTACTGCAAATTAATGCTTGGAAATAGCACTTTAGACTTTGACATTTTGGCTTAGATCTGATGCCATGTTTCCCACTGCCAGTGCTACTTCGTAAGCTGGAAACTTGAGGCACAGCCATATTTATAACAGGTGGTGAACAATGACTGCATGATGATTTAGCTGAATAAGACTCTGATGAGTACATCAAATCCATCTGAACCTCAGTGAAAGGTTACAACTTAAGGAAACGTGATCTGTTGCACAAAGCACTTAACACAGTCACAAGTATATATATATATATATATATATATATATATATATATATATATATATATATATATATATATATATATATATATATATATATATATATATATATATATATATATGGTTCTTGTGCTTTGTTTGTTTGTTAAATTGCTTTTATATAGTTACTTTAGAGAGAGGGAGTGGACAGTTTGTACTTGAGTGTCTCGCAGGTTGCTTGGGGTTGCTTGGAGCAGGGGGCTCGCGGTTCCACTTGTCATTACGTAGCCACGCTTTTACAGTACGGACGCGTGCTCGTGTGCGCGCTCGCGTTGGCTATTGTGTTTTTATCAACAAGGGGACCACCCTGGCCTCGCGGGTAACTGAGCTGGCCAGCTGAACGACTAGTGACTGGTGAATGATGGCAGACGAACAAGAAATAATGTGCAAACTGGAGAACATCCTGGAGATACGGTAAAACTCAGATGTCGGATACAGTTAAAGGTTGCCTGAATGTTTGGCACGTACTAAGTATACGCTATGTTAGCTAACATTAGCCGACCAAGGTAAAAGCCCCTTTGGCTTCGCTTTTGTTACTGAGCTAGCTAATATTAGCCGACCTGCTCTGTGTCCTTTCTTTAAACAGGTTTGAGCGAGTGTAGCTCTGTGTTAACTTGTTTTTGACCGAAGTGGCAGGCGGGCTGAATATGACACATATAAGCAAGTTGTAATTTAACCGCATATTTGAGCCATGTGCATCCACATTCCAGATGTGTGACAACAAGATGCCAGATGTGCGTTGCTAATTGTTACTGTCTGCCAGGTAGCTCCTTAGCTTAGCAGGCTGTCGGTGTAATGTAATGTAGTGTAGTGCAAAGTAATGTTTCCCTTGCTATAACGCTTTGATAAAGTAATTATGTATGAATTAATTACAGTGCAGGCTCACTTAAATAGGTCATAACATTACTGCAATTAGAGCTTAGAAATATGCACAAATTCAATACCGCAAAGCAGATGGAAATGTGTTTGTGTTTGCTTTTATGTTTAAAATCTTTTGCGCCGTGTGCATAGGAGTGACTGAGACAACCTGGCAGCTCATGTCTTTTTCCTTGTCCCACTGCCTGCAGGAATAAGACTATCCAAATGCAGAAGATTAAGTCTCGTCTGAAGATTGAGTTTGAGGCTCTGGAGTCTGAGGAGAAACATTTGAAAGAGTACAAACAAGAAATGGATCTCCTGCTTCAAGAAAAAATGGCCCATGTGGAGGAGCTGCGCCTCATCCATGCAGATATCAATGTGGTGAGTGGGTGCTGTTCTCTAGTAAGTGCCACTAAATCACTGGTGAACTTTCATGTGATTTCACAACAACTTCTAGTCACTGCAGTGTCTGCTGGTGTAATGTAGCAGGATGAAAGATTCCAGTGGTTATATGTTACTACAGATAGCTTAGGCTGAGTATATTACATGTGCATTTCTCAAAAATCAGCCCCTGCTTTGCTTGTGCTTTTAGATGGAGAGCACGATCAAGCAATCAGAGAATGACCTCAATAAACTGCTTGAAACAACTCGGCGCCTGCATGATGAGTACAAACCACTGAAGGAGCATGTTGATGCCCTGAGGATGACTTTAGGTCTACACAGACTCCCTAACTTGAATGAAGAAGAGGAGAAGCTCTCCTTGGAGTCAGTAAAAACACACGCACGCACACACACACACACACACACACACACACACACACACACACACACACACACACACACACACACACACACACACACACAGTGCATCCAACGTCATAATATTTATGCAGTAAATCTCATCAAATTTTCTTGTCGACATTAAGTAGTTGTGCATACTACTACTTGTTCAGTAGTTCAGCTGTTGAGTTTGTCTATTGCCCTCTTGAGATATTGCTGTCTAGATGCAACAGGATGGAAATGATAACAAAGAATGCAGTGCTGTTAAAAGACAATGTGATCTACAGTGTGTCATGGGTAGAAAAAATACAGCAGTTTGAAAAACTGAATACAAATTTAGTGAGAATGTTATGACTTCATATTGTTTTAGTTGTGCAGCTAATATCCACCAACTTATCTCCGCTTAGAGGGAAGCTGCATCACGTAAACAACATTAAATATGATTTCCTGCTGGAACAGTAGACTTGAGTGACCTCTTGTTTCTTTAGTTTCCTTTCAAAGACCCAGACTTTCTTGTACTTTTTGTAAAGTGGTATTGAGCAATAGTTCTCCAGGTTTTCAGAATGTTTTTCAAACTTATTCTTTGGATACTGGCTGAATTCTAGTCCTTGTACATAGGGCTGGACAACTGATTGAAAATCAATCAAAGCTGTCATGGATGTGACTTGTGACTTTTGATTTGTGGTCATACAGCCCAGCCTTACCTGCCCATTTTCAAAGGACTGTTGTTTATTTTTTAGTTAAGCCACTGAACACTGAATCATTCAAGCATAGACACCTAACCCAACCAGACAAACCAGTGCTGTATCTACACATAATAGATAAATTAGCAAAACAATAATTTTAAATGATTACTAGCAACCGATTCTTTTAGTTGAATCTACAAAAATACCATCGTTACCACAGTTTGACAGGCATAAAATAGCATTTTTGTACCGACAAGCTGATTCCTAGATATTAGCCAATAACTTAGCATATTTGTGTCCTTTAAAAAAATTGAGGAAACTGATTAGTGGGAATTGCACTTGGCCCTTTGAACTGGTGCCTTGTACGCCCTGTGTTGATCCACAAAACAAGGCACAGAAAGGCAGCCAACAACCAAAGAAGAGCTTTGGAATGTCCTTCAAGAAGCCTGGAGAAGTATTACTTTTTCAAATTTCAAGGAAGTGATTTCAGGCTCTGTTGAAAAGTAAAGATTTCCATACAATATATTGACTTTAAAGCTAGTTAAAGTGGTAAAAAAACGTTTTGTATACTTGCATGTTTCATTAAATCGCTACACTTATTTCCCATTTCCCAACAAAATATAAACGAACAAGGCACAAAACAAGAGTTTTTCACAGTACTCTATATGCATACACCATTTTTTTTATGCTACATGTGGGAAATAAATGACCAGATGTTTCCAGTCTCAAGTATCCAAATCTGAACAGGCAGCATTTGAATAAAACTTCAGGAAAAGGTGACAATCTCACTTTAGCTGATGTATTTCGGTGATGTTAACAGACTGACATTATGTTTTGTGGAAGTGCTACCTGTTTACCTTTGGATACTTGACACTGGATTGCGGCTGATGGATTAAGACTACAGATGAGTATGCTAGGAAAGCTCATCCTCTTCAGAGATTGAATTAGCAAATTCCTTGGTGTCTCTCTTTGGCTGCTTTTCCAGCATTCAGAAGGACACATAGATCTGACCAACCACAATCACTAAACCTTAACTCCCTTATCACAGCCATCAGGTCTAATAGAAACCCTGTAGTCATTTTACTATAATGAAATAGAAGTATTTACACATTTAAATGTTGTCACTTGCAATGCCCAAAGGTAACCAGAATCATAATTAGTAGTTAACTTTATTATTGCATTTGGCAAATGTGGCACATAAAAATATTCACACACAACCAAAGGACAGACAGCAATTTGGTTTCTACACAATTTTAAATGAGCGGGATTCTGTTGAGGTATTGCTGACGGGGCTAGAGGACTTGTATATTGGGATGAATTAATTCACACAGAGGGATCAGTCTAGTGCATCTCACTGTATTTTGATAAGGGTAGGGAATGTCAATAAAGAGATCTAAAAACACACTCCTAAATTTCTAAGATTAGAAAAATTTCGCTGTCAGTACTTAAAAAGAAAATGACACCAGGATGAGACATAAAATAGTTAGCCTTTAAAAACGTTTATTGTTCTTGTTGCTCTATTGCTCTACTTTTGCTGTAATTAAAACAGAGATTGCAGTAGTTACAGAAAGGAAGATTTACTTCTGGCTTTGGATCGCAAACAGCATTATCTAAGCATCAGGCTCAAAGTCTATTCAAGTGATTACAAAGTTATCAAAGTCCAAGACGTTATCTTTTGAGCAAACAGGATAGTATTTCAACAGTTGTGATGTAATGTTCATGAGAGAATCTGCCTGATCACGAAAATGAAAATTTAGTTTGCCCCAACCATGGTGAACTTAGTACAGTCAGTGACTTATGTGGCTATAATTGGCAGAGTAATGGCTCTCCTGTGACTTCTGTGCCTTGGCTTGTTTAGTACCATCACACAGTAGTTAAGTCATTGGAGAAAACTGCTGAGATGAAAGACCATTGGATTGGATAAATATCTACAGAGAATGACAGCTGCCTTTCCCTCTCATCAATATGGTGGAGCAGGTCCTTAAAGGAAGACTTGACAGTGCTAAAACACAGATGCGAAAAAGAAGGAGAAAATTCTTTTAAGAGCAGAAATTTGGCATGCTCCAGTGGCGAGGCAGATGATTTCCTGGAATACTGCTTCATTGTGTGGTCTCGTGGCCATCTCTGGTGTGTTGGATCCCTTAGTGTTTTTAATATTTGGAGTATTTGGTTTATACTAAGTTTAGTTTACAGTGGGGCAAAAAAGTATTTAGTCAGCCACCGATTGTGCAAGTTCCCCCACTTAAAATGATGACAGAGGTCAGTAATTTGCACCAGAGGTACACTTCAACTGTGAGAGACAGAATGTGAAAAAAAAAATCCATGAATTCACATGGTAGGATTTGTAAAGAATTTATTCGTAAATCAGGGTGGAAAATAAGTATTTGGTCACCTCAAACAAGGAAAATCTCTGGCTCTCACAGACCTGTAACATCTTCTGTAAGAAGCTTTTCTGTCCCCCACTCGTTACCTGTATGAATGGCACCTGTTTGAACTCATCATCTGTATAAAAGACACCTGTCCACAGCCTCAAACAGTCAGACTCCAAACTCCGCCATGGCCAAGACCAAAGAGCTTTCGAAGGACACCAGGAAAATTGTAGACCTGCACCAGACTGGGAAGAGTGAATCTACAATAGGCAAGCACCTTGGTGTGAAAAAATCCAGACCTCAACCCCATAGAAAATCTGTGGCGGGAGTTGAAAGTCCGTGTTGCTCGGCGACAGCCCCAAAACATCACTGCTCTCGAGAAGATCTGCATGGAGGAATGGGCCAAAATACCAGCTACTGTGTGTGCAAACCTGGTAAAGACCTATAGTAAACGTTTGACCTCTGTTATTGCCAACAAAGGTTATGTTACAAAGTATTGAGTTGTATTTTTGTTATTGACCAAATACTTATTTTCCACCCTGATTTATGAATAAATTCTTTACAAATCCTACCATGTGGATTCATGGATTTTTTTTTCACATTCTGTCTCTCACAGTTGAAGTGTACCTCTGGTGCAAATTACTGACCTCTGTCATCATTTTAGGTGGGGGAACTTGCACAATCGGTGGCTGACTAAATACTTTTTTGCCCCACTGTATATACACTGCCAGTCAAAAGTCTTAGAACACCATATTTAAAAAAATAAATGGTACAGAGGTAAGTGATGAACTAACTGAAGTTTTTTGTTTTTTTTTTTTGTAGTAAGGTTATCCAAAACTGAAAACGATGTATATTTCAGCTATCCAAAAAGGTTTTTATTTCAAGGAACAAGAGATGGGTTAACAATTTATAGCTGTTCTGCAGCAATGGAGGTTGATTGAGCTTTCAAAGTTAGTGCTAGCGATTCCTACAGGTGTCCCAAATTTTCTTGATTACTTACAACTCCATATGTCTCCATAAAAGTACAAACACTGTGGTGTCATACCTGCTTGAGCATTATTTGAACAGTATTGTACTGCAGAAAGTAGTGTGTTATAAAAATGGTGAGAAAAAGGCAATTACCAATGCAAGAGAGACGGACCATAACATTTGAAAATGTAAGTTTTTCCTACAGAGAAATTGCGAAGAAAGTCAAGGTGTCAGTGAGTACGGTTTCCTACACCATCAAAAAGCACTGAGAAACTGGGGGAAACGATGACAGGAAAACACAACAGAATCAGAAGACAGGTTTTTGAGAGTCAACAGCTGGTTTGCTAGGCGGCTCACAGGAACACAGCTTCAAACACAGCCTAATAGCAGTTGTAGGCACATCTCAGTTTCATCTGTGAAGAGAAGCTTCATGTTGCAGGTTTTACAAGTCGATTTGCAGCATGAAAGCCATCAGAAACCTAAGACATCAGAATGAGAAAAAGAGGCTTGCCTGAGCCATGAAACATCACCAATAGACTACTGAAGACTGGAAGAAGGTGTTATGGACTGATAAATAAAAATTTTAAATATTCAGTTCATCACTGAGGATTTAAGCAAAAGGATGGTTCCACACTGTGTGACATCAGCTTTCAAACATGGAGGAGGAAGCATAATGTTCTACGGCTGTTTTGCTTTGTGAGAGAGTGAGAGGCACACACTGAAGACGGCTACCACAGCATTCTGCGGCGCCATGCAGTTGCCTCTGGAATGCGCCTAGTTGGTGAGGAGTTCATTGTACAGCAGGAAAATAATCCAAAACATAAGTGCAAGCTATGCCAGGACCACCTTAGGAAACAAGGATAAGGTAGTAAGCTTGAAAACATGGAGTGGCCAGCACAGTCTCTCACCTTAAACCCCATCGAGCTGGTTTGGGATGAACTGGAAAGAAGAGTGAAAGCAAAGCAACCTACAAGTGCCACACATTTAACATAAGCCATTGCCAACATTGTAGTCTATGAAAATAGTGGATACCACAGCAATTGTGCCAGCTGTCTCAAACAAAATGGTAATATGAGGTGTAGTCCTGCTTTGGATGTTCATGCAAATCAAACTTAGTTACAGGCTTTTAGGTGCTTCGCTAAATTGGAAGTATTCCTCTCTTGGTTCTCGAATTACAGTAAAGAAGTAACAGTAACATTTTTTACATATTACGTTTTGGGAACTCAGTTAAGTTCTGCAAAATATCTTTGTACCCCACTCTGCCTTTCTTATCAGTAAGTCTGGGTGGAGCCATTGCAACACATCTTCCACGTGTATTCCTATGCCTGAGCGTGTCTGCCTCCTTCTTCTTTAGCTTGTACAGATAGATTCAAACACTTAGGCCTGTGCTACCTACAGCACATATGGAATTGGGGAAGGAAAAAGCAAAAAAACAAGTTCCAGGACATTTTCAGTCTTTCCATTTTTTAAAGTTGTTGTAAGTATTACGTCTGGTGACATCCCTAGACTGTATTTGGATGGCAACAGAGAAACAACTGCAGTTATTTGTAAAGACTGGCAAGTTAAATCACCTCAACAGAATCAGCATGACTATATAAAGAGTAACTGGGGAAATATGTGCTATTAGAAGCTGGCACCTAAAATAGGGGTTATTAGAAACTGGCATTAAAACTCTAAAGACCAGTATTTACTTTTTTTTCACACACTTTTAGAGTCTCTGGCAAATTTTCTTGTCTTAGCAGGAACCTTTGAACACTTAGGTGTTTAAACATCAGATAGGTATTCTTGTGATCAACAGATTTGTTAGCCTGTTCAGACATTTAAGTCTAATATAAAATAATTCCACTTGTCTAGATTCCAGTTTCAGCTGCTGACAGAAATTTCTTGCTTCAAAAAGTTCCTGTTATCCACAACACCAGAGGTACATCTTCGCGGGGTGGGGGGGCTGATAAGTAGACTCCCAGCAGCACAAACTGCAGGCTGACATCCATCAACAGTAGGTGATTGTACATTTTACGATGTGGAGGAAATCATAGTTAATGGTCCTAATAGTGCAGTGGATCCCATTTTTGGGCTAGGAAGTGAAGTATTCCACAGCTTTGGCTTTGTTTATTGTATCCTCTACATTTTGCTGTATAGGTGCAAATATTTTAAAGTGATTAAATTAATACTGCAAATGCATGTTGTTTTTTTCAGGTCTGTGCTAGCACAGCTGTAGAAAAGCAGTCTTCAGTGGAGATATCACACTTGTGTATTTTCACTAATGATTCTACCAGACTGATGATGATCTGGGCCTGTATCCCTAAAGAATCTTTGTGCAAAAAGTGGCTCCTAGCGGCCAAATTCTAAGAAAATTCTCAGAGTCATGACGTTTTCTTAGAATTTCCCCTAAAAGTGACACGACAATCCCAGTTAATATAAAAGCTATTCCTCAAGATTCCTAGCGCTTAAAAGGGCTCCTAAGGCGAGATCTGCTAAGAGCAGGGAAGAGGACTTTTAGTGGCTTAGGAGTTCCCCTAAGCAGCTGCACAAAATGGCCAACAGAAGAGGCAGGAGCGATGTCCTGCAAACACTGGATGACAGAGAATTATTGAGACGCTACAGATTGGATCGTGCAGGAATCATGTTTGTGGTGGATCTCCTTAGAGATGCAATTACTTCACCAACTCGACGCCACAACACTATTACACCGGAGACGAAAGTAATCACAACCCTGAGGTATGTGGCAACCGGGAAAATGCAACAATGCAGCAGTGATGACTTGGGTCTGCAATCACAGACATTGCTAAAAGCTGAGCCGTGTTACCCTCGTTAAGACCACACTGGACTTGTAACGTTGTGATTTCTACTTCATTAAGGACAGCCCCTTGAGATAGGCTATCTTGTTTTCAACAGGGTCCATATGGGAGTGAAAGTACAAAATATGTCAGCTAGGATATTAATATGAGCAAATAAGACACAAATCATTATTTGAACAGGGTGTAATGAGTTTAAGTTTTCACATATTTTAGATTCTAATGGCTATAACCCCTACAGCTTACTATTCATTTTCCAGATATTTTCTTGAATGTGAAATATTATTTACAATTACAGTCAGCATAAGATTAGAGTGTATAATTATGTTTATTGATTTGAGGGTACATCCTTTGCTCATTATCACCAAAAGCTCATTTCCATCAAACTTGTAGGATCAACCAATCACGGCTTTTGAAATGATGACTCATACCTAGCAACGGGGTCAACCACACCTCCTCACTAAGATAGGATTTTCCATCCATTCCTTGCTCAGAGTTCACTGAAAATGTTCTGGAATCACTTCTAAGCTAAAACTCCTGGCAAGGAATTTTTAGGTTAAGTTAGGAGCTCTCTGAGAGGATTCTCAGAATCTTTAGGGATACGGGCCCTGGTATTTCTCTCGCAGTATGTGACATTCCTCCCTATGCAAGGAAAAACTTTCTAACTTGAAAGCACATTGGGGGAAAAAAAGAAAGAAAGGGGTGTCAATATATTTGCTGTTGGGGAAATTCGGCAGGCTGACATTGTTGGCAGTTTGGATTCTTAATTTGGCCGCGTGCTATGAGGAAGCTTAGCTGATTAATTCATTTTTGGCCAGGTGGTAATCTTCCTTTTTTCTTAGTGGCATGCTCCTTCATGTTCATCCTGAATGTATGAGATACTTGAATACCAACTTTAGTACTTGGTAAATGCAAGTTCTGGCTTATACCGCTGTTGTTCTTAAGTGCTTTTCATACACACAAGTCACCACAGTGAGAAAAAGATTCATGAGATGTCGGAGGAGACGTTTGAAGCACCATTTGCTCGAGTTTCGTTGAGTAACCGTACTTAGTAGTAATAGTAGCCACTGTAGTTGTATCACAAGTTGTGTTGGAGCGGTTTCTGAGAAAGTTAAATCACACCTCACTGGCCTGTGGGGTGCTGCTGGGTATTTTTTTTTAAAGAGACCGTATAAGAGTGATGTCTCAGCACACAAATGAGCACGCTACACCTCCATAATAGCAAGAAAACCTCACACTGAGGTATTAACTTGTATGAAAACAAAAATGGCACATAAACTTTTAGCGCATGAATCGATGTGTGTGTTAATGTGGTGCTTGCAAATGATCTTTATTGTTCGGAGCATTGGTGGATCATCGAGTTTGGTTTGTGAATGCTCAAAGTTCTGCTCTATCGCAGACTTATTTTGAGCGTAATGAAATAGGATATCACTTTTTTTTTTTTTTGAAAACGAGCCAGTCAAGCATAAAGTCCAAGGCCACATTTCTTTTTCCAGCCCTCCCCTGCCCACACACACACACGTTTGTATGCATGCAGACAGTCTCACATGACTGTGCTTTTGCTCAAAGTTGTGCATAAAAAGAGAACGTGTGAGTTCCACTATAATGTTCAATTTAAGTCTTCCTTTTGTTCAGTTTTTGCCGCCCCTCGTCTCGTGGTGCACGGTGTAGATGGGGTAATCTCAACTGGAATATGATTCATAAGCATTAAATAGGACTCACTGCTAGCCAGGTTTCACTTTTCCTTTTGAACAGTTACTTTGAGAAGCAGAAGGCAGAGTGGCAGAAGGAGACGCATGAGCCTGCCATTCCAGAATCCCTTGCTGCCGCCGCAGCCGCAGCACAGCAGCTTCAGGTGTCCAGGAAGCAAGATGCCCGTCAGACAGCCACCTTCAGACAGCAACCTCCACCTATGAAGGTATTACCTACACACAGATAATGATGCCAAAGCACTGTGAATTTAACTGACATAAACTTCAGCTATTTATACACCAATCAGGCATAACATTCTCACCACCCGTCTAATATTGGGTCGGTCCCCCTTTTACTGCCAAAACGGCTCCGACCCTCAGACCCGATCCGCAGACCCTCCACTAGACCCCTGAAGGTGTGCTGTGGTATCATAGCAACAGATACTTTCACTCCTGTAGTTGAGAGGTGGGATCTCCATGTATCAGACTTGTTTGTCCAGCACGTTCCACAGATGCTCGACTTTGGAGGCCAAGTCAACACCTCAAACTCGTTGTTGTGCTTCTCAAACCATTCCTGAACTATTTCTGCTTTGTGGCAGAACACGTTAATGGTCTGCAACAGTGGTAGGTGGTACGGGTCAACCTGGCAGAACAATATCCAAAGCATTGCGCTGCTTCTGCTGGCTTGCCTTCTTCCCATAGGGCATCCTAGTGTCATGTAGTCCTTGGGTAAGTAACGGACATACACCTGATTCATCAGACCAGGCCACTGTCTTCCATTACTCCGTGGTCCAGTTCAGGGGGGCAGGGATAGCTCAGTAGGTAAAGTGGTCGCCCCATGATCGGAAGGTCGGCGGTTCGAATCCACTTAACGGCTACCCTGAGGTACCCCTGAGCAAGGTACCGTCCCTACACACTGCTCCCCGGGCGCCTGCTTAGTGGGCTGCCCACTGCTTCACTGAGTGAATGGGTCAAATGCAGAGAAAAACAAGTAATTTCCCCATGGGGATCAATAAAGTATCCATTATTATTATTATTATTATTAATGCCAATCTTGGGTCTTTCGGTGGTGGACATGGGTCAGCATGGGCAGCCTGATTGGTCTGCAGCCCTGTAAACAACAAACTGTGATGCTCTGTGTATTCTGACACCTTTCTGTCAGAACCAGCGTTAACTTTTTCAGCAGTTTGAGCCACGGGACCTCGTCTCTTGGATCAGACTAGACAAGCCAGACTTCACTCCTCACATGCGTCAGTGATCCTTGACCGTCTATGACCCTGTCAGTGGTTCACCACTGTTCCTTCCTCGGACTTTACATAGATACTGACCACTGTAGACTGGGAACATCCCACAAGAGCTGCAGTTTTTTAAACTCTGACCCAGTCATTTAGCCATCAGTTTGGCCTTTTGTCAAACTCTCTCAAATCTTTACACTTGCCCATTTTTCCTGCTTCTAAAATCAGCTTTGGGGACAAAATAAGGACAAAAGATAAATTTAATTTGTGACCTGCCCACTTTTCATTGCTTGTGGCTATTTCTGTACAAGTTGATGAGTTTCACTCGTGTCTTTCTTTAGTGGTGCTTCAGTCAACAGACACTATCCGATGGATTACGTAGCTGCATGAAACCTGTGGTGCTTCTTATCTGTACAACACAAGAAAGTCCTCAAATTAAGTTCTCGCACTAACCACCT
This sequence comes from Rhamphochromis sp. 'chilingali', assembly GCF_963969265.1. Taxonomy (NCBI): domain Eukaryota; kingdom Metazoa; phylum Chordata; class Actinopteri; order Cichliformes; family Cichlidae; genus Rhamphochromis; species Rhamphochromis sp. 'chilingali'. The sequence goes on along the minus strand of NC_137940.1, from coordinate 22,176,217 downwards.
CCACCTTTCTCCAGGCTTGCCTGTCCTGCCACCAGCAGATTCATCGTAACGCTCCCATCTGTCCATTATGTAAGGCTAAAAGCCGCTCCCGCAACCCAAAGAAGCCCAAGAGGAAGCCAGATGAGTAGACTCCCACCTTTAGCTTCAGAGGAGTATAAAGACAACTGGTCCAAGACACTGACCTTGAATCAGCCGTGTACAGTCCACGACTGGTCTGACAGGTCTGTGTTTCCAGTTTCCACACAGTCCCCCCAGTTTAACAAACTGTCTTAGTAACTTGCTCCTAACCTGTCAAGATTTGGTTGAGCATCTAGTAATGTTATTTTGTAGTTTTTCCAGTGCTTTGGATGTGTTTATATGTAATGTACGACTTCCATGGTAGTTTATTAGCACCTGACAATTGTAATTGTAATAATGCAGAAAATTTGAACTTGTCTGAATAATGTTGCCCGTGTTGCTATTGGTTATTGCCTTGGATATTTTACTGTATTTTCTCGTTTCTTTTGCAGTGCATGCCTGCTGCCACGGCTGTCTGTTGTGTTTTTGTTTTGTTTTTTTGTGCCAAGATAAAATCGAATAGGTTTAAAAGTGAAATGCAACACAGTGTTGTTTTAATGTTTACAGTGTTTCAGTAACCACCAAAACTGGAGGGGAAAAAAGGCCAGACTCATTTGCTTTGAATAGTTTTGTGTGTTTAATACAATGATAAGAAAATAAACTGCTGTTTTGTACTAACCCTGTTAGTGTGCATTTCCCCCCCCACCACTATTACACTCAAAACAAAGGCTGGACATTTGTGTTATTTAGGGGTGTGAATGTAAACAGCTGCTGCCGAGCAGTGCAAGTTGGTGGGTTTAGCCTGTGTTTGAAAATAAAGAGGCAAGAATATGTTCGACTGCACTTACGCCACTGTCCCTCGCTCCATTAATACCGCAGCTGTCATGTCTGCAGCTATCTGTCTGAAAAAGGACAGCGAGGTCTCCTAAATGAGTTCCTGTAGCTTTTTTGTCAGGGTAACCCCTCATTTCATCTGTTGCCAGGGCAACTCCACGTTCCTTAGCGGTTGCTAAGGAAACCCAGGTTGCTGTGACCTGCATATCTTTGCCAAGTAGTTCCTCTCAGATCCAGAGAGGGGCATTGGAGGGCTTTGAGAGATTCTGTGCCAACTCCCCCTAAAGTGTCCAATCCTATAAGAGAAAAAAACCCAGAATCAGATAACAGATGTGATCAGTTACTCTGACATGCATGTAAGCTGGCGGGTTAGCTTAAGATGATCACCTCTTAACAGTCACTTACCCAAACGTGTGTTTAGTCTGGACTTTAGGGCTTGGATCTGCAGTTGTGTCTTTTTCCTCCTGATAAAAGTTTTCAAGGCCAGAGAAGCCTGTTCCTGCGTGCACACGCTGCACACAGCGGGACCGTGCAGCTCCACCTCTGCAACCTGTCAACAAATAAGAGCACATGAAGGCTGAAACAGCCGTAATGACATCCAGACAGGGCGAAACAGAGTCACACAAGGATGTTTCATAACCCGTCTCATCTCCTCCTTCAAGGTTTTGATCCTCAGCATCGTAACTAGTTGAAAGGGGGCGTGTGGGACAGCGGGACCTTGACCCACATGAGGGGAGGCTGGGTCTATGTTGCGTTCAAGAACATGGAGGTTACTCCCTCTGTGCGCTGATGCAACTTGTCTCTCAGTTTCGGACCAGTTGCTCCCTTTGGCTCCTCCATGTTTGTGCTCCCGGGGGCACTGGCGCTTGTTCCGGACACGAGAAATCATTGTTCTGCAGTAGTTTCTCAGCGCTTCCTCCTCTTCCATTCTGTGCCAAACAGACGCAGAGCTTCACTGCTATCTATTTAAACGATAAAGTGGCATTCAAGAAAATGAATACCGCAACCGATTAACCTCGACTAAGTTTAGCTTATGGCGCTAAATTAAGTGTTGGCACCAAGTGTTTATTTTTTGGGAGGGATAACAGAGTATCGAAACCAATCGTTGTTGTTTAGCTAAACCAGGCCCTAGTAAAACAATTGAAAACGTGGCACACGGCTCATTAAGAAAGTGGCTTTCCCAACACGTCACTCGCTTCTTTAGTTTTTACTACAGCTGCACTTCCTGCCATCACTGCGCCACTACCTCCATCTGGCGGTCGACGGGGGAATTTAAAGGGTACCAATAAAGCATATTTAGTTTTTTTCTTTTCTTTCAATTCAATTAAATTAAGAAACTATTTCTAGACTTTAATAAAACAGAACATTATTGTTCTTGATGTTATTATTATTACATTATTGTTTTATTAAGGGCTAGGTGAAGTTTCTTAAATTTCTTTGCAAGCTCCTTTGACTACGATGACCTGGATGACTGAGAACCTTCACAGACTTAAATTAAGAAACTTCTTACTTTAAAAAAGAGAGCGATGTTGTGCAGTTAGTTACACATATGTTTATTTAAAAGAAATTTAAAAATGGGACTGTTGTGTTTAAAATTTGGTGCTATTTTGTGTGCAATGTATTAATTGTAAAAAATTATAAAAGTAGTACAGTCAAGTTTAGTGACACAATACTTTTTTGATGTGATATGTCACAGCAGGGAATGTGACGTGAAGGACTAAACATTTCCAGCAACCGCATTGCTTTCATGGTCTGCATAGTTTATTTTCAAACTGTCTCACTGATGTTATTAGTTTGGCTGTGGTCAAAAAAAAGCCCACTGTATTTCTTATAGCATTTTTATTCCAGCTTAGAGATTGCGCCATTTTTCAGTCCGTGTTCTTGAAGTTTGCATTAAAAGCCAATCCTCCATGTCTGTATTTAATTGCTCTTTGTGCTCAAATAAATTAAAACCTCTTCATGGGGTTTGAACAATGCTAGGAATCTGGTGTCTTGTGCCATCTGCTGAAAGAGTGCTGTGTGTCAGAGCCTCCCTTCTGAACGTGGGACAGCATGAAGACATGGGTGGGTTTGGCAGGGTAACAGCTGACTGGCTTCCTCTCTGAAGACCCTGACAGTCACACAGCTGACACTCACCAAAATGGCTCCCTCAGTGTGAACCAGGCAAAGCGGGGTGATGACAGGACACATGCAGTAGAATAACCACTCTTCTTAGAAAAGAAATATAGAAGCGCAGCACCTTCCAGCTTAACATGCCACACACGCTGACCTGTGGCAAAGAGACAGCAATGTCCCAGAGATAAGTCACACTGGGCAATCGCTAAGTGTCACAACTCTATCACCTTTCTAATTATAAACATGAGACTCAAGTCTCCAAGAATGGAAGTTTAGTCAGGCCCATCTGTGGCCTAAAATTAGCCCCCAAACACCCCCCGCCCCACCCCAGAAAGGAGCTCTGGCACCTTTGTCAGTTTAAGCACACACATACACACACTGCACTTTTCTCAACTCGTTGCACCAGTGGAAGCATTGGGCATTCCTCAAGGACCTTTACTTCACGTGACTTGTGTTTTATTGGAGCTCTGAAAGGGTTTCGACTTATCCCGTTGGAAACACCATCAACAAGCAACAAGGTGAGGTAGGTGTCTTCCCAGTGTAAATCCCACACTGCTGCAGTTGCAGTTGGCACAAACTGATTTATCTCGTGATTGCGGTGTATGCTTGTGAGCCTTATTCTTTCATGTTTCTGCTATTCTGATGTTAAAAAATGAGTCTTAACAAAACATAAGCCGATAGACAAGTTATGGTGTTATGGTCTTTCTCTGCTGTTGCAGATGAAAGGGTTTTAACTTGAACTAGCCTGGAGTCCCAGTATGGTTCTGGGCCGAGCTGCCAACATGAGTTTGATGGACATTTCTAAGATCTTCTCCCTGCTCCAGCCCAAGGAGGAGGATGAGGACGGCGAGCAGAGTCAGGCTCTGAACAACGCCGTGAGCAGCGACGATGTAGCTCTGCTCTCAGAGCTTCTGTCTCAGGAGGATTACAGAAAGTCTATCAATGCTCGAAGTGGGTGGGGGGTCCCCGTAACTCCCTTGCGCACTGCTGCTGCACTGGGACATCTGAGGTGCCTGGAGCTGCTACTGGGGCACGGAGCAGAGGTGAGACTTTGTAGAGAGGATGATGAAATGTTGAGGGTGTAACAAGTTGCCTTCATTTTTTTATTAACAAAAATGACATTTTGGACTTGGACATCATGGATTTTCTTTCTTTTTATTTTGTTCAAAGGGAAGAGTAATAAAACAAGGTGTGATATTACAATATATTGCATCATTACATTTTACAATTTGGGCATTAAAGCTGGCGTAATGATTTTTTAAATTCGAACAATAGATCAAATTTTTAAGTGCAGTGTGGAAGCAGTTACTAGGAGTCACAAGACCAACACAGTCCAACTTCGCAGCACGTCTCAGTTCTGCAGAGCATCTATTAGATGCTTCTTTGGGTTTTTCAAGCTATTAACAATGTTTCTCTTTGTTTCCTGTGCATTCAGTGCACAAGCCAGCAGATGTCTATCAATAGATTTGCAGAACGAATTGATTATCTTCAGTCAAAGCCTAATCAGTAGCCTTGGGGGGTTAGATTTCCCACAGCAGCAGAGCAGAGTCAACATTGTCAGTTCAGCATTTCACTTACAGTGAGCTACAGAGCTGCTAACCATATCGTACTGAAGTAAAGGTGACAGCTTGCGGTGGCACACATGTAGATGTTGGGTTGTGCAAATGATACCTTCACTTAGAAGGGTGTTAAACTGTGATCCAGTCACTTACTCGCATGCACACAGGACGGTATTTGATACTTACTCAGGGGAAAAGTACTTGCGGTATAAATCAGTGGCGTAATTTCTTGTATCAACAAACTTTGTTTCTACTTTTAAAAAAGCCTGTTGGTTTCTTATGTCTGAATCCAGGTTGACAGCTTGGACGTGAAGGCCCAGACGCCTCTGTTCACAGCTGTCAGTGGGAAACATCTGGACTGTGTAGTTTCACTGCTGAATGCTGGAGCAGATCCCAATGGCAGCCAGTACAACAACTGCTCCCCGGTGCTGACCGCTGCCCGAGAGGGTGACGTCGACATACTCAGAGAGCTGCTTCGGTTTGGAGCTGAGGTAGATGTGAAGCCCAAAGTCCCCGAATGGGCCTCCAATGCCACAGCGTGCAGAGGGCCCCTCTACATCTCAGCTGTGTATGGACACTTGGACTGCTTTAAACTGCTCCTTCTTCACGGTGCAAATTCCAACTACAACTGCACAGATGAGAAAATGTTGGCCAGGATCAAACAGCCGAAGACAGTTTTGGAGGTGTGTCTCCGCTACGGCTGTGGGGTGGAGTACATTCAGCTTCTTATAGACTTTGGAGCAGACGTCTATCTGCCGACACTCATCATTGACAAAACCACTAAGCAGAACGAAGCTCTGCTTCTTCTCCTCAAGGAGAGAGGTGAGAGCGAGTCACACCCGAATTTAATTTAAAATCCTTCTCCTCACATACAAAATCTTGAATGATCAGACCCCATGATGATAGAGCTTTGCTTTCACGCTGCAGCCTAACTTATTGTTCTTAGAGTTTCTGAAGTAGAATGGGAGACAGAGCCTTCAGACCCCTCGCCTCTGGAACCAGCTCCCAGTTTGAATTCAGGGGACAAACATCCTCTGTGCTTTTGAGATTAGACTCAAAACTTTCCTTTTGGGTTTTTTTTTAATAAAGGTTATAGTAAGGATGGATCAGGTGACTTTCAACCATCACTTAGTTATGCTGTAATAGGCTCAGGCTGCAGGGGGCTGTCCCGTGATGCAATGAGGATTTCTTCTTTACTCTTTACATTTCACATGTGTTTATACACCACTGCTGCATGCCATTCAATTTTATATTCTCTCGTCTTTCTTCTTTACACGAACCAGTCATGGCAGAAGTGCTGCCCCTCCCTGAGCCCGGTTCTGCCAGAGGTTTCTTCCTGTTCAAAGGAAGTTTTTTCTTCCTACAGTCACCATGCGCTCGCTCATAGGGGATCATCTGATGGTTGTGGTTTTCCCTTTAATACTCTGTGGGGTCTTTACCTAAATTGTCATAAAGTGCCTTTTGTTATGAGTTGGTGCTATAATACCTCAGCATACAAATGTTGTTTTCTGTTTCTTCAACAGTTTGCCCCAAATCTCTGATGTCACAGGCTCGACTGGCAATCAGAGGATACCTCCCTTTTGCTAACAAGGAGCCTGCAATTGACAGCTTGGACATTCCTCTGATCCTGAGAAATTACTTGAAACATGAAACCTCAGACGCCATGTGATGCTTTTCTTCTTTTTTAAAAATTTTCTTTCTTTTATACATTTTTTAAATTTTTACCAGAACAAGCTAAAGGACTGTTTTACATCCGAATTGTTTATAGCTGTGAAGTCAGATGATTTTCTTTCATGTCTATGAAGCTTTTAGAAGCAAAAGGAGGGCTCCATGTTGGAAAATCCACTGTATCTTTGGGAAGTGTAACAACATCAGTGGCCACTAGAGACCACAGTAACACCATACGTTGTGGATATCAAAATCTGAGGCTCCTCACAGGCACTATTGTTATTCTGATATTACCTCACTAAATCAACTTTGGCTCACTCCTTCACTCGGGTAACATTACACAGACACATGTAGTCACCTTACTTATTTAGACATCCAGACACACACACACACACACACACACACACACTGTCTGCACCACAACAGGATGTCTTAGATCTTGCCTGAAAAACATTCTTGTGTCTTTGGACTTCAAAACACCAGGAAGCAGAATGAAAAGCCTCCACTTCAGTGCCTCCAGCTGGGAGAATATATTTCCATAACGCTCATTACTTATTGATTAGAGCATAATTATTTTCAGGATTCAATTTTAGTGTTTAGAAGTTTGTTGATTTAAAAAAAAAAGTTTTCTTTTGTGTGTGTGTGTGATTAGTGATTACCACTGTAATATTATTTATCGTACATAATATATCCTGGAGTTAATGTGTCAACTGTTAGGAATGGGCCCTACAAACAAACAGGAGATGATGTCACACGACAGGAAGGCCAGCACAATGCTCTCACTCACAGACTGATGCCTCGAACCCTCCCCCCCGCAGTTCTGTAGTTTTATTTTCAACAAAAAGTACAGCTATATCAGATATGGATTGATTTTTTTTTACAGCAAAGTACAACATATTCCCAGTGCTTCTGATTACATCAAAACATATAATGTACATACAGTTGACATTTCCACTCTCCCATTCACAGTTTCTGGATTGAATAGGCATTATTTTTCAGGTTTTTCATCTCTACAACAAATAATCAAACTCAAAAGCCAGCAAGAAAGAAAATGACAAATGTTTGCATATGATGACAAAGGATATGGATTCTGTGAGTACATTTTTCACTTGAGAAAAAAAAAAAAAATCCAGACACCCCCCCCTCCCAAACCAAACCCTGAAACCAGATGGTAATATACAATGAATAGTGTCCAAATGTGGGATGTCAGTCTTCTGTTTGTTGCCATTGAACACCAACATCGGCATATGGCTCATTGAAGACTTTTACCCTGACTATTCTGGAACAGCACAGGACTGCATAACCGACTCCAAGGAGTTCCTACTGAAGATGTTGCTATGCTAACTGTGAGTGAACGCGTCTACTGGCTCACCCTGGACTAGAAGGAATTACATAAATCTGTGGAACTTCTGATGCATTCAACTAACTTGGCCTTAGTTATATGACTGGAAAGAGAAAGCGAAAAAACAGAAATAAATTTGCACAGAAGGCTATCCTCTCAGCTCGGAGCACAAGGTCAGATTGATAGCTTTATAAGAAAACTCAAACCAGCGTATATACATCATTGAAACCATGTGGCCAAAATGGTACTGTTTAATACTGCTGTCAATAAATACAAGCGAGGAACTGCTTTGTAATGTCAAGTCATTGTACTTAAAAGGAACAAGAGTGTGATATGAACAGCTGTGAAATACTGTGTGTGTGTCTCTTCAGGATTATGTTTATTTTTAGCCCGTCCCAAGAGGTTTCGAATTTATTCAGCTCTAAATCTATACACAAACACCCAAGATCAGTGCTAACTCATATTTGGTTCACTGTTGTCGTAGAAAAATGATTACCCGTTTTGCCTCTGCACATAATGGCACTCCACAAAAAAATAAAACAAACCAAAAAAAGTCATATATTTAGGAAAAAAATATTAACCAGCAGTCTGTAGCATAGCAGTGTGGGTTTAAAACGATGCTAGAGTTTATAGTACCCATCATATCTGGGCTAAGAGAACATCAGTGCCTTTGATTTTCCCTATCAGCAGTTCAGTGTTTTATTCAGGAAAAGATGTTCCCCTCTTATGTGTCAATAAATAATAATAATAGTAATAATAGTAATACAAAAAACAGAAGCTACAACCTGTAATGCCAAGTGAGCAGGAGACAGGTGGACAGAGAAAAGAACTCCCTTTAGTGAGATGGTATGGGTACACACAAATGAATGGTTCTGTGTTGCCGGGGGGAAAAAAAAGAAAAGAAGATTCAATTGGAAGTTAAACAAAACTAAATGATCTCGTTAAGTGTTGCCTTAAGTCTCATGCAAAATATTGGATGCCACAAGCATGCAATTACCTGGTACTGAGATCTACCGCACGCTAGAACTGGAACAACATTCGTCTCCAACGCAAAATACCGATATCCAAATATATGATCTGTTCTTTTTACAGTATTTACAGTGTGTAGCTGATAAAGGTAAAATAGATGACTCTTGATTCATAACTCACTTTTAATAATATAGATCGACACGCGAACCTAAGTTGACCAATGGAAATCTGCTTCCTACTATATATTCAAATTAAACTCAGCGTGTTAAATACACAATAAAAGAAGTCGATGTTTCTAAACATCTGAAATTGGAATACATTTCTAATGTGCAATAAAACTGCTCCTATGTAAATGTGCGATAATATATGAAAATGAGTCGTCTTTCAATTTTTAAATGGGTCACAGTCAAACAGCACAGTATCTACTTATATGGAAAAAGTGGCCTGACCTCTAAGGCTACGTTCACACTGCAGGCTAAAGCACATCAAATCCGACTTTTTTGACCCTATGCGACCCATATCCGATCATGGTATGACAGTGTGAACGGCACAAATCCGATATTTTCAAATCCGATCTGGGTCACTTTCGTATGTGGTACTGAATCCGATACATATCCGATGTTTTAGAAAGCGACTGCTGAATGGTCATTAATTAAATGGTCATGTCGCATTAAATCTGTCTTTTATGTCACTGACACAAGACAGACACCAATTATCAGCGCCCGAGAAGACATCGCGAACGCTTCCTGGCCATCCAGTGTAGATGTCAGTGAAACTGTTGGGAAGACAACGTTGGAGAAATGTGAACATTTTATTAGTACTGTATAATCTGCAGATTCTGACAGAAGTCTTTAACTATCCTTTGAAGCACCGCTCCTCTCTAAAACAGCAATAAGGATAATTATTAGGCCAAATGTAAATAACAAAATAACTTTATAACTTAAAGCAAAAATGGGAAACGTAAAGTCTGAAACAGTCAAACAATACTGTTTGCTCTGGGTCTAAACAGAGCGCGTTGTGTGTGACGTCTTCTTTTGTGCATGCGGCCGCTTTGAGGGTTCACACTAGAGCGCGTTTGCTGTCGCATTTTATTTGTAGTGTGAACGAGCAGACAAAAAAAATCGGATTTGATCAAAAAATCGGAATTGAGCATTAAGACCTGCAGTGTGAACGTAGCCTAAGTTTCTGTCCGAGCGGCTCTCGTGCACTGGGGAACGAGGAATTCCCAGTGTGCATGAGGGAAGGGGCGGGGGTTGTGGGAACAGAACGGAAGAGAGAGTGAGAGATGCACTGAAGGGAAAATACATGACTAATTCAAATCTGCCTGTGAAACTGAATAGATAATCACTAGTGGAATGCTGGAAGGCACTGTTAGATAGCATCTCTCCTCTCCGCAGCAGAACGGGCCAGCAAGTAAGCATGATTATTAGTGTGTGCGTTTGCCTGCATGCTTGTATCTGTATGTTGGTACTGGTGGTAGTGTTAAGCAGGGAGTTGGAGGGAGCAGGGAAGGTAGGCAGAGCGGGCCATAACAAGGGACCTGAGGTTACGATAGCCTAGGAACCATATCTTTTTTTGCCGTCCCAGCCAGGAGAACTATCTTCCAAAACAATCTCACTGGGAGCCATCTCTACAGACACCAGCAGCCAACTCACCCAATTTCTCAACTTCCTTTACTGAAACAAAACATAAATTACAACATACAAAGCAATTGTAAGGTCTGTTTTTTCTCCAACAGGTTATAAGGCCTATAAGAAGGCAAACAAATGACATAGAACAATATAACTCTTTCATATCACACTGTAGTGAATAGTGATAGATATAGAATGATATATCACATTGCACAAATTGTCAAACTGTATATGTACTGTCCATCTGGTGATATAATTCAACACAAAATGTACTCCTGTGTCTGAGGTCAAAACGTGGTCACAAACCGTGGACAGATGTTTCACTTACATTCCAAGTGTGGGAAAAAAAGAATACGTCTTCACGATGCATGTAAGATTTTCCTCTTCACTTCCTCAGATCTTCTCTTTTACTGCTGAAGGACTCTATAATGCTAGGATCTCTCGCAGACCACGGCTTCACACACGTTTTTGTTGATTAAACAAAACCAATCTGATCACGCCACAGTCCTTTGGAAATCACTTAAGCAGAGCTGGAGCTAACTGCCAGATCTGGGGGGAGTGGGGCAACGTGAGGAGGGGTGAGGCAGAAAGCAGAGGTTTGGAGCTGGAGTCTATAGAGATGTATGAATGTGTCAGAGGAAACCTGCATGCTACAGATTAAATTCGCCTTTCTACCTCCGTATACGGTATCGACTTGCGCTGCTGCGGTGGACTTTTTTGTTTCCCCAGTTAGTTTTGGTCCACTTCACAAATCATTATCACTTTTTTAGACACCCCCCACCCCCTTGAATACTGGATGGGCTTCTTACTTATTGGTCACACTGACGTGTTGATATTTGTATCGCTCATACTCAAAACGGGAGTACGTGCTGTGCTTTTTTACAGTGGGAGTGACACAAAATAATCAACCGAAGTCTTTTCTTTGACAGCTGACATGTTATTCTTTTGGCCAATGCATCACAACTTCACTTTTACCGCTCGTTTTCTGGAGGTAGGCTGTGCTTTTTTCTCTCTTTTCCACCCAGGTGCCAGCACAGTGCTACAGGGGTGGTCTCTAGGGAGGGCGGGATGGGAGAGGGGCTGTGGCACAAGGCAGGCGGACCGTTGCCGGCCTATCTCCTGCTCCCAGCTGCTTCATCTAAGCTCACTGCCAAATCCAGCGCGCGCACACACCCCCTCAGCGCGATCGGACATGAATACCCTGTCACGAGTGGTTGGTGAACGGATGTAAATATACTATTGATGTTCCGCCTATTGATTTGTTCCCTGACCCATCATCACATCACGGCCAATGGCAGGTTTACAAAAGAGTGAAACTCTTCCTCTGAGAGCCACTGACTCACAGAGGCAGAGCAGGTGGATGGAGAGATAGAGAGGACGAGTGGGATGTGGAGAAGGAAGGGAACACCTAATGTCAGACTGTGAAAAGAAAGAGAGAGGAGGGGGCTATTATATGCAAGCTGCTACAGAGAAGAGAATGAAGCTCTGAGTGCGAGGAGGAGGTCCAGACGCAGACATCAGCAGCGCAGAGATGGCTGGATGGGTGCATGATCAGTGGCAGGATGGAGCTAACTCAGAGGTGAGGTTGACAGCCGAGCTTGGCAAGTCCTTCACAGGCCGCGGCGATCGGCTGAGGTCGTCGTCTCGCATTCAGAAGAATGCATCAAACAATCTCTCATAGCAGCACAGCAAGATCTCAGCTTTTTTTGTAGTTTTTTTGTTTTGGTCACAATCATACTACTGGGAATGACTTGGCTTGGCCTCGTGTTTCTATCCAGAAGATGGATTGAAAATGATCTCATGTAACAATCTCGATGACTTCAGGACATTCAGATGGCGTGATTATCCAGAAAGGGGGGAAGAGTTTGTGACAGTTGACTCAGCCGGAGAAGCATGATAACTAAGAATGTTACTAACATATATGAACTGTAAAGTTGTGTTTATTTTTTTATATGTTTTTTCTTTGTTTTAAATCCAAGTCTTCAGTCCTCTCGCGGCTTCCAATCACACTCTATATTAACATTGGTCCTTAACTTCAAAGTCTCGTGTTTGTGTGTTGTTGTTTTTTTTTTTTCTTCATCATGGGGGGGGGGAGGGGGGACATGATCATCCAGTGTTTAGTGCTTCTAAGAAAAATAGCTGGTCCATCGGAAGAGTCTGTGTATCTCTATTTCTTAAATGGAGCTAATCTACTAAAATTCTGCCAGAAAGGAGCCTGGCCTCTTTTGGATTGACTGAATTCAAAAACCTCTCCTTGTGCCATGTCCTCCGTTACCTCATACTGCCCCACACTGAGGGGGTCCTGTGGGGGCGGGTATGAAGGGGGCGTGCACCTGTTTACACCTGGGAAGGCAGGCGCCAAAAAAACAAAACAAAAAAAAGAGCAAGAAGGTTTTGTGGGGGAGGGAGAGGGGACAAGGAGGCAGTGCAGGGCACAAAGCAAAAGAGAAAAAAAGAAGAAGGAGGGAGGCAGATAGCAAAGAGGAAACGTTATCAGTACTGCATCTGGAACAGGCACAACAACACAACATCAAGTCATGCTTCCACAAAAACAGGCACATAGACATACAAAATGGGTCTTCACTGTTAACATTCCTGCATATTAATCCCGAAAATATGATGAATATATGATGAAAGCTGAATTGGGAGATTCAGCTCTAGCAATGACACAAGGGAGACTAAGGATGCTATTCAATCAAACTCTGTGGCGGGCAAACAAGAGAAGCAGCAGATTACAACTGATACGCCGATGAAATCGAGCATTTGGACAAAGGGGCGCTGTTCCACCATGTTTGTTAACAGCACGTTTGTTTGAATAGCACCCTCGACACTTGAGAACACAAGAGTGGCGAAAATAGAGCCAACAGAAAGCTGTTAATATGCATTTAACTACAGTCTACAATGTCGTCGAGCTACAGTCTACAAGCATCACAACTATGCTACTGTCATTATTAAATACAATCAATATTTGGAGATGAAATATTCAAAAGTTGCCATGGCATCTTAGGAAAAGAATATGAGAAGATGAGAAACAGTGTCTTTTGTTTTTGGCCAGACACTGTTTTAGCAGTTAGAAGGGTTCGATCTCTTTGTGTTAGTGGAACCTGTTTATCTGTTTATAGACAGCATAATGCTTGTAAACAGATTGGACAGTGACCGCATGCTCCAATGCCAACGTTAGACACAACACCTCCCAATGCTGCTTAGCAGTTGCCATGGCATCTTATTGTGCTAGCTCTAAGGAGAACTCTAATGCATATACCTTTATCATTTTCAAACCATGTCCATACAACATGGCCCTCTTTCTCAAGATGAAATCTATAAATGAATCTGAAATTCAAGAGAGTACTTCACCTTGTGCCAGCCAATGTACACATATAGCACTTAGAAACAGACAACATTTACTTCTGACAGACATCTACTGGGTTCCTAATGTCAGAGAGAACATTCCAGCAGTGGTCATTAGTTCATTAATACCTTAATGGATGGTCATGCTTATTGTGAAACTGGCAAGAACATCAGTAATGGTAAATGTACAAACATCTAGCCTAGCACTAAAATGGCTAAATAGTAAAGGATGATACCGGCAGTTTGGACATGTGGGTGCTTTGTCGCCGATGCTTCGTCGAGAATTATCATTCTGAATAACTTGTTCAACGTCTTCCTTCTTTTACCGAGATAAGTGGCAAGTGTAGGTCTCTATGCAGTTTTTGATACCACACATGTGTCATAGATTTTTAATGTCACATATGTAGCATTAAAACAGAACACTTTCAATCTGTAAATTAGAAGAAAAGGCATAATCTCCCTATTTTATTATAAATCATGACCAACTGTGGAACATGTTACGAGATATCACAGCGTTCAGTGTTCACCAAAACAGCTATTGTTTTGTTTCTGTTTGCACCAAAAGCACCAACAACCACTCTCATGGCCAATTCCCACTGAATGCAGCATTTGTCTTATAAAATTGCATGAGACAGACAATAATGTCTGATCATTAAAATCAATTGGATGTCACTGTTTGCATTTCAACAATCCTTTCGGTAAATATAGGATGAATCAAAAAAAATCATATGATTTCAAAATGCTTTAGTCGTTCACTATCAAAACACGTACTTTTAGAAGGAGGAGATTCGTGAGTCTCACATGGTTGTCAGTAGAGGCTGCAGTGACTCCACACATGCTAGTATGTAAAGAATGGGATAAGTTTGACTAATTTACACACATATGTATTGTGTCTGGGGAACAAAACACGTTTTGTATGCAAAAACTTTAAATCAAGCCATGTATTTTAAAAATCACTGCAAGCTTGTGTGTCCATTCCTTAAAAAAAGAATTCTGATGATTCTTCTCATTACATTTTGTGAATACTGTGAATACCCAGGCTGTTATTCCAATGCTACACTCTGCAGGCTTTGCATATTTAAGCTATTGTATAACCTCTCGGTCACATGCAGGATCTACTGCAATCAAGTCCCTCTGTGATGATATAAAAGTGTGGATAGGAAGTAGGGAAGCTCACCCTATCAAACAAAAGAAATCAAATAAGCTAAGTTTTGATCATTTTATTAGATTTTCTAATAATACTTTTACTCATACATAAAAATTACGTAATCAGGTTGCCCTTGTAGTTCCAGTATGAGCTTTGGGATCAGCAACATGTGAAGCATCTAGTAGGATTGGTGAGGCACTGTTATATACACTATATTGCCAAAAGTATTCACTCACCCATCCAGATCATTGAACTAAGGTGTTCCAATCACGTTAATGGTCACGGGTGTATAAAATCCAGCACCTAAGCATGCAGACTGCTTCTACAAATATTTGTGAAAGAATGTGTCGCTCTCAGGAGCTTGGTGAATTCCACCGTGGTACCATGATAGGATGCCACCTGTGCAACAAGTCCAATCGTGAAATTTCCCCACTTCTAAATATTCCACAGTTAACTGTTTGTGTTATTATGACAAAGAGGAAGCGAAGTAGTAGGCCACGTAAGATCACAGAGCGGGGTCACTTGATGTTGATGTGGGTAGAAGTCGCCAACTTTCTGCAGAGTCAATCGCTACAGACCTCCAAAGTTCATGTAGCCTTCAGATCAAGATCAGTGCGTAGATTGCTTCATGGAATGGGTTTCCATGGTCGAGCAGCTGATGCGTCACATGCAGTGGTGTAAAGCACACCACCACTGGACTCTAGAGAGCTCGATCAGTTCTCTGGAGAGACAAATCACGCTTCTTGGTCTGGCAATCCGATGGACGAGTCTGGGTTTGGTGGTTGCCAGGAGAACAGTGCATGTCTGACTGCATTGTGCCATGTATAAAGTTTGGTGGGCGTGATATTGTGGTGTGGGGTTGTTTTTCAGGAGTTGGGCTTGAACCCGTAGGAACTCTTAACGTAGTCCAACATGACTGTGCACCAGTGAACAGGCATGAGCGAGTTTGGTGTGGAAGAACTTGACTGGCCTGCACAGAGTCCCGATCTCAACTTGAAAGAACATCTTTGGGATGAATTAGGGTGGAGGCCTTTTTATCCAACCACACAAATGAGCTCCTGGAAAAATGGTCAAAAGTTCCTATAAACACTTCTAAACCTTGTGGAAAGCCCTCCCAGCTGTTAAAGCTGCTAACGTTGGACCGGCATTAAACTCCACGGATTAAGAATGGGATGTCACTCATGTTCATATGCGTGTGAAGACAGACGAGTGAATACTTTTGGCAATATAGTCTATATCCTCAATTGTAAAAAACAGGTTTCAGGATTTTTTGTATAGGGGGACTCAAACTGGATCCGGATTAGGATCACTTTTCCTTCAAAGAGGGATCAATCCTGCTGTTCCCGAATAATTGGATAATAATTCACTATACTACAGTGTGTGCTTTGCTATGTTATGAGTCCTGAAGTTCTTATATTCTATACTTAGCAATGCAAATTAACTTATTAGCCCATGCTGTGCTGTGCGACATGGTTCATGCTATGTAGTCCCTATTCGAATAAACAAATAAATAAAAGGTCTGCATTGAATAAAAATAGACAAAACAGTAGTTGGCTCAGAAACCAAGCAGTTTGTTTAAATCTAAAACAGGGTTTTGAGTGTTTCAGCATTAGAATTACAAGTGATAAAACGTTTTTCGGCACCTTCTGCGAAACATGTGCAGTGGGAAGAGGCCTTTCCTCAGTAAGAGAAGAAAAATTCAAGCTCTGTGCGATATTTTAAATCACTTTCAAGGCAAGCGTGACACAGGACCCACATGTCATGAACACCGGCATCCTCCTTTAAACTCAATACTTCATGCAAACAGCCCTCTGTCTTTTCATTGATGCTTAACAGCTGCTTTACAACTCATATCAGGTCATATCTTCAACGTAGTCTCATGTATAGGCTGACAGACATTTAACTTAAAAGGAGATACATCTGAAGTAATATAGCGAGAACGCGTGAATGCTCATGACTTTTCTAGCTTACCTAGACTTACAAGGCTAGTCTAGGTCCATCCATAAACAAAGTATGTGTCAAAAAAGGTGTAGAAAGCAAAAAAACAGAGCAGGTAAAGGGAAGAGTAAACAGCGATGAGAAGACAGAGCACACCAGCGAAGAAAAAAAAAAAAGGGAAATCACCTGATATCTTCTTGTTGCCTCACCTTTCTGTTTGGTCACTTTTCTCACTGTCATGGCTGCCTGTCGCTTCTGGTACTCAGAGATCTCAAAACCTAAAAGACAACAGCGTTATGTGCTGGAGAGAAGTTTCACACAGGGTCTGCAGATTAAAAAAGTTTTATTTAAATAACTTTAAAATACAGTAAAACTTCTTTAATTTGGAATTCACAGAGCTCCTGAGAGCTAATTTTACTGTATGTGGAAACTAGAGGAAGCATCATTCAGTCCCAGCAATAAACAAAATCCTGTCCAGTCTGAAAAACACTTTGTAGTTTATCACCTTCTGCTACATTTTGATCACAGCCCAGCCAGCCGGAGAAAAAGCCCAATTATCACTTTGGTCTTTCAGATTCAAAATCTATAAACCTCAGAGATAAAAAAAGGTGCATCACCCTGCAGACAGCAATGGCCCTGTAACCATCACAAGAGGCTCATGCTTGTGACAAGAAAACAACACTGATGTCTGCATCTGCTGAACTGTAACGTTACCTACAACCACGCTCCTTTTGGTTGGAAAGAACAGGTCGCACATGAAACTGCTGACAACAAGGTTTGTAGACATTGTGGGCTATGCAGGTCATGATTTCTAGGAAGGGGCGCTGCTGCAATGTTTTCAAAAATTGTTTGATTACCTGCATCTCCATTCAATTCAAGTGAAGGCAGATAGTTCTAAAACTTGTATTTTTAAAACTAGACAACTTGCACTGAAACGATCTAAATGGTTAAATGGCCGAGGAAGAAAAAATGTAACTTTTTGGGTGAACTGTCCCTTTGATGTTAGCTCATGTTTTTTGCAGTGAATTCCAGCAAAGTATTTGCCCCTTTCTTATTTTCTTTCTTATTTTTTTGCATATTTGTCACACTTTCATCTTTCAGATAATCAGGGAAATTTTAATATTAGACAAAAATAACCAGAGTAAATACCAAATGCAGTGTTTAAATGAGCATTTCATCTATTAAGGGAAAAAAGTATCGAAAGCCTACTTGGCCCTGTGTGAAAAAGTAGTTCCCCCTAAACCTAATAATTGACCGTGTGACCCTTGGCAGCAAGAACTGTAATAACGTGCTTGCAATAACTGGTAATGACTCTTTCACATCACTGTGGAGGAATTTTGGCCCATTCTTCTTTGCAAAATTGTTTTAATCCAGCCACAGGGGAGGGTTTCAAGCATGAATGGTCATGCCAAAGCATCTCAATCAGGCTGAAGTGATTAGGCCACTCCACAACCTTAATTTTGTGTTTTCAGAAGTGGACCTGCTGGTGTGTTTTTGGATCATTGTCCTGGTGCATAGCTTAAGTGCTATTGAGCTTCAAGGCATGAACTGATGGCCAGACATTCTCCTTCAGGATTTTCTGGTAGAGAGAAGAATTTATGGTTTCATCAATTACGGCAGGTCATTCAGGTCCTGAAGCAGCAAAGGTAAATGGCCTGTATTTGTATAGTGCTTTACTAGTCCCTAAGGACCCCAAAGCGCTTTACACATCCAGTCATCCACACACACATTCACACACAGGTGATGGCAGCTACATTGTAGCCACAGCCACCCTGGGGCGCACTGACAGAGGCGAGGCTGCCGGACACTGGCGCCACCGGGCCCTCTGACCATCACCAGTAGGCAACGGGTGAAGTGTCTTGCCCAAGGACACAACAACTTAGACTGTCCGAGCCGGGGCTCGAACCGGCAACCTTCCGATTACAAGGTGAACTCCCAACTCTTGAGCCACGATCGCAAAGCAGCTCCAGACCATCACACTACCACCACCATGTTTGACTGTTGGTACGATGTCCTTGTTAGCTCCTTGCCAGATGCAATGGGGCTCAAACTTTCCAAAAAGTTCCGCTTTTGAAGATATTTCCCAGTTTTATGGATCATCAAGATGGTTTCTGGCAAATGCAACAGAAGATTTTGTGATCTTTTTGGTCAGCAGTGGTTTTCGCCTTGAACATTTTGCCGAGCCTCTTTCTTATTGTTGAATCATGAATGCTGACCTTAACTGAGACGAGTGAGGCCTGCAGTTCTTTTTGATGTTGTTCTGGGTTCTGTTGTGACCTCCTGGATGAGCCGCTAATGCATCCATCCTTGGAGTAATTTTGGTAGGGCAGTCACTCCTGGGAAGGTTCACCACTGTCACCGCTTTCTGAATATTAGTTCTCACCATGGTTCGCTGGAGTCCCAAAGCCTTAGAAATGGCTTTGTAATTACTTTTTCACACAGGGCCAGGTAGACTGGCATAGCTTTTTTCCCTTAATGAATGAAATCACCATTTAAAAACTCGGGATTTACTCAGGTTTTCTTAGTAAAATATTAAAATGTGCTTGACGATCTCATCTATGTAAATGTGATAAATATACAAAAGAATAAACTGAAGTTCCAGCATTTTGTGAACAAAACTAATAGTTTTCAAACAGGGAGGTGTAGAGCGGTGTGTGACTAACCAATTTTCTCATCCTCCTGCACCATCTTCCTCTCCTCGGCGAAGGCCCTGAGCCAGCGGATCTTCTCCTCTGGCTTCTTGGCCAGGAAGATGTGGATCTCCTCGCTGTCTTTGTTGCACAATTTAAAGGCATTCTTCACACTAACGTTGAAGTCTTCGTCACGCCCGTCTATAGTGTCCCGCACCTCGTAGCGATCCATGTCAATGCGGCCCTTATAGTACAGGATGTCCCGGCGTATCAGATCCTGGTGAAGAGCAGATAGATTTTTGTCATTGTGTGTGTGCTGAATCTTAGAGAAGCCGACAAACACGGTATCTCGAGAGTCTGCCTTACGTGACACCTTTCACTCACACGCTGCAGAAAACAGCCCTATTTTTCAGTTCTTTGCCTAATATCACAAAAAAGGACGCATGGCACTAGATTATCAGATACACACTAAAACCAGACGAATGACTGTAAAATGACACCGCCATGAATCGAATATTTGTATAGCAGGGGTCTCAAACTCATCTAACATCACAGGGTGCATCCAGTGTAATTTCATATTAAATGGGCCACATCAGTGAAGGTGCCTAATAACGCCTGATAACAGTGCCTAGTAACTTTTTAAAAAATGTCCATTTACTAAGCACATGAAGACGTTCAACTATAAATGTAATTCCTGAGCTATCTTAAGATGAAAAAGCTTAATTTTAGCAATATCTTTGTTTTTTCGCATGAAAAGAAAATTTTATTAAATCAGAAATGTTTCAGGACGGCCCATTGGGTTTACACTGTAAAGGAAATAAAGAAATAAAAGAACCTGAAATTTAAAAAATACATCTCATGTGAATTCATAGAAAATATCATATTTTTTTTTTACTGTGTAAAACTGAAAATTCTGTTGTAAATTGTGAAAAGGGCTTTTTTTGGTGTATGTCAGGTCATGGAATATGTCCTTTTTAGTAAGAAGAAATTTCAGTTAAAGGTTCAAAATTTATGTTCTGAAATTTCAACTTTCTATCTATTAATTTCTGAGCAACATGATTTTTGAGTACCTGAGCCCAACACACCAGCAGCTATAAAACACATACTGCAAAAGACACAAACACAACTAATGAATGAGTATTGACTGACATTGTTATTGCTTTGCATTTCAGCTCTCCACGCGCGCACACAGCACAATAACTGTAACCCTTCTAACTTTCATCATTTGCAGGAACAAGATGGCCACGTGAAAAATTCTTCGCCGCGACCCCTCCCTCAGGAGGAAATGAACATCCCGTTACGCTGCGAGGTCGACGAAGGTACAAAGAAAGGATCGGGGCGTCTTTTAATAAGCATGCAGAGGCAAATGTGCATCTTTGTGCTGATAAGGAAGAGATGAGAGGAAAAGAAGGCAGGCAACATGTAATGTGCTCCTCACGCATCCCGAGGGCTCTTAGGAGCCGATACATATGTAGCACTGAGGATGCTGGATAAGCAAGAATAAAAACAAAGACTGGAATTTATAATGTAGAATGACTCGGAGCAGATTTTTGTTAGTGGACCAGAACAGCAGGCACACAGAGAGGTCTGAGGACACACCTGAGTTCATTTCTGGTGCCATAGATGTTCAAATGTGACAAGTCAGGGGAGGGCGTGTGTGTGCGTGGAAAGACAATATAACTCCAAGTCTTTGTTTTTTGTTTTGTGTGTGTGTTTGTCTGTGTAGTGATAAAACTATTGTTCCTCTGCTTCCACACGTGTGTGTTCGTGATGTAGTTTTTCAGCCTCTGTGTGTGTTTGTGTCTAAGTGTCTGCCTGCATTTGTGTCTGTATCTCTGTGCGTGTATTGAGTCAATCCAGGCGTGAACATTCGTCTGACAGGCGAGCACAGCCTTGGTGCATTAGAGCCTAAACTACCAAAGCTCCATTTTGTGAAAGGCACTGAGGATTTGAACGCATCTTCAGCGAGGGCTGGTGCGTCTCATGCAGCATTATATAATCTGTTTTCAGGTTGTAAGAATTCACATTGTCTTCAAGCGTCTCTGTTACCAGCCATGTGATCTTGCAACTTCCAAGAACACGAGTGGAGGCTACATTTTAGCTTCCAAGCATGTTTTCACTCAATAAAGTCTTTAAATAAAGGGAAGACGTTGAAGAGAGACACAGCCTTACCTTCTTACAGAGGACCAGCTGGTGATCAAAGAGGAAGAAGACTCGCTGCTGGCTGCGTCCATACGGCTGATAGATCCATGACAACTCCCCAGTGTAGATGAGCTCTGAGCTCCTGTCCAATATATCATCCCCCTAGACATAAACACAACAGTTAAAGAGTTAACGAATGAAAAGAATACTCCTGCTACAGCAAAAATTTATTTACTCATCACCGTTAGTCGCACTCAGCCTGTGGAAACAGTTACATAATATATTTTGTGGTTCACAAAGAAGTCTTGGAAATTAAACCTGATAATGTCATAATCATGTCATCAGGGATAAATCGGAATTATGGAACGTTTTTTACAGGCTGAAACATCTAAATGTCTCTCCAGGTTAGGAAGGGGGAGTGCTTGAAACCAACCAATCTTGAAACCAACTAGTAAATAAAATAAAATCTTATTACAAGCTGCCCAACTTTGCAAAGTGTAGTAGTAAACTGCTGGATTAATCCTTTGGAAATCAGTCAACACACAGTTACGTCCTGCTCTGAAAATCAAGGTGTCTTTTTCAGTTTTTAAACACTCGCTTTCCTGCTGTGTGTGTTTCAATCCTAGCTCATCTGTTTTTTGGTATGTTAGTAAAAAAGCACTCGTTGGCCTACAGGCATTTAAAAAGAGACTAAGACAGTCACATCATTTAAACATAAGATGGCGGTCCAGAGTGTTCAGCTGGCAAAGCAAGTCAAAACAAACTACCTTATTTATGTTATTTACATTACT
This sequence comes from Rhamphochromis sp. 'chilingali', assembly GCF_963969265.1. Classification (NCBI taxonomy): domain Eukaryota; kingdom Metazoa; phylum Chordata; class Actinopteri; order Cichliformes; family Cichlidae; genus Rhamphochromis; species Rhamphochromis sp. 'chilingali'. The sequence continues at coordinate 22,154,046 of NC_137940.1, read as the reverse complement.
GCAGTCATTACTTTGAAGGCCAGCGTGAGAGTCTCTGCCTTATTAGTCTCCTCTGCTTTGTGTTTCACCGTGTCTCGACTATGTGTGTAACAATGAAAAAGGAGCAGAGGAAAGATGTTACTCAACTTCAAGTCAAGCCACTACGTTACTGTAAGTACAACTAAAACTTCCCAACAGGCGATCATCTGTCGACTAAAATGCACCAGGATGCCTTGAAGTAGTTATAAAGACATTATTTTGTTTATTATTTCTTTATTATTTAAAAAATTACCGGCACAAGTAAATGTTTAAATTTAAGATTAAATACAAAGGACACATCTGAAATGCAGCAGGAGACTATAACGTAACCTTTGGATTTTATTTTTTGCGTTTTTGCTCATTTTCTTCTGCTTGTTTATGAAAGAGAGAGCATAAATATATTATGATATATTCTTATTGTTATTATTGTATGTTACTGTTTTTGTTGGTGGTAAAATAAAAAGTATGCTCTGAGTAAGTGTGTGTCGCAGTGTGAATTTCTACCATCAGAGTAAATTAATTATTATCAACGAGCAGCACTGTTGCCCCCAGGAAGGCCTGTGCTTGATTCACAGAGTTTCTTGAAAAGAGTCTGCAGATTAAATCATCTGCATTCATTTGTTTCCCTTTCTCAAACAAACACTTTCTCACACACGTCAGTCTCGAGCACGTTAACGGGCAATTTAACCGCTTTAATCTCTCTGTATCGCTGTTCTTAACATTTTTTCTCCAGTTTGACACCTCATAGTTAACACTAAACGTCTGAAAATGCCGCCAAAATATCTCAGTATTTTAAACTCACTCGACCCGAATCTGCCATGAAAAAATTAGAGAAAAGCCCACAGGGAAAAGCAGTGGCGGGGGAGCTTACTGTAGCATATCACAACCATTCAATGTAATTTACATTGCTACTACGGGCTGCTGGCCATGGCTGGATTTCTTTTATTGCCATTTGTGCAAAGACCCTTTCTGGTGGTAAAATGAAAACAAAGGCATAGGTGTTGCTGATGGACCCTTTTCTTTAGTCTGAGATGCTTTGGGTGTAAATGCTGTCTACGCCCCACATTTTAGGAATTAATGGCACCATTTGGGAAAACATAAAAACATAAACATTAAGCTTTTGTTCAGTACAGTACGGTACATTCATACACATACCTCCCAGTCCAGAACCGAGGCTTGCCACTGGGCGATCTTGTCAATATTCTCCAGCCGTCTCTTCCTCTCGTTGATTTGCTGGGTGACGTTCCGCATTACTGCCAGCGCTGCTGCCACGTATCGATAGTCACTACAGACACAGTGCACACATAATTACTCTTGGGTGTTTAAGAGGGTTGTAGCTCTTGGTGGTTGGCCACTCAAAGGCATGTAATGTTGTAGTAGTTAATGATACAGAGTAGCCTATTAAAGAGCGGGATTATAAACTCAAGTAACAGTAGTAAATCTGCTGGAACACACTCAAAAAAAGGGAAAAAAGACACTGCTATTTAATTTTAATCAGCCACTTTCTCTATTCACAGTTAACTCCGGCTGCGTCTTTGCTAACTGAGCTGGATTTATCCCTCTGGCTTAGATGTGCTGCAGATCCAATCCTCACTTTGGAAGATAATATGTGTGTGTGTGCTTGTGTGACAGAGAGAGTCCTATATCTGGCAGATTCTCCACTGCTCCTAACAGTCAAACACTGCGATCTGGCAGGCCTCGCTGGCAGAGCTGGCACCTGTCCCTCTCTGGCTGAGAACGCGTGGTTTGTGAATGACCTGGAGCTGGCTGAGACATGCTGAATCACTTAAACAATGTTTCCGTGGGTTTGCACGCATGAGTTTGCACATCTGGATGCGCACATATGCGTTTAATGCATGAAAGCTCATCAGCAAATGTTTAGATTACATACTCTGCTTCTGTGCTGCAAAAACATAGATTGTTGTGTGTGTGCCAACACCCGAAGAAAATAATCCTCAATTCATATTTAACCTGTTATCTCTCTCTCTACATATATATATATATACACATATATATAGCAAAGTTATTTGATGTATATATATACACACACATATATATATGTGTGTATATATATATATATATGTGTGTGTGTGGAATGGAATACTGTATATATGAACAGTGGAATTTAGTATTTTCAAGACAACTTAGAGTTCGTAATGAGATGTTTTCTTCAAAAAAAAAAAAAGGAAAAAAAAAAAAAAGAGTACAAAACAACATTTGCTCCAGTTCATGCATGGATAATTACCGCTTCAGTGGTTTAAACCCAACACCTGCAACAGCTGCATTGCAACACAATGCATCTGGAACAAAATGATGCATCAGTAATGACTTCACTTTTAGAAGCAAATGCATTTCTATGAAAGGGCAACAAATGAAACAGCTGAAAAGTTATTCGTGGCCTCGGCGTACTGTACCTGTGCTCCTGTGCGGTGTATTTAAGAAGCTCGGCCAACTGGAGTGGATATTTGCAGATTTTCTGGACGGGCGTGAGCAAGAAGCCATCTATGGCGATGTCAATCATTTGCTGGAGGAGGCGACAGGCTTCGAAGAAGTGCTGGTACCTGCCATCCCTCATCAGTTTGCTCAGCTCCATACAGGCATCCAAGTGGTTGTTACAGTATTCTGAATAAATCCAGAAACCGTCTTGCTGTAGTGCAAAGGAGTAGAGATGGACATCGTCAGGATAATTAAAAAGAAAAATCATATAAATAGGGGAGTGATTATGGTTTCTAAAACATTAATTTCTTCTTATCTTAGGATGCTGTTAGCTGGTTAATTAGCTCCACAATTTAAATATTATCTCAAGATAACGAGACGAGATAAAAGAAAAATCTATTTTCTTCTTCTTCTTCTTTCATTTTTGGTCGAAGTTTGTCTAAAATATACTCACGTGTTCTAAAAAGCACGGCCCGATTTCAGAGAGGTGCGGCTCCTCTGTGTTGTACTGTTTCTCCAAATCTCTGACAAAACCCATCTGAAAGCGGTAGATGTCCTCGATGTTTCCAAAGATGACCTTCAACTGGTCGTCGTTAAACATGTCCACGCGCTTCCTGCACTGGCGCAAGTAGCCCTGCAAACAACACCGGTTACAGCTACAGTGAGGCTTTGACAGAAGATCCTGTTCAGATGAGCACAAACATTTTTCAAAATGAGTATCAGGTCTCGAACTGTGCCATGGCTGCTTGTAGTTAATTAAATGCCCTGAAGCTTTGGCACTTTGGGAACAGATCTGATATAAGATAGCCAGACTTCTCCCTGCTGTCATTGTGAAATATGCATGCTAATCCTTTTTGTTTTGTTTCTTAAAGTCAGGCTCAGTTCAAATATGCATAATCACAACAGGGACTTCACATTATTGTATCTGAGAAATGTGACATTTCAACGATCAAGTCATTTACTGGTGATGAATTAAAACATCTGAGAAACATAAAAAACATTACAGGCATCTAATAAATAATTTTTTAAATAACAAAAAAAAAATATCTTAGCATCATTTTGAATTCAGCAGTGCAAAATTTCTTCTTCTTTGTAACTTTTCTAAAACACCGAAGCAACTTACTTTAATGAACTGACCGGCTTTTTAAATCCAGAATATTCTACATCTGTATTTTTGATTGCTTGGTCTGGTTTTTAGCTCTTCAACTTCAGTTTTTATTATTTAAAAGTGAGCTTGTTCAAATCTGTTCCTCAGCTCAGAAAATCCTTTGCCCGTGCATGTCCTTGAATATTTGGAAGATCAAAGTTGCTTACATTAGCAAGACGTGCAGAGGTAAAATCCACGCTTTATTGCAACTATTCTTAAACAAGATGCTTACCTAGATATGATCTGGAATACAAACATGTATAGAGCAGTTTAGGGAAAGATGATTGGAAAATATGTGATGGAAATCGTCTAAGTTCAAAACTGTTTATTCTAGCATAGAGCACTGCTGTGTGCTGTGCATTACGGCCAAACATCTCCACTTTGGTCTTGTCTGTTCAAAGGACATTGTTGCAGAGGTCTTGTTGTTTTTTCAGATGCTTATCAAAACATAAGCATGTTCTTTTTAAAGAGAAGAGGCTTTCTCCTGGCAAAGGTTGCAAACAAGCCATACCTGTTCAGTCTTTCTTTGATTGCACTGTCATGAACTTTAAACATGCTAACTGAGGGCTGCAGAGTCTGAGATGTAGCGTTGGGGTTTTTACGAGCATCACGCAGTCTGATGATGGAGTGAATATGCTGGGACGTGTACTCCTGGGAAGATTGTGGGATTGTGTGAGCACACACCTGAACAGCAAAGTGCCAAAACGTCTTCCTTTAGGTGCTCACACTTGCTGATGATTAATCAGTCAAGTGCCTTTTATCATTAGTGTGGTGGCCAGTAAATAACAGTGATTGTCACTTAGATTAGTGAGTTAGATACCACTGTTTAAAGACCAGACACATGCCAGGGAAAAGCAGGCTGTATGTAGTGTATGTTGTAAAGACATTTAAATCAAATGATGCAGCATATAGAGGCAAAATTGTACTAGCTCCAAATATTTTAGAAATTAAGTTATTAATATATTCAAATGTTACAATGTGTGCACTTTATAGAGGATACATGCCTGTTTATTATTTATTAGACTGAGATTCCTGGCTTGGGAGCATTTTTAAAGAGCTGCAATTCTAATAATATAAAAATGGCCAGGGTTTTGTTTATTTTTATTAGGTGTGAATTTTAGCTTGTCACTTCAGGATGATTCATAATATAATGACAAATTTGGTCTGGACTGCTGGGACCACTGTGTACAGCTGACATATTGCGGTTTTGCATTTAGCTAAAGAAGCATTATTTTTGGCCTGTTTAGCAAACGAGAAAGAAAAAAAAATGCCTGGAATAAAAGTGTGAATGTGGGAGTGTTACGAATTTATGCAAGATACTAGATGCGTAGCATCAAAAAGACTGCTGCTTTTTAATTAATTCAGCTTCATACCATATAGTTTATAACCTGCCCTGCTCTTACTTGACATATTAAAGCAAAGCCGGGAACAGCAGTGTATATAGATGTGTGATTTATGAATGTGTGCCGGTGTTTAGTACCTCACAGATGTCCTTGAGGTGTTTGATATAATGTCTCTCTGTGCTCATAATCTCATTTATAACGTTAGCCCTCATCTGGTCTCGGTTTTGGAGGGGTGAGCCCAGACATAAGCAGTCATTGGTTGGATCCAGGTGCCCGTTCTGTACCTCGCTGGTTCCTTCAGCTGGCTCTGCTCCACCGTCTTCCTGGTTCACCCACAGCTGAGGACAAATACATTCATGCACACACAAGAGCCACATGCATTCGAATGAGTAAAGAGCTTTCTTAAAGGTTGGGTGGGGGAAAAAAGGATTAGACAACATATTTATATATAATGATTATTGTTAGTATTAACAAGTAATATTAGCTCTCCTAATGTGTTACCAGTCACACATGAAAGCATACACACCCAAACATCCCACACATAAACACAGCGCTTCATTAAGAGGTCCTCTGGTAGTTTAGACAGTGAGTCGCTCTCCAGCATGGCAAAAAACACACTGCCAAACACTCCAGAGTATAAAAAAGCCTCTCTCAGAGACCGAGCACATATTCTGAGGGCATTTAATATGTGACTCAAAATCTGCCCCCTACACATATGCATGCATGCGCTCAAATACCACCTCGTGATTTCACCGACACTCACGCACACACATAGAGATCCACATACATCGTGTATTCCACTCTCGCTCGTAGAAAGGGCCAAGTGAGCGTGTTTTCAGATGCCCAGCAGCCAACACCTGATGACACACAGTTTGCCAAGAGAACATCAAAGAACCGACGGGTAGAATGTCAAACACAAGATGAGGAATGTAGCGCCACAGACAAGCAGAGTGACGGGTGGTAGAGCACTGACTGCAGACGAGAACTAGTAGCACAGCATTAAGACTGAGAAATAGTCAGAGTCAATAGTAAATAGAGTACTGAAGAGAATGATCCATAATTGAACTATAAAAAAAAAACATGAGTAATTTTTCCCAAATCCATCTAATTCTACGTGAATACATCTGTACAATTTTTTTTAGAATGGCCCTTTAAGGAGACATTTCACATTAGCTTTACTTTTGACTCATCAGTTCTGCCTCTCTATCGAGCCCGTTGAGGAATGATGTGATAACGTTAATGTTTGGTAATGTCGAGGGCACGTTGCGTGGACAGACTGGAGCGGGCGGGTGGGCGGGCAGGCTGGATGGGTAGATGAAGCTGGGAAAAAAAACGCACCTTTGACGTGGTGTTTTGGAACCGTGGAGTTGCTATGGGGTTGATATAGAAAACCTGTTTTGTTTGGGGCTGAGGAGGGTGGGGTTCCACCTTGGAAAGAGAGAATGACAGAACAGAAAGATACTTTTTGGTTGACAGTCAGTCAGCCTGTCTGCCCTGCCCTCTCAGGAGTGAATATGGAAGGGTGGACAGGTGGGAATGACCATGGAAAGTGTCTGGGTGGGTGCTCTGCTGTGGGATCCCTTCAACTACAGCAAAGATGCTAATTCTTCCTTCCTTCATAAAGACACTAAACCATATCAGGAATGTTCAACGATATATTCTACTTTGCATCATAAATTGTGTCTAATTAAAATATTTTTTATTATTATATGCCTTGGACTAAGACTTTAGGCGAGAAGCCTTCTGCTTTCATCCAAAGAAATTTCAAAAACATATCGCAGAGTTAAACTATGAATATACATCTTCCTGTACAGTCACGCTTCACCATTCCAAGAGAAGTGCAATTACAGAAAGCAGAAGTAAAAGTAGTAGGGAAAGGCATTCAGCGGCAGCGTGCAGTTTTTGGATTCAGCTGAACTAAGACATGGGTGCTATTACATAATCATGATGTAATGCGAGGATGTTGTAAATTTAATTGGATTTCAAGGATAGAAGTTGAAGGTGATGCTACGCTAAAAAAAAAAAGAAAAGGGGGCTCATCAGCATCTTTGTTTTCTTGTCCCTGAACATCCGATAAAGGCACCTAGCTAGCTGTTTTCTCCTCTCTTCAGTGTTATGTATTATTAAAATAAAGCAGCACTTAACAGTGGAACTGTGGAAGAAGCATATTAATGTGTGTGCTTTGTGAAAGTGTGTTTGTGTAAGGCGGAATAATTGTGCATGTGTACCTTCCAGTATGTTTATTTATCAGCTCGGGTGCATATGTTCATGTGCCTCCATTTGTGTACGTGTGTGGGTGTCTGTTGTGTCTGTGGTCGCTGGCCAGCCATGGCTGCAGCTAACTCACCCGTACAAAGCTGGCAGGGAACCATCCTTCCTCCTCATCAATCTGGCCCCACCACCAGTCCTTGTTGGAGGCGTCCAGCACCTTGATGACGTCACCGGCCTTAAACGCCAACTCCCGGTCCGCCATGGTCACATGGTCCCATACCGCCTCAGCGTTGACGATTGAACCTCCACTTATCAACTGTAGGAATTGGAAGGAGAGACAAGAAATACCTTATGTATTATTCTGATCACGTGAAGCTGTGAAGCAGGAGTAAACACTAAACATTGATCAACAGAACACAATCCAACGTGATCCAAAACGGTAAATGAATCAAATCTGAAACTGAATGCAGTACAGTAATATGCCAGATTTTGGCTCCAGTATGTGTGAGTCCTTGTTGTTAAACCCACTCAGATTTCTAATGGAGTTAAACATAGGCCCTCAAAGCCAGGGCCCGCTAGCAGCTCGGGGACTGCACAGCAAATAGAACGGCACAATAGCCAACACAGATCATAGAACAACACAACAATAAAACAACGATACAAAAAAGGCAGAGCCGTTAGTGGGGAAAACATTCTGTGTTCAGTGGCACAGCACCAGTCTCCACACAGGGACGGTAATTGGCCCATTATGCCTTTAGAATAATTACATGTGTTAATGTAATATAAATGCTAAGGAGCAAACAAATGTGAAGGGATAATCTCCTTTCCTTCATGCTGTCACTGGGGCTTGTTATTTTATCTGCAGCAGTCTTCTACCAAACATGAAAGGATGACTCATCAAATCTTTTCTATTGACTTTAAAATCATGAATAAATAATGTGGACATTATGCGACACTAAAAATAAAGATTGAATTTGTGCAACGTACATGAGCAAAGTTATTTGATGTGCATCAATTAGAGATTGTAAGGTGATCAGTAGTCTTTAAGGGGAACCGGAGAAGCTAAAGGTTGTTCTCATTAAAAGACATGTTCTTTAGTGCCTGAAATCATCAATCTAAAGCGTCACCATCTGTCACACTGATCACTTAGCTCTGTTACCTTGTGAAGCACAACCCCATGCATGCGTGCAGCCCCACGTTTTTACTCTGTATGCATGAAACCTGTGTATGCATCCGTGGAACAAATCCAACTGTTTGTCCCAATTGTTCTCTCCACAGTAGTGTTCATCAGCATTCTCCAGTCCGGAGCTTAACCACGCATCCAGTCCCTGGGGCTGTGGGCAGAGCAGCCAGCGCTAACCAACCCTGACAAGGGATGCTGTGGCTCTAGGTAAGGACTTATCAAAGGCCTGCAGAAATAGCTGTCACAGGGATGGCTACAAAATTAGTTCCTTACTTCTCTTAAGGCCTTTGCATAATCCTATTGAGCTACTTTCATTTTATACGTTTAGCTAATTGTTTTTTTTCTCTTTAATTATCTAAGATTATTTTGTCTATTGTAAAAGACAAAAATGACCCTCCTACCTCTACCTCAGTCTAGCACAAAATTGCTTTTCTACCTTCCTGCCGATGCAGTGAGTTTGCAGTGTGTCTATAAGAAACAACACAGTGTGTGCATGTGTCAAACTCAGAAGCTACATGGGCCCTCCAACCTGTAGACAAGACCACCACCCTGATGGATTACTGAGACAGCTACAGGGGCTATAAGCCAATCAGGGCAGAGAAGTGAATACAGGGAGGGACGGACTTCCATGCCTGGAAGTGAAAGAACAGCCGTCGTCATGGTGACAGATGAGGATGCTTCACTGATATTGACAAGATGATGGGATGAGGCAAGGACATTTCAGGGTGCACCACAATATTTCCACATTTAGGCGCGTGTGCGCGTGTGAGAGAGTAGTCACACACAAAGAGTGACCACCGAATAACTGCAGTGTCACTCAGCTATTAAATATTAAAATCAATCACAAACTGCAATTTCAAATTAAATCTAAAAATGCAAAGGAAAACAGCACGGGCCTCTGCAGACAGTTCGGAGATCAAAGATGTTTAGCCAGGCATCACTTTGGACAGGTAGCTGGGGTAACAATAGCTGTAGCCTATATCTCAAAGCGCTCCACTTCAGGAAGAGAGGAGGGTTACCGCAAAAACATGTGTCACGCTGCCATGGAAACAGGATCAATAAGTAGTGCTCAAAAACATTAAAAAATCATTGCTGGTTCAGGAAAGGGAATTTAAATGATCTATTAGGGAAAAAACACCTGAAGGAATAACTAGTGGAAGCCAAATCAGCTCCACTTGACTTACACCATAAAAAGAAGCCCATAGAAGAGATGAGCCTTGGCACTGAGGTCAGCCTTGCTTCTTGCCCTCCCACCCCCTCGTCGTCCCTCCAGCACCACTCCATTTTCAGCCCCATTCACTACAAGTGCAATCTCTCTTGTCCCCATCAATCTGCTGTAATACGGGCAACAGACAGAAAGAGCAAAGGAAAGAGGGATGGAGATCCATTCACAGTGTTCCTCCCTCCTCAGTTCTTTCCGTTTATCCCTCCATCTCTCTAATGAGATCAGTACTGCCCTCTCCAATATATTGCATCCTTTTTTCCCTCTACATGTCTGAATAAATTAAAAGCATTACATAATCAATCTTCCCCCGTTCCCGCCTAAGCACGGCCCCATACCTAGCTGGATAATACAGTAAACACACAGAGCCAAGCACAGAGAGGGCTTGCTCATCATACTCATCATTACATGTGTGTCTATCAGCTGTCATGACCTATGTCATCATTATGGGCACACTGCAGTTCCTACATGAAAGATCAGAGGGCTAAGCAGATATCTCTGAACTGCAAAACCCGTATTTGGGTCAATGCAAATGAATGCAGAGGAATCTTTCCCTTTATATAGGCGTTTGTGACAGTGCTTTCTGTTACATGTCAGAGCACAGACATGGAGCCTGACACGGAAATGTGTATGAATAGAAAGCAGATTCACTTGCTTATATCATCTTTGCAGCGCAACACATCAGCATTCACTGCACTGGCAAAGCCACTGCATTCCAACATCCTCCTCTGTATCCAACCTTAGCACAGCTGCACCAAAGTACCAATAGCATCCCTGAACAAGCACGCATACACACACACACACATACGCCTTTAGCCAACCTTACCATGTTTGTGGCATGTAACTGTTCGGAGAGTGTATGCATGGAGAAGTCCGGTTCATACGATCATGATAATCGAACTCCTGTTTTGGAATAGGTGACGGTCCTCCGCGAGAGCCTGAGCCGTAAAGTAACAAGGTAGTGTATTCCAATGCACCGAGTGAGTCTCGCGGTCCGTCCTCCCTGTGTCTGCCAACCCTGTTATGTAATACACTTATACCCCGAGTCTGGGAGCCAATCAAAGATGCTCTGCTTAAAACCGGTGAGAAATGCACACACATCCTCACACACGCCGCTGTCCCACTCGCGCACACCATCTGCACATTGACACTTCTGACTGCACAGCATTTAACAGAACTCTATTAGAAGGCACCTGCCCTGGTGGAATTACAAACGTGTGAATGCTCGGGATGTGCGCAGGATGCAGACTGAAAAGGCACAGCACATAACACCCACTCGAGACTACCTCTCACCCACATCACTTAACATGCTCGCATACTTACATGTGAGCAACACATCTGTAATTAGCACTCCGTTTGTTGGCCATGTGACCCATAACCACTGCGGTGCACGTTACGATCTTGTGACGTTGCGACGATTTGCATGCTTACAGTCCTGCGAGGGTCTCCGAAAGGGGGATGCTGTTTATGCGTTTGTACCAGCCACAGAGATGAAAACACCAGCCCTCATGCAACAGCATGTGATGGAGGTATCTGTGTTCATAATACACATCTCACAGCACCTGCAGTCCAACATTTATCACTTAACTGCACACGCACAGAAAACACACAGCACTTAGCAGTGAGTGTGAGGAAGCACATACAGTATCTTCAGAAAACCTGGTGAGTCTAACATCCCTATTAATAGGACTGTCATGGACAGCTCTGGGATAGGGCTTTCAGAATATCTATTTCAGACGTTCATTCAACATTCATGACACCTGCCTCCAATCCTTTATTAGACTATGGCGATGCACTTGGAAGGGAATGGAAGGAAAAATACTTTTTTTTTTGTCATCTCCAGCTGACAAGCCTTTTCACTTGGACTGCATTGCATCTGAAAGAAATATATAATGATGCATTTTTTATTAGTCACCATTTAGTGCCTGGGTGACATAACGTGTGGGCTTCAGAAACAGGTGCTACAAGTGCAAGAGAGAAAACAGGGCACAATATGGGGGGGGGGGGCTGTGAAATGGGAGCTCAGTTTAGCTGAATCTAAAATGGGGGAAACCTGGAGTGATGAGGCCCTGCTTTATTAGGCCTACCCTGCCATGCTGTTGGTTACTGTTCAGCTGAGACTACAATGATGCTCTAGAGTGTGTGATCAGCAGCACAAACCTCTCACTTGCACCGCTATTTGCTACAAATATCACACTGACTTGTGGGGAGATATCACAGCACAGCTATTAGCTGCCATATTGTGGATGAGGCTACAGTGGATCACAAAAGGGAGGGAAAAAAACAAGTCCTTATGCAGCAGTAGGACGTTGTTAGAATAATTTTTAAAAAACACCGTCACATTCATTTCCCATCTAAAAGTCATATTATTATAGAATAAAATTCATCAATGCGCATAATCCACAATATTCAACATGGAGGAGAGGCGAAGATCGACGTGGGGTTGGGGAAGGTGGGTTGGAGAGGAGATGTTTATACTATTATGCGTGGAAAATGAATTTCCAGTCACCACAGAAAAAGGTAAGCGCATCACAGATCTGTATCCGCACAACTACGACCACCACCAGACAACACTAGCTATCACAAACGGGGGGGAGGAGGACACAAAACATAACGAAGGATTGGAAGGAGGGAGAGGGTGGGGGGTGGTGGTAGGGTGGTGGGAAGAAACAGAAATACATTATGTTGTACCAACGTCATTCATTTCAACGCGTAGCCGTGATGGAGCGCCGGGTGTCCCCGCTCTCGACCAACGCGCACTGCTGTTCTCTCCTCTCCTGTGTGAAAGTGCGCTGCGCTGCGAACCGGGCCCCAAGCGCAGATCCATTTAACGAGTACCGAGGATGAACATCAACAGCACGTTCACAAGCACCAGAACCGCGATCACCGTAAACACCGCGCAAGTCTGGACGTCCAAGGCCATGGCGCAGCGCTGCGGGCCGATGCTGAGCTGTGCTCTCAGTTACGGGCGGTATTCAGCTCTCCACACTTAGACACGCAGCCTCAAAGCAACCAGAAATCCTCCATTACAGTTAGGCAAGAAATGACGAAAAGATGCCCCTACTTCTCTCCACACAGCGCGATGCGATTCATAAAGATAACGGGAAGAGATGCATCATCCTCACCATCATCATCGTCATCAGTCTGCACCGCGATTTCTCCCCGCTAGTCAACACCTGCCGGTGTTTCGCCTCTTCCCTCAACCCGACCGTCTCTCAGGCCAATAGATTCTCAGAGCACACAAGAGGGAGGCTGTGCGCAGGCTGTTCGCAGCTGCTGAGCTGCCTTCCGGTGAGTGGGGGACCAGGGAGAACGGCTGTGAGCCTGAGAGGCGGTCCTGTGTTAATAGTGATCAGCTCTCTGCCGCTAGACTACCGGCGTCAGCCATCACCTACAGCCGGGGGAGGGGCACAGCCAGCCCCTCGCTGACTACATCGACCACTGAGACCAGAATCATAACCTCATTCATCTCCCACCCCATCTAAAAATATCGTGGTGGTGCCGTGGTGATTTATCATTTACCATTAACAACCCCGGCATGAAGGAGAATAAATGTCAGAGTAATGGATGCATGTTCCTCAAAGTGATCACCATCTTATAATTTTATTGGCATAATGTCTGCCAATTTATCAGTGGCAGCAGATTCATCGACAGGAGCTGGTTTGATATTCAAATACATGCACTTTCTGCATTACCACTGGTGCACCGGGCGCACCTCACTGATGCAAGAAGACCGTTTAAAGGTGCCATCTCTCGGACATGCAACGGTTTCTCGGGGATCAAAGGTGTCCAATTCAGTCCTGCTGGAGTGGATGAACCTCAAGAGATGAACCTCAAGTTTTAAGTTCTAAGTTCGTGTGAAGACCGGTCCAGCGTGCACTTAACTGGAGAACTTGGACTAGATGTACTCTGTGGAGCTAACCTTAAAAGTTATTTCTTTCATTTGCAGTGCAACCTTTTTTGCATATGCAGTTCAAAGTCCAAGCCACATCTATGCTACAATAATTCTGCCTGATGCAGACTTACCTTTGCTCTAGTATCTAATAAAGTGCTCCAAAAACAAAGGAAGTGCATCCATAAAGAAAGAGTTCCTTACATAAAAGGACACTGACACTACTCTCTATAGAGGGCAGAGATAAAATTAAGACCACCATTTCCTTGCAATTATTTTTTTTTTCAATTTCTGTACAGTTTTAATATTACCTGTTGCTGTTGTTGCTTTTTTAAAATGGAAGATGCCTCCACAAATGTAGTATTAATCAATTAAGTTGCAACAAAGTAAATTTTTTTCCACTAAACTAGATTTTTTCTGAATGACTTTATTGTTACATCATACACGTTTAACCATGTACAAGTCTTCAGTAGTCTCACTATTTCTATGGGGTTTGTCACGTCTCTTGGGTGGACCCTTGCACTCCTCACTGGTGGCAAATTTCTCACAGGATATCTGCCCCCATGAACAGATATCCTGTTCATGGGGGCCCAGGATTTAGAGTGGGTTGCATAGTTTTCAGAAGATTGGTGAGTCAATCCCCAGCTCCTGGATCTATATGCTGAAGTGACCGTGGGCAAGAAACCGAACCCCAAGAATCCCCTGATGTGTGTTAGCATTGAAAATGTATCTGTGGATGCAGCCTGCAGTGTAAAAAGTGCTTTGAGGGGAAAAAAGGGGAAAACTGGTACTACATGAACGTTAATGAACATGCTGTATGTGTCATTGCCATCATTTTATTTTACTTGAAAAGAAGAAGCTCTTAGGTGCTTAGGTTTCTAAGTTATAAATTTGACTTCATAGAAATTTTAAATCAAGAGAAATACCTGTGAAATGTATCCAGTGGTTGAAATTGTGTAATAAATCAGTTTCCTTAGATAGAAGTGATGGGTCAGTTGGAAAACTTTGAAACTTCAAGCAGCTAATGGGATTTATAAAACTAATGGCTCCAGAGGGACAAACGTGTAAATTTCAGCACTGGTATCCACTTTTGAAAAATTATTTCAGTTGCCTGCTGCAATAAAAAGGCTGAAACTGATCTCACGGAGGAAATGTCAGTTCCAAGCGGTGCCTAATTAAAAGAAATCACCCATTGGACGTTTTTACATTTTAATATCTTAGACATCAAATGATTGGGTATTTGATGTGCTTTGTTTGACAATGATCTATGCAAACATGGATTTATGGACATGATATGTCAAACCTGACAGTGCTGGTAGACCTCAGACCCCCAGCTAGAGTTGCGAAAAACTAAACAATATACATCACTTGTAAAAGAACCAGATCATAGTAACTGTTTCCCAAAAATAAAGGATATTTTAAAAAACAACAACTGTAATTATACCCCAAAGTGTATTTTAAAGGCCATAATGGGCCATGTGACATCATCATAGTCTTAAATTATGTTTCTGTAGTAGTAATAACTGAAGGTGCAGGCACTAGAAAGGGAGATCACAAATCTCCCGCCCACACTGGCTCAGCGGCTCCCTGTAAATCACTTCTCCTTCGATCCCCTCCCCTCGACACCAAATGTGCTTAGATGCCACAACTGCATGTCGTTTCTCTGTCTTCTCTCTCCTCTTGTTTGCGTGTTGTCCTGTTTGTTACTTGTGATCTCTGTGCTTTTCTTTTTGCCCCCCCAACCGCTCGTGGCAGATGGCCTCCCTCCCTGATCCTGGTTCTGCTGGAGTTATTTCTCTCCACTGTTGCCAAATGCCTGCTCATTTCTCGTTTCTGTCATTTTTGTAGCTTACACTGTAAAGTACCTTGAGATGATTACTGTTGTGATTCGGTGAAGCATAAGTAACAAAACTCAAGAACAACTTTCTGACTCTACGGTCACTGGGAAATGAGGAGGATTTCAACAGCAGCCCACTGTAGAAATAAAGTATTTAAAAGTCAGTAGCAAT
Organism: Rhamphochromis sp. 'chilingali'; assembly: GCF_963969265.1. Taxonomy (NCBI): domain Eukaryota; kingdom Metazoa; phylum Chordata; class Actinopteri; order Cichliformes; family Cichlidae; genus Rhamphochromis; species Rhamphochromis sp. 'chilingali'. The sequence goes on along the minus strand of NC_137940.1, from coordinate 22,138,585 downwards.
ATATTCTAAACTGTCACATTTGCAACAGAAATATGTGAAACACAGACTGCTGTTACTGCTAGCTTAGTTAGCGTTTTACACCCATGGCCAACATAAACAAGTGCAGCTGTGGTTTGATATCTTTTAGTGTGACTGGAGCATTTTGAGCATATTGATTGAATGGTTGAAAAGGAGGCTGTGCTTGTGGGGTTGTTCTGTTAAGTTTCTGCGGATCAAAATCAACTCTAACTGCTAGAAGTTTGTGCAGGAAACAGGTGAAGTCCTCTGAAAAAGAGAGAGGAACAACTACTACAACTACAGAGCAGCCTTTCAGACCTAAAGGAGACTAGTGTCTGGTGTGCAGTGCAATGTTTTTCAGTGTTGAGTTGTTTTAAGTTTATCGAAAGTGACAGGACAAAATGGCCCAAGCTCCGATCTGATGCACGTGTTTGCCATTGGCATGCACATAATTTTGGCCTTCATGTTCACAGTGATACCTTAGATGAACATGAGCACATCCCAGCCTGCGGGATTGTTGGCAGATTATGAGTGGAGCACAACGTGATTGTGAATAAATTAACATAGGAGAATCACTTCAGTTCCATCTCCCTAGTCAACCATCCTACACACGGATACACACTCCCTTTCCAAACTACACTCTAACTTCACATTGAGCTGTGAGCTTTGGAATGAATCAAAAGACCTCAGAATAATTTTAAGAGAATAACACCAAAGGAGTGCAATATATCAGTATTTTTAAAGCCATAAATAATTTCCAGGGCACTTTCTGCACATACATGCTGATAAAAGCAATGGCTCCTGAAAGCTTGGCTTTCAGAGAACAGAGAGCCATACAAGGCATCACAGCTGAGATATGACAACCGTCCTCAAACAAGCTTTTTCCCCCCCTTCTCTCTGCTTGTGTGTGTGCAACACAGAGTGAGGAGATTACATAAGCCTACCCTACCTCTGTGGGCTCCCTCTCCAATCTCCCTGACATTTAGACAACAAAGGTCACATCTGAAAGTCTAAATCTGCACAGACACCAATGCTAATATACTCATACATATACAGAAGAAAAAAAAAGATGGTATAAACGGAAGAATATTTCCCACTGGCAGAGAATTACGTTAAATGAGTCTGAAATTACACTTAGTGAATGTGCATTACTTAGGGAACGAGCACAGACGCAGCTCAGTCGTATGACTTGCACCAATTTCAGGACTGTCAACCACTAAACCAAACTGACAGTCAATTTAGTGACATCACTCTTCATCCTCTCATGTGAAAATGACCCTGAACCGTTTTCACAGAAGCAGCTGCTGGCTCCCCACTTCACTGGGACATGTTTTACCCATGAGAGAACAGCTCACACAAACAAAGGTCTATTTTACTAATCTACAAATAACTGCCTTTCATATTTACCCGAGTAACAATTAGGAAGTTCTGGGATTCTGCCTACAGACATTAAAAACCAAACCAGATCAGTATTTATCCGATCCTACTCCGAAGGTGATCTTATCGTGCACCTCTGGACTTTCTCCAGGACTGCTGCTATATTTAGATCCCATCACGACTACCTGCACTGCACGGTTTGCAATTTTACAGTGAACCTCAAATTTGCATCTAAGGTTAGAAGCAAAACCAGGACCATGGTTATAGTTTTTATGAAGTATTCACAGGGTTGTACAGTATTAATTCGTTCTAGAGGGTCAGACTGCAGCATCTGAGGGAGACAATAGTCTTTCTGTGCACTGAAAACATAGGTTACTTAAGCCACACTAACACAATTCAGGGTTCAAATTCAAGTTGAAATGTTGCTGTTTTCACATACTCGGGAAGATCCACTGTGCATACCAATGACACAAGTGCAAGGGGACAGAGCAGAGTGATCTAAAAATAGCATCTATGTGGAAAGCAGTCCAAAGGGCAATCAGAAGATGACCTTGAAGGAGAGATGAGTGAAATTTATAAAAGGTAAATTGTGGGAATTCTTTTTTTTAATGGGTGAAATCCAGCCTCAGTAGGTCTGAATATAACTACTGATTCATTTGTATATCGAGTTGTGAAAAAGAAAGTGCACCCTTTTTCTATTCTATGGGTTTATTGACAAGAAAAAAAAACCATTGTCTAGACCTCAGCAGATCTTAATATGAGATCAATAATAATGTTTAATATTTAGTATTTACAGTTATATTCCCATATATCATCGTGATGTTGTTTACTCTATTGCTCTCGTTTTCTTCTGCTTGTTTTCTTTTTTCATTCTCAACAGGTGAAATTAAAAAAGTATCTACTGTTATCTATTGTTAGCTAGTTTATTGTGATGGTGTTGTTTTTATTATGTTGCTCTTTGTTGTTTGTTTTTGTTTTCCTTCTGGTTTTTTTTATCTCCATACGGTTGATCCAGGTGTTTTGTTTGTTTTTTTCTTTTTTTTTTCTTCCCCCCTTTCTCACCATCTCTTCTCCCCTCTATTTTTCTTTCTCTCCCTCTCTTTCTTTCATTCTTTCTCCCTGTCCTATCCCCCAGTCATGTCTGTCCTGTCTTTAAAAAACGAAAATAAAATAAATACACAATTATAATAAAGGTCAATCAAATGGACCAATATGGCAAGGCCATGATGATCCACTTGGCAAAGTAAATCCACTTGGCATCTTTCTTGGCCTTCAGACAACAATTCTGATGGCTAAAGATCCAAACGGGACAGGCAAAAAAAAAAAAAAAAAAAAAAAAAAAATGAGTTCAATACAACCTTATAACATGATGTTCATGTTCACAGTGACTTTGTACTCTCTGAAGATATTATTACTGTAAAATGTTTTTTCTGCTTACTGTGTTTTAATAAAAAAAAAAAAAAAATTAAAAGTCAAAACTAAGCACCAAAGGAAGAAGATTCCAATGGTGACAAGTTTTTGTAAAATATTGTGTTATGTTGCTAACGAGTCCCAAACTATGTCCATGACACACTGTTGACAATCCATTTGCATGCAAGTGATCAAGTTGTAACAGCATGTAGAAAGCGTCATTCACACAGACTCATTTACTGTGTAAGTTCCCAGAAGTTAGTAGACAGCAGCCTTGATAAAAACACAGTGAGTCACATGACTTTTCAGTCAACTGTTGCTGTCATTACACACCCAAAGACTTGACAAACAACTCAATGCAATTAAGGAGCATTTTTACATTTCCTAAGCATCTTTACAAATTTCCTGTGAATTGCTTCTTCTTCCTTCGGCTGATCCCTTTAGGGATTCCCGCAGCAGATCATCTGCCTTCATCTAACCCTAACCCTACCGTCCTCCTCTGTCACACCAACCCTCTGCAGGTCATTCTTCAACTACATCCACAAATCTTCTTTGAGGTCTTCCTCTTTTCCTTCTGCCTGCCAACTCCATCTTTAACATCCTTTGTGCAGTATATCCACTATCCCTCCTCTGCACATGTCTAAACCATCTCAGCCTTTTCTCTTTAACTTTGTCTCAAAGCCACTCAACCTTAGCCGTCTCTCTAATATTCTTGTCCGTTTACTCCTAATGAAAATCTTAACATATTCAGATCTGCCACCTCTCTTTTTATCAGTGCAACCATCTCCAAACCATACATCACAGCAGGTCTCAATACCATCTTGTAAATCATCCCTTTCACTTTTGCTGCTGTTCTTCTGTCACAGTGTAAATTGCTAACACGTGTAATGCTTATTAAATCTAATACTAAACATGTGCTGTTTGAGATAAACTGCTTAAAATAGGTAGACAGACTTTTTTCCTACAGGTCTGAATACATTAGGGGATACTGATGCCCCTGAACAATATGGTAGCTGTGTAAACGCGTCGGTCCAACCCATATGGAAAAGATATATATAAATCTTATAAAGTTTGTATCTGTCTTGTGTGAAACTTGTATGAAAAGCATATAAGAGTGAAAACAGATATAAGATCCCTTGAAAAATTATATAATGAAACTTGTATGTTTTGGATACTTACTAAAACAATGTATGAAAGTAATGCGAAAGTGGCCACTTTCATGAGTAAATCATGTAAGCCTTATATGATTTACTCATGAAAGTGGCCACTTTCATGAGTAATCACATATAAGTTTTTACTATTTCTTTTCCGTATGGGAATGAACAGCAGCTAATGCAGTGCGTGTTTATATATCAACTTGGTGGTTAAATAATATTAGAATAAAGCTAAGTAAAAACTGCCGTCCTTGAACAAGGCTTGCACAATGTGGAAAAAACACCCTGCATATGACAGAACATTAACCAGTAATTTATGCCCCAGGGTAAAAGCTGGATTCTACATGATATCAGTTTAAGACAAGTGCTGCTCATTTGCTGGTCTGGGATCAGCTCTTTTGAGACTTACTTTAATTCTTACTTTTCATTTTTGGATTAGTTAAAAGCCGCCACTATCTTATGACCTCTCTCTGAAAAAGACTGCTAAGTTTCAGTGCTAGCAAATGAATCTGTTTGTGGTCAGTAGGTATTTAGTTAATAGGAGGCAAAGCCCACCACACCCATTTCCCTTCTGTCTGCTCCAATTCTTTTCTTCTCCTCCCATCCCCACGGCAACCACACTGACTTCCTGCTTCCTCCCAGGCCTTTCAGCCACAAAAGCGCCCTAAAAATAAAGTGCTGGACTTTTCCTGAACGCAGTTTTGTCACCATTGTTCAGGCATCAGCTGTTTATTCGTTCAGCTCAATTTGGCTTTTAGTGTAAAGTCGAGTCAGTGGGTCAGCGCACGGAGATTTGAGAAATAGAGTAAGATAGATGCCAAGTAGGGCAGACAAAATCACGGATACATATTTCAAAAGTGATATCAAAACACTCCAGGGCCTAATAGCTTCAAGAGAAATAGTCCTGCTCATGCATGATACAGTCACGAGAATGAATTGCTATTTAATCACAAATCAATACAGTATCTGTGTGTTCTTGAGACTGCAAAACAAACTGAATCTGTCCAGCGACTGTGGTCTTTGGGTCAGTCCCTGGTGAGACTGCATAGCATTGTGCAGCACTAGCAGAACTAAAGACGGAAAGTCTTTGAATAAACACAGGCTGAACTTAGGGAATGCCACATCAAGTCTCTCTGTGGAATGAAAGCAAGCCTTTGAAGATTTTTGAAACATATAAAATTAGAAACTCATTTGATGCACGCCTCACCTGTTTTCCGCACTTCTGTGACAGAAGCTTACCACGCTACTGTCATAACCGTATAACACAGAGTAATTTAATTGTGCATTGATAGCTTCAAAAATGCAATAAACAAATGAATCTCAGCATTATCCTCCCGCACCTCTATTAAGAAAAAATCCTAATGAGATTGAAAGCACTTGTTCAAGCTGTCACTGTTTGCTGTAAGCCACACAGCTGCTGGCTGTAGCTTCACATTTATGTGAGTTGTAACGATAGTTTCATCTCTCTTCTTTGAGAAATACGTGTAATTTCCCAAACAGAAAAAATGTTTCTTTAAAGACGATTAACGAAGATAACAGAAGTGACTATTTCATTAAATGATGCCATTAAATTATCATCTTGATATCCCTTTCACTCATTAAGCTGCCTCCCTGAATCATCTCAGTGATAAAACATGCATTTAAATGACCGCTTTCAAATGTCTTCTAATATAGGGGAGAACTCTGTTTCTGTTAAAATATTTACTTAACATAACAAAGTATGTAATGGTGAGGCAGCTTTTGAGACATTGCAACCAATACGAAGCACTGTTGTAACTGCAGTTTCTTAGTTATGGTTCTGTTCAGCGTGAGAGTCAGTGTGTGGTTTCATGAAGCCCACAGACTCGTCGCTGGAGAGACCCCAGCTAAGGTGTGAGGGATAAAGTCAAGTGGCATTTGCTAGGTTGGTTGTAAAAACTGGCATTGCTTGACTACACTCAACTGTGCTGGCTGTGTGTGTAGTAAGCATGTGTTATTGTCACCATTCATCAGAGCCACTGGGTGCCACCTGCAGCCCAGACCCCCCCGGAAGCATGTAGAGAGAAGTGCCTTCCTGTTCTTCCTGACTTTTCCAACTCAGGATGATTTGCATGCGATGCTTGTTGGGCACGGCTTTTCAGGAGTAAAAAAAACGTCCATGTTTAGATTTTTCCTGTAAAACATTTCTCACATAGTCTGTGGGACAGCAGTTAGCAGTGATGAGTCCATGCTTTCACTCTAATCTACTATCACACAGTGCATGCCATAGATGTGCGACTAGCTACAAACTGCAGGGATGGTTAGAAACCTCTACCTGTCCTCTGAGCGAAAACGATTTTACATTCTCACTGCTTCCACGCCACAAGAGTTCAAAAGCAGAACAGCAGATTGAAATGCAAAACTCTGCAGTGAAACCATATTTGGGTGAAAGCTTGTTTGGCTTGTTTTCTGTTGCTGAGCACCTTATTTCTTTTTTTTGTTTTGTTAGGGTAGCTCTTGCCATCAAAGACTTAATAGGCTGTCTGATAACCATCTTCCATTGAAAAGCTAAAATATACGACTGCACACAGCCATGGATGCGCACTAAAACTTTGTGCTCTTGTGCTCACACACAAGCTTTCACATCCACACAACAGGCCACAGGAAGCAGGTGTTTTCACATGCCTGGAGGGAGGAATAGAGGAAGAGGGGGGAGAAGGTAAGCAAGCACAGAAAGAAGTGGGGGGGAAGAAAACTTGATGTGAACAGAGGAGAAAACAGAGATGGACGTGATGGAGGAAGGGATGACGAGCGCTGAGGTCATGAAGAAAGGGAGGCGGATCGAGACGGGGGGGGGGGGGGGGTGAAGAAGAAGAACTACAAGGAGCAAGGAGATTGCATAATACGTGGATGTGATGGAGGGTTTTCTCTGATGCCGCATGTGGCGTAGCTGGGAGTCAGGGAGGTCAAAGGCAGAAAGTTAAGCTAAATAATGTACACAAGAAGTGGCAGCTGCCAGAAAAATACACCCCATCTTTCACAGAGGCCTGCAGGATACATTCTAACTAGGAGAACACTGTACAGACAGTTAGCTTCTGTCTCATTATTTTAATGCAGGATAAAGTGACCAGGGCCGGAGCTATTTCTTTATTCAGACTCCAAACACTCAGCAGAGTAAGTTAGTTATAGTAATTCAAATCAGAGAGACTGTCTCTAAATGTGCACAGAGAGAGTAAAGAATCACAGATAACATAGGGGTTTCAAAGAGCTGACCATCAATATTAACTGAATACATCCAGGGTTAGCTCTTTTAATAAATTGTTAAATATAATAAATATATTTTACACATATTCCTTATGAATATGCGTCATATTGAAAGTTAGCTACTTTTTATTTATTGACATTTGTATTTTCTAACCTATTTCTGTATAGGCGATTCAAATTACAGCTTTCTCTGCTAAACCTGGCATCATTACAAGTCTCTCTCACAAACTTAGTTTAATTGGTTTTATATATTATACAGGACAATGCAGTGCACCTTCAAGGTGCTACAGTAGCACTAGCAGTGGATAGTGATGGCTGTGGGTAAAATCAGCCAGGGAAGACTTGTACACATGGAACTACAACTGGTGCTGGATAACAAGCCCTAAGTCCTTTAGGTCTGAAACGGTCTCATAGGTGAAATGACTGCATGTTGTGATATTGCTGAAATCATCCACCAGTATTTCTCCATTGTCCCACACTGTCAACAACATATCACAGTTTGAGAGATAGAACGGTGGAGTGTTTTTCAAGAAAGCATGAACGCAAATCAGTACTTGCACAGGCATGCATGCTCTGACAAAATACAGAGTGTAATGCGGAGCTACTGTAAAACAGGATACACCAGTGACTCAGAGAATTAATACGCAGGCACTGTTCTTCCAGTCCCAGGGAACGTGCAGCCATCTGAAAAGTGGAAATGGGTTTTGTAGACAGTGAAGGCAACGCTCTCCTCAGTTATATAAGAGAAAGGCCCTTAGCCTCTCTGCCTCACTCGCTGACACGCAGAAACACACACCCATACATGTAAGCACAGTCACATGGGCATTTATGCGCCATTAACAACAACATGCACACACCTGACAGGCAGAAAATCATTCTTAAGAAGAAACAGCCTGGGGAGGCTCTAACACAACCATCTACTCGGGTTTAGTCAGTGGCACTGCTATTTATCAGATTCTACAGCGTCCTACAAAACAGCATTAGCTGGTGGCTGCGGTAAGTTACAGCACCTTGACTGAGGAACAATGCTGAATGAACACTGATAAAGGATTCTAGGTCGCCACTGGCTCTGAGTGCAAACTGTACAAACGTGCAGTTATTTTGAGGTGGAGCTATTCCCATGGTTTCTCTCTCGGGACTCTAAAAGAAAGCCCAGGGTGAAACAAACGCTACACATTCATAGTGTGGTTGACAGAAATATCACTAGCTGGTGCTGTTCATTCCACACCAAATAATGAAGTTGTCAATGCAATGACTCATACATCCTGACAGATGAATACTGAATACATCAGAAGAGCATGTGAAGTGTGTGTGTGCATCAGAGGGTTGCAAAGAGGGTGTATCACATGGGGGCCAAAGACCCAGGATGCAAATACAAACGAAATCTGCGAGTGTGTCCGATTAAATTAGTGAACAGAAATTTTGTGCACTGTTACTCCCCGCGTGTGTTTAAGTGTGTGCATAAGGACGTTGTCCTTTTTTATCATTGCTCCATTTCTTGCCCAGCTAACCACTGCCTGCTGAGTCATGCGTTCATAATAAATAGATAGCATTGCATAATATGATTATGTCCAGACAGACCTAGGTTCGCCCAAACTTAATCATAGAAGATTTCTGTTGAAACTCTTAATCTGCATGAAGCTGTTAATAAGACAGTCCCCTTCACTGACAAGCTGACAGCAGAGCTTCAGGCACAGCATTAGTAACACACAGGAAACTGTCCTCTCATCTGCATAGGAATTAAAGACGCCTATTGCCAGAGTTTGTCAGAGGAGAGGAAAGGAGAGGAGAAGAGAGGAGAGACGAGGAGAGGAGGTTGACTGGGGGAGAAATCCATTTAAATGAAAGGGAGAAGAGAGGCGTCAGCATTAGCAGTTAATCCACTGCAGTGAGAATGCTTTCTCTGTGCCTGCGGCCTCCGGCCTCTACCAGTCATCCAAACAGGAAGACTATAATATACACTACGCTGTATCACAAACAAGAGCTTTTTAACAATGAAGACCTGGAGAGATCCATCCATCAATCATCTATATACTATCAGGTTAAGTCACCATGCGCCCCTTTGCTTTTTAAGGAGTCATATGAAATTTTGTTAAACAGTAACTATAATGACAATAAAGCTATCGTTACTGATTTTATTTGGATCCCAGCGTTTGAGCCTGCTCCAAATAAACTTTTCTCACCACTCAACCGCACACATAAGACACTGCCAGTGTTATGTGTCCATGTTCCCTACCCCAGGGGAGGACCACGACAAAGGGAGCATCTCTCTTCTTTTCTCTCCCACCCCTTTTTCTCTGCCTCTCTCTCTCTCACCCACACACTTTCTCTATTTAGCTCACGCTTAAAAAGGCTGCCTAAAGATAGAAGCAAGAAGATGAACTGGAGCCAGTGAGTGTCATGGCAACAGTGCGCAGTGTTTCACAAACACTATTTAGATCAGCAGGAGAAAAAAGTTATAATCAAAGCCTATAAATGCAGTAGTGTCACTTCTTCAAAGGCACAGCTTACAAAATTTCAATGGGAAGACATGCCAGGACCGAAAGCCCGGGGATCATAATTCAGCAGCTGAGCAGACAGCATTACTGCTATGAGAAGAGACTCCTTAATGTAATTCATATATTGTAGTCAGTCCTCATTGACTGCTTGTAAATAACTGGAAATTTGAGACTGATGTGGAAAATGCAACTTGTAGCAATATACCTTTGCAACTAAAAGCATTGAATTATGTGATTTCTGAGTAAAATAAAAAAATACTTTTCTGATACTACAAATAAATAATATTCGTTGAAGTTTCCATATTTACCCCAAAGCAGGCTGGTAAGCTGACTTTTAAACATGTAGCTCCATTCTGATATAATGTAAGAAAAATCTTTAAAACAAAGAGACTGTAACAGTGTGGTCTAACCGGTTTTACACCGCAGGAAATGCAGATTCTACATTCAAATTTTGGCCCTCTAAAGCAATGAAAAGGCTTAAGAGCTGTCTCATCCAAACTGTGATGTTAAAGAACTGAAGGATACATCTGATCTGAAAAGAAGCCTTTTTTTTATTTTGAGCTTTTTAAAAACACAAACATAATTCACTCACTACACTTGTCGAAATAATGATGACAAAAGACTGTTTCTGGGGAAAAAATATCTTTTACGAGTTTATATCGAGTCCTTTAGAGACCTAGAAAAACTGAACACACATGGAACAAAGACTTGGAACCTGAAATCTCAGCGGAGGATTGGAAATTAGCTACTCAGATGCACTTCAGATTAAAGCACTTTAATTATTACAATAAATGAATGATGCACAGAGGTGAAAGGAACAGTGAGTTTGGGAGTGCAGAGAGATTAAAACATTCTGGAAAAAGTAATGTGAGCAAATGATTAAAAGTTTCATTAGACCCAAAGTCATTTCTACTTGGATTGTACCCACAAAAGCACAGTTATATTAAAAAAGGAACAAACATCAGTGAACCTAATTTTTTCCTTTTTTGTGTCAAAAAGCTAAAAGCATAATTTTAGTGGTAGAAAAAACCCTAAAATGTTGCTCAAAGTTAGACAAATCATGGCAAGTTTGGGGGTAGAAAGAATAACATAAAGAAGACAACCAGACAACGTATGAAAAGGTTTGCAGACCCTTTTTGGGCACTGTTTGCTATATTGGGTCACGTGTATCAAAAAGAGGAGTGGTTTCCTGACACTTTATTTTTAGTCTTAATATTTTTCAAAACAAAAAACAGTGTTTGTCTTGTGCATTATAGTTCTGTAAGTAGAGCTGCTGGACCCAGCACTAGAAATGTGTGCCACTACCCTGTCAGGATGTATCAGAAGACTCTGTATCTCCTTTCACTAGAATCCTCTAGAGGCCACTTCCACTTCAAAGCATCGATTCCGAAATGCCTGGTTTCACCTCCCGAGCAGCGTTATTCCAGCATACTCTACAGCCAATTTTACACAACTGACACTCTAGACAGTTTTAAGAGAATCCAGCATGCAAAGAGTATTATTTAGAATTTACTGCTATTTCTCTATCTGCTGTGAAAATTAACAATTTGGTCTGAGTGAATTGCACTCGACACATTAAACAACACATCTGAAATGTTGGGTGTGCAACTCAGGATGAGTAATGGCCAAAGAGTACTGCGTGACATTAATCCACGTGGCCACCATCTTCACGGATCAGTCCCTTCATTATCTGATGAAACACTGAGCAACGCCTTGTAAACTCCAATATTAACGGTATCAGAGAGAAGCTATCAGTCATCATACCGTCCACTGTGTGCAGTGTTTTTTTTTTTTAAATAAATCTGTCCAAAGGCCTGAAAAGTCTAAAAGGAAATAAAAGAAATAAAATTACGCAATGCCATTATTTGCAAGCGTGTGTATATTATACTCACTATGTTGACCTGTAGCGGTTCTGACCCAGGTCTTAACAGCCTCCTCCTCCTGCAGCTACCAGAACCTCCAGACCGCAGGCGCACTGAAGATGAGGACTGCCCCATGTCTGCTGGATAGAGACAAGAAGACATGCAGAACTGAGCATACATCAATTAACAATCTGCATATTTAAACGAATAAAAATATGGAACAATACCTGACTGTGGCAGGAGCAGGGCCAATGCAGTGAGAGTGCTGGGGGGGAGAGGCAGGGAGCGACACCGCTGGAGAGACGCCCTGTGTGGGGGCTCTAACGGTGACACACCCGGGGGGCGAGACAAGGCCTGGAGAACACTGACTAGTCAGGACACCTCAAATATTCCATACACGGTTACTCAGATGCACGCACACACACACAAGGCTGAATGCACACTCTCTCCTGCCCTTCACATTACTGCCTTGTCCCCCTTTTTTTTCTTTTTTTGTGCAGAGAATTAAAGTATTTCACATCCAGCAAGTCTATTCTGGTGCATTGGTCAGTGTGCATGCCCTGCAGCAAACCATGAGAGACTATACATCATGCCAACCAGGCAGTCTCTCAGGTTAAAATGAACTGACTCTGAGTTAGGGCAATGAGAGGTAGAGCTTATGGAAGCGATGAGGCAGAAAATTGGCCACAGAAAAAGAATGAGAGTGAAGGAGAGAGAAAGGGGAACCACAAGGGAGGACAGAAGAAAGTAAAAAGAAAGAAAGAGAGAGAGAAAGGCAGAAAGGGAGTATGAGAGCTAGGGATAAAAGCTGCATCCAAAAATGCAGGCAGAGGCTGAGCATTGTTGCAGCTAAACAGTGAGTGGTATATAAATACTGGGTTAGTACTGGGATGCCCTTCATAGTCTGTGGTGTGTCTTTGATTCATTATGGGCTTGTGCTATATTTGTCAGTGAGTTGGTGGAGACTACTAGTGAGACTTGGCCTACCTATTTTCCCTTTTTCAGTGTAAAAATGAGATATATTTATGTGTAATAGACACACCTACATAGACTTTATATAGCTGCATGTGTTGGTATATATATGGGACTACTTGTCGTGTCTATGTTCATATTTATATGTTTGCTTTTAGTGAGTTTAACATCTTACTCTGTGATGCAGTTCCGTGGACTGCGTCTCCCTAGTAACACTGGTTTCTATGACAGAGCAAGGCCTGGCGCGGGAAGTCATCCCTCTCTGCCCCAGAGAGTGTTGCACTGTGGTAGCAGGCCTGCGTCTCCTTCGGGAAAGTGAGCCGACCTCACTGTAATGGCTGTCGAGATCTCGGTCCGGGTTGGGTCTCCAAAGGTCCAGGACAGCTGATGCCGGGCGAGGACGAGGGCGCAAGCGCTTCTGAGGTACAGAGGTCTTCTCTGTGCTCGAGTGGGGCAAGGCCGGGCCAGGCTGTCTTACACTGCAGCCTGTCTGGCTGGCAATCTGCTCACACAGCTGCGATTGGCACAGATACTCAGCAGTTTGGCCCAGATAAAGGTGCAACAATACATTTCTTGTGTAGGGAATTGAGAAAAATGTCTCTGCAGGTTCAACAAAATATACCTCAAATTTTTTTTATTTTAAAAGTTTCTACCCAGTAGCTTAATTGCAGTGGATCAGTAGGTAACTGAATGACAAGACTGTTGGCAAATCAAGGGAAACATCAGCACAACAGACATGTGGATTTCATTTTTAAATAATTTGTGATTACTGAGAAGGATTTTCTTGTCACACGCCATCACGTCCCCTAAACAGGGCTTTGCAGTGTAAATGTGACAAATTATTTTGGCACAACTTTGAGCTGTAACGCTCTTTTTAGCAAAGCTCGGTGTACACAGCTTCACAGTTTTTGCTGTCCATGTGCAATGCTCTTGCCAAACTTGTGTTAATTCAATAACTTATCTTGATGACAGGCCAAAACACATTTGTGCTGCTGTCAGGTTTGTATCACCTTGACAGCAGGTGATACAAACCTGATAGCAGCAAAAACTTTGTAACTACCAGCCTCTCACGTTCAAAATCATGAGTGCACGGCTGAATTAAATAGATCAATTTCACTTAATGAGGTACCACAATACTTGAAGCAAGGCTTTAAGTATTATGGTACTTGTATTAGTAGGGAAACAAGTTCCCCCAAAGCCAGTGGGTTGCAGTTAAGTCAGTGTGTGAATACATAATCAGTGTTTGCAGTTTCTCTTCTACTGCTGATCTGTGTACACATTTGGCACAAACAGTTCTGCAAAAAAATGAAGTTGTGTTTTATTCCATTTTCATGCCACAGCTACTTGGCTTGTGAACCTTAATTAGGCTGACATTTATCACCCTACAGATTTCAGCTAGCTCTTTTAAGGCTTACTTGTTTAGTTTTTCACTGACTTCAAAAAGCAGAACTCTCAACACACGCAGGTTTACTAAGCCCTTTAAAAAGATTTGGGTTAAATAAGTGAAATTCTGCCCTTCTTAAGGCTCAAAACATTTTCCATCTTGAAATTCTTCAGTAGGCTTCAAGTTAAGTTACATCTTGTAATACTGTTAAACATGAATTATTTTTATCTGCTAATTCCTCCTTCTGCCCCTATTATCTTTTCCATTTAAGAGTGGTATCAGCGTAGAACCCTGCTAATTTACAGTGGGACCAAACATTAGCACCCTTCCCAAAACACATGCTCCCAAAGCCCTTGCCTTTGCATAATAAGCCCCTATGAAAGTGTGCTGAGTACTGAGATGTCATATCTGATTTTGTCATTAGGAGCTGGGGCCAACATGTCCTGACTCGTTGCTGTGACTAGAAGGGAGATGACTAATTCTGCCACTGGAGTGAGAAGGGAAGGGTGCTGTCATGATGCGCGGATGTCACAGAACTCTGGGCTGCCGCAGTCCCACACACACACGCCTGGCTCTGTGGGAAACGTGGGGTTTTGTTGCAGGCTACAAAAGGCCGACTAAGCAAGAAAAGGCCAAATTCCTCCACTATGATGTTGTGCACCTTTACAGTTACTATTTCCTCTTTTCTCCAACAGATGGGGCAAAAGGACAACTGCAAAGCAGGTGCCCAAATCATGTCATAGTCTAGCTCTTTGAATGATTTTTGTTTTTTCCTGACACGTATGCTACCTGCATGCAACCAAATCACCCCTGGTCCCTTTTAGCTTCTATGTTTGTTGTTTTTTCAGAAGCAAAAGAATGACCATGATTAAAGCAGTTACATAAATGATATTTCCAGCATTTATGAAGTAATGACATGACGCATGCTTCTGGCAGTGTTAATATTGTGAATAAAAGCCTGCAATGGAATGTAGTTATGGCATAAAAACGTGACCCTTTACACATGAAAATGCCTTTGTCTAAAAAATAACAGAAAACCAAAGGTGGTTTAACAACACAAAGTACACACTTGTTTACTGAATGCATTCATTTGAATTCGGTGGCTCATTAGCTATTTAAAGTTACCTACCTTAAATATTTCCTCTGTGGAATCTGATGCTGGTACGCTATTGGTTGTGCTCTCTTTATCACCTTGTTGTGATTGGACATTCACTTCCTGTATCTGGTGGGAGTCAAGCGGAGCATCTTGGGAATCCTGCTCATTTCCTGTCTGTCCCGCTACATTTTCCTCTTGACAGAGAGAATCTGATTGGTCCCTTTCAACTTCTGCTTCACTTTCAGCCTCCGTGTTTAAGCCTAAATGAGGGACATGATTTTCTACTATGGCCTTGGACCGGAGGTTTGTCTCTCTGTCAGCAGGTTTGTCTGTAACTTCAAAACTCTGAAGGCCATTGACAGCCTGAGGTCCTGAGCAGGGCCTAAAGGCTTTAAGGACCACTGGAGGTGATCGTCCACCTGTCACAGGTGCTGGAGTGTCACCATTAAAGCTATTGGAGTGTAAGAATTTACTAGTCACTGGTGATGAAGGGGTAGGCTGGGATGTTGGAAGTCCTTCATTGTGAAGTGTCAGAGACACACTGTGAACATTGTCCACTGCGCGCTGTGGGGCCCGTGGGGAGCTCATCGGAGTCTTCTCCCCCTCCGGAGGAGAGAAGGAGCGTGACGTTGTTCGCCATCGTCTAGCTGTCTCTGCAAAGTTGTTGAAAAATTTGAAGAGACCACCAAAGTGCCCCTTGGTGTCCGACTGTTTTGGGGGAGGTGGCTGAAAGTCTCTGACACTCTCAAAGTCCACAGAGCCATAGTCTGAGTCTATTGTTTTGTCCAGTGAGGGAAGCTCAGAGTCAAAGCTCCTCTCTGAATACACAGGATTGGTCTTCCCCAAAAGGGAAATCCTCCTCAGGTAACTCCACACATCTTTGTGCCTCCTTCCTCCACTCCGGTGGGTCCTCGGGCTATCTCTAGTGCTTAGTTCTTCACAAGCTGCAGCAGTTTTGTTGCAGTTGGCTGAATTGTTGTGGCTTCTTTTAGTATAAGAAACTTTTTCAGATGGTTTGCAGCCATTCTGAGTCACAGCCTCGCCCGTTATAGTGGATTGATGGCCATCCATAGAAGTTGAGAGGTCAATGTCTTCAAACAAACAGTCAAACTGTGCTGTATAGCCAGCATATGAATGCCTCTGGCCACGCTGTCTAAGCGTGCCACCACTGGGCTGCTGAGGTGTGCCAATATCGCGGCAGAAAGACTCCTCATCCACCAAAGAGCTGGTAAACTTTGCAGTGGACAATTTCCCTGCCTTCCCTCTGAATACAGCCGGGGATTTAAGCTTCTTGAAGGATCGAACTTTGTCAGCGAATGAGAGTTTCGGGATGGAAGCCTCCCCAGGCAAAATCATGGAGTGGGGTCTCCTCTCCAGCTCTGAGACAGCTCGCTTTCGGTTCAGGATCCTCCAGATGCCCCCTGTGGCACGAGGCCTCCTGTTGACCTCCTGTCTGTCCTTGACAGGGGTCTGAGAAGAGGCAGCCTGGGTCTCTCCCTGCCCCTCTGCAGGCCCTGTTCCAGTCTCCTGAATATAAACACTGCTGGTCTCATTCTCCACATCCAGAGAAACATTAAACACTCGGTTGACAAACCCATTAGGGTTGTTGCTCTCAAGGGCAGGGTTGCCTGTCTGCTCCATCCTCTCTCATTCTACGGTGTCAGCTATCAGTTCCAATGGACATCATGTTTCAGGCCCTTCCCTTTCTCAATCACCTAGAGGAACAAAACCACATTTTTATTCAGGAGTTTGACATTAAACTGACTGCCTTGTCATTTTATATCATCCTTACTCCAATGTAACTCGCTCAGAATGCCTGCCTGTAGATGGGCACCACAAATTTGGGAAATATCAGCGGAGGATATTAAATAAACTGAATTTTATTCGCAGGTCAAACATTCAAGAATAACCAATACAATGAGCTTAAATACTGAAACGCCATGACAGTATTCAAAGTCTTATTCTGTGATTGCGAGAGGCAGACGTCTGTGCAACAAGTCAACACCCAGCTCCCCACTTTCCCAGTATTTTGCCCATATTATTCAAAGTAATTATTTACGACACAGTTGCCATCCACCATTTAAACCGAGAGGATGTGTTGTCATGGAAACACCCACTACAGAGATGTGTGGTTATTTCAGGACCGCTCCAGCTGTGACATCATCAGAGCTCAGATAAGCTCCCTCTGAGGAAGAAGATGCTCGGTGACACAGCGAACCCACCACATGCTAATAGCACCCCCTTCTACTGTAATCCCTTTAAATGTATGGAAGCATTTTGTGTAATTGGAGGCCCCCCAGCACAAATCTTTGTTGTTCCCTCAGATCACAACGAAAGATGCGTTTCAATTAAGCTGGCCTCTCAGCACAATTTTACAATTCAATTTACTGATAAGCCTTTCAGAGGGCTATTTAAATAAACAGTAGCTGCGCAAAAAGTTTAAAAAAAAATAATTAGAAAAAGAAGAAATGACAGTTTTACAAGCGCTGTCTAATTACACACATTAGCTAGTATTTATTTTAGCATTTAAACAGAAAAGTTCATGTACTTTTTTTAAATGGCTTTAAAAGACTGTTATTCTCTGATAGCAGCATTATGAGTTTTGCTCAGTGTTATACACCCTGCTTGGTAGTTATACTGTAATGAGATATACACTAAGTTTCACTAAGTTTTGGCTTTCAGTATTTATTGTGTCACAAAAGTTTTAAGGGCACCAGCAGCTCGCTCTACCCCGCTGTCAGTGAACGACAGACGGCTGCCGCACTGGGCGTTTAAGTCATTTTAAAAAAAATGGCGTCAATAAAATTAACGTTTGCCTAACGCTAGGCTGAAGTGTAAAACGGTCTTTTAAGTTTTTAACCACCTCAAAAGTGTTTTAAAAAGTGAAAACAAGGAGTCGAAATAGCGCAAAAGTCAGCCGATGTGGGCTTCGCTGTGAAATTCACGAACTTCATAAACTTGCTTGTCAAGTAACACCCGCGAAAAACGAACTGTCTTTTTCTCCCTTACAAGTCCTCCTGAAGAGAAGTTAGCTGTTGGAGCTCACAACTTACCTGAAAGCAGAAAGCTTCCCCCCTCCGTGTCAAACAGGCATCGTCGCTGCTGTCGTCAAAGTCAATAACAGCAGTCGCTATTAACGTCAGCCAGACTTATCCGCCGTCCTCTGCGGGCTTAACTTCTATCCATGAGTTAAGTCGTGGACTGCAGCGACTCCTTTGCCGATCACGTGTGTTTTGGGGCTTTTTTGTTGCCTGTGAAGTCCGTCCGCTATCCTCAAGACTCCGAGAACGAGTTGGACAAACCGGTGAACTCTTGCCCTGTAAGCTTCTACAGACGCCGACACTCTGATTTGTGATAAAGCTCTCACGCAGACAGAGAAACACACACCAACACCCCCTACACACACACACACACACACACACACACCTAGACACACATTCCTGCACACCAGCAGAGCAGCTGTAATTATTTGAGTTAAACAGGCTCATAACAACGCGTTTAGAGCTAAATTATGCTGGAAACATTTCATTTTATAAATAATATTTATCACATTTTTAATCCCATTTTAAGTCTTCAGTTCATTAAAAACCCCTCATCTGTTTTCCACTCGCTTTTTAAGCACATATTTATGTATGTTTTGGTTTTTTCTCTTCTCTTCTATTTGTTGGGTGGATTTATGAGAAAGCACTTATAATTTCTAAAGGAACATCAGTGAAAACAAGTGATTGACTGAACTCTGGTCTCACTAGCTGATCCTCCTTTGGGATTTGCTCTGAATGTGAAAATCCTTCTATTGAAATGACACAATGGGGAGAGGGAGCTCTGGAGAGGCAGGGTGGTGGGGGGGCTGAAGGAATTCACAAAACTAAACAGCTCCAGAGCTCCATAGCTGTGAAAGAGGAGATGGTGGAAGAAGGGGCCTAAATTTAAACATTTCCTCTTTGTCCTGTTTTTGGGCCCATTGTCATCACATAGCGTTCTCCCTTCTGCACAGGAAGGAGTGGATCTGACATCAACGCTCTCGGGCTGACAATGCCAGGAAGTCTGTCTGACTGTATGTAAATATCTCTGCGTGTCCATGCTTCCCTTGCTTGCCCATGGAGCCGTACTCCTCTCCTCTGCTGTCCCTGGAGTGCTCCAGGGTGTAGCGGTTGTAGTAGCAGCAAGACGGTGATTTACATGCTACACTTCATATGACCCCCTCGTATGATGGAGCATCTTAGGTCACGTCTTCATTTGCCGAGCTAATGGCTTGCCCCCCCCCCCCCCCCCCCTTTTTTTATACTATACATATAGAAAGCTACATTTGACTGATTTAAATTAATGCCTTCTGTCATTTCTTATGTGTTCTGTTCATCTTTTCTCATAAAGTTAACTTATGTCTTTGTTCCTCTCCTTTGCCTCCAGTCCCTCACTCCTTTCCTCCCTTCCCTTACTCACACTTCCTCAGAACCCCAAGCAGTCTTCCTGCTGTCCCCGGGCCATCACAAAAGACATCCTGGCTGAAACGGGACAAATGTTTCAGCTCAGATCTGGTTTGTACAGACAGAAAAAGCAGCCTCTGATCTTTGGAAAATAAACTCATTAAAGCAGCATCTTGTATGAGGGAATAGAAAGCGGGGAAATGGGCGATGAATGGAGATGGGCTTCTGCCTGAAATGATAAGTTCTGTTGGTGTCTGGCGAGCCGCGTGCATTACAGCGAGTTTATTTTGTTGCCCATTTACCCCGACCGAGTGTTGAACACTCGGAACAGAGCTCTTTGAAATGATGTCACTGGCTTCTCGTTTTCAGAACAATCAGCCTCTTCCTCCTCTTCCTATGACACGGTCCGCACTCATTGGTTTTTGGTGGAGATTACTGGAGACAAACCCAGTTTAGGCCCAGCTGTAATTATTTCGCCAGTCTTTGTCAAAGCCGCTGAGTGAAAACAGGCTGCCGTGAAAAAGCCAGACAGACAGGGAAGGGAAGGAGGGAGGGAGGGGTTGGCCGATATGTTGTGATATCAAATGAAAGGCTTACTAAAAGCCTGGGAACTGGATTCGGGAGGTGTAGGTCATGTGAGAACAGCTGGGAAGTCGGGGAAATCTTGTTTTTCGGTGCAGGTGTTTGGAAAACACTGTGGAACTTTAGCACATGTCCCTAGATGGCGCCGATTGCTGTCACGACCGTGTATAAGACTCCTTATGCATGACCATGCTCTGATGTAAAGTCACACACACACCCATATTTGCCCACTTTTGGTGTAAAAACTATTTCCAGGTAGCACTCGCCTCCGGTGGCAGACAAGAGTTTGAATTACACTGACATTCCTGACATTCCCTCTGCACTGACCTGCATATTTCCTTGGCTTGGGTGCACATGGCACAATCCCCAAATCTCACTCACACACACACACATCTGAGCTCATCCTACAAGCTAACGCTTTGACATTTGACTCTTTGAACCTTCCAATCACTTGGGTTAATCAATCATGAGCCTTTTTTTTTTTTTGCACACTTACACACACACATAAATACCACCTCAGTCGGCACACGCATACGGACAGCTGGAATGTGCTGAAAGGTCTGAATGTTGCTGGTGATTGGAAGGTCTCACAAAAATGACTTATCTAGCAGTGATCTGAGAGACAGCAAGAGGGAGAAAGAGGCGCAGGGAGGGAGGGGAAAAAAAGGAATGAGGGGGATTTGACAGTGTGTGTGTGTGTGTGTGTGTGAGAGAGAGAGAGAGGCTTTCAGCTGGGGACTTTCAGCCATTATCAGGATGAATCTGAAAACAGGAAGGCGGGTTCCAATAAACAAGACGAGCGGAAGGCAAGCACAGTTCTACTTCCTGTTTTAGAGCAAGGGAGGAAACAGCAGATTTTTTAGGAATTTAAGTCATAAGTGCACTCTGGATGGACTTTCTTCATAAAACATTAAATGTTCTAGTTTTTTGGCATTTTCGGCATTTTTAGCATTCAGCATTTGTCCGGCCTAGTTTCGCATGTGGCTCAGTAGTTTCCTGCATGTCCTCTGTGTTTTGTGGCTGTCAAAAATCTAAACTTCGATGATGCAGATATTCACCCCAGTTCTTTATCAGTGCGTTGTTTATTTGTATCTTTCTATACGGGCCCTCGGGGTGAACTGAACTTGGCTGTGTTTTTGGGTCAGTAAAAGTGACAGAAAAGCACCCTGGCACCATTTCCACTCATCTGGGTGCTTCCAGATTCTTCAGAGAGCAGTGTTTCTGACTGGGAAAACCCAGGGGACTTTGGAAAAGAAGGGTGGGAT
Source organism: Rhamphochromis sp. 'chilingali' (assembly GCF_963969265.1). NCBI lineage: Eukaryota > Metazoa > Chordata > Actinopteri > Cichliformes > Cichlidae > Rhamphochromis > Rhamphochromis sp. 'chilingali'. The sequence continues at coordinate 22,117,342 of NC_137940.1, read as the reverse complement.
TATAGTCAGCAGAGGAGGGCTGAGGAGAACAAAAGGATATAAAAACTTTGAAGATCATTCTGCATCTTCTCAGCACAATGTGTCAGTACAGCTGAGCTGAGTCAAGGTCTGAGATCTTAGGCGAGATCTCTTACACCAGGGGTGCCCAATCCCGGTCCTCGAGAGCTACCGTCCTGCAGCTTTTAGATGCATCCTTGTTCCCACACACCTGAATCAAATGAATGGCTTGTTATCAGGCCTTTGCCAAACATGATGGCATGCTGAAGAGATCAAACCATTTGATTCAGCTGTGTTGGAGTAGGGATGCATCTAAAAGCTGCAGGACGGTAGCTCTCGAGGACCGGGATTGGGCACCCCTGTCTTACACGATCAGTAGCATGATTGATAGTAAACCGGCATTCCTCGCACTGAGTCGTCACTGGAAAAGTCCTTTTAGAGTTGTCTGTTTTATCTCCGTGATGAATGTTGACCTCTGACCACGTCATTGTTTCTGGTCAGTGTCCGCTGTGCTGGTTTAGCTGTTGAAATCAAGTTTAACCAACTGTGTTTTTAACAGATACGAAACAATAGCTCTATAATGAGGCCTATCATTTATCTCCCTTTCTTCTCCCTGTGTCCTCTCAGCTTTCTGTGAACTGTCTCCTGGCAAAGGGAAATACATGGAAGTGCTCTTCCAATCATCAGATACTCTGTATAAAGGAAGGTGGTAAAAGGATGCCTCTATAAGTAGCATAACAAAATTATTCTTTTATAATCCCACAAAACTCATCCAAAAGCAAATGCTGCTTATCTGGTAGTCACTTACTAAGTATTGTCTGGAATTCTAACACAAGCCTCATTTCTTTAAACTAAAAATTGTATTTTTATTCACTTAGTTGCAGTTTTTATGTCTATGGGCCAACCCAGCTCTGTGTGCTATTTCTATAGCCACAGCAGACCCTTAGATTACAATAGCAGAACATGGTTCAGCTCTTGGCGCTGAGAAGAGTGCATAAATGTGCAAATGCCAACATACCAGTATTTACAATATATGGAAAATGGACAGACATTGTATATTCTGGACTTTGCATGTACTTGTGTACACTCAGTGCCATCTGAACAACTGTCCTCCCCTAGATCCTCACTGTTTGGGATTGTGTGATTTCCCAAATATGCAAATACAATTGGGTAAAGAGAGACATCTGGAGGAACCAACTGAAACTGTCCTCTTTTTACACCAGGGACATGAGGGATGTTTTTTTCTTCTACTAAATCAAGTCTCTAAACAGAAAATACACAATAAGTTTCAAAAAACAATAACTTAGGTCACTGAAATATGCTGTCACTCCTGTAAATACTTTTAATAGTGTAACAGTTTATATAATGCAGTCCACACAGCACCCTGCAGTTAAATATGTCCTCCACATGATGGCACTCTGGTTCTTTTAAAGCGTGCCGCTTCGTCTCGCAAGTTGCTTTGGATTACAAGACAATCCTTTATTATTAAAAATCAGATATACAATGCATTTGAGAATATTGTCTATTTCACACAGGCAAATCCAGTTTTCAGGGGAATCAGAATGATAAAGTGAAACTGGAGGAATGGATCTAAAATGATGAAATGAAATGAACCAAATTTCCAATGAGGATTTTAATTAACTACCAGAGTTCCAAGGTTTATTTCACTCTCTCATCGGATTATTGGCAATTGTTGGAGGTTCAATAAGAAACTGCTACCAAACCTGATAAAGGGGTTGTGATTGTGTTCAGCACTAGTCTGCACCTGAATCCAGGCTCGCTATAAATGAAAAAAAGTTGTCGTAAGGCTTTGGGCACCGTACTCTGTAATAAATATCTCGTTACATGTGCAGTAATTCCACAGAAACAGGCAGGATTCCTGCTACTGCATGTGCTTTACGAGGAATCCTCTCCAGTGGGATTCAGCCTTTAGCCGTGTGTCAATCAATGGATCATGGCCGTACTGTTCAAGCTGTGACCACAGATACATTTTTTTTTTCAGAAAATGTGCCCTGGGCTAAAAAGTAATTTGATGTGAAAGTAAAGCATTAGACCTCGGAGATGTGGCTAGCATTAAACTTAGATGTGATTAAAGCCACAGGCATCAATTGGATCTCTGTTACAAGGTACCGAGCCTCGGGATGTTCTTCAAAACAGCGGAATCCCTCCATTCAATATCATGATTTTCCCATGTAACACTGTGAAATCATTTTATTTGCTTTGCACATTTGCAAAAATGTTGAGAAAAATAACAGTAACATGATCTGCCACTTTTTTCCTGGCCAGTTCCATAGAATCCAAGGATGCCTAATTGATGCAAGTTAGGTAATGGCTTGGTTTAAATTAAAAACTACAAGTCAAGTGGAACTTTCTCGTTTATAATTCAGTGAAGCACATCGTCCTTGCTTAAAGGCTTTAAGAAGCAAGATAAGAGGCTTTTTAATCTGTATATGGGGAGACATACCTCTGTTTCAGCTCTCAGTTCCAATCAGCCAAGACGGAGCAAAACCAGTAGAGATGGTTCTCACATGTGTGTTTGTGTGTCCTGTATGTATTACCTGAGTTCCACATTCATCTTTTCATGCATTCCTATTGAGGTTATGTGAGAGGAAAGAGATATCCTGGTTATTAGGGGAAAACTGTTGAAGAGGTTATAGAGCCCAGCACTCCAAACTGAAGCCACTTTTGCTTTCATGTTAGCAGCTGTCCAAGTCCAAAATGGCCACTTACCATCATTTTTTGCTGCTGGTGGTAATGTTAGTGAGATTCAGAGAGAGAGAGAGAGAGAGAGAGAGAGAGAGAGAGAGAGAGAGAGAGAGAGAGAGGCAGAGACGGGTGTGAGATGCTGTCGGAACAGGGAGCAGATGAGGTAGAGGCAGTCGAGATAAGCCGGGAAATAAAACCATATTTCCACCAGCATGGAAATGTGACAACATCCACCATGACAGAAGGTGAATCCATCATCTGCAAAGGAAATAGATTCGATTAGATAGGTCCCTCTGGTGTGTGAATATACACAGAGATTGTTTTTATGGTAATAATGAAGGTAATTGCAATGTTTCTATATATTGATATACACGTGCATGCGTGTGTGTGTGTGTGTGTGTAAGAGACCCTAAAAGAAGAAAGAAAGTGATATCTTTGCATTCTCGACTCTGTAACCATGGATGTTATTATCATTGGGAGCAGGAGGGAGACTTACTTTTCCCCAGAGACTCCTCCACTGATCTGTGTCTCAGGCTCTCAGCCTGATCTTTGCTTGAAGGTAAATGCTGCTAAAGCTCGCGTGTGCATTATTTCATATGGGTAATATATGATATTCACTTAGAAAGGGCATTATGTTTTAATCAGTCCTTCTCACAGTGTGCTCAGCCCAAGCCAATCAAAGGTATGTAGCATGAATTTAAAAAAGAAGCAAATACCACTTGATCATTTTCAACTCTGTTAATTTGAATAATCCCTCAAGGAAACACATATCTTTTCAGCGGACGATCAGTAAACAGAAATGACAAACAAACTTCAGCACAGGCAAGGTCCCGCTGAAAGAGATGACATTTCCCAGGTGAGATGAAAGATTGCCTCGTGTCTTTTCATCAGGATTGATAATGCAGCGCACAGTATTACATGTGGGTGGCTTTGGTTGCTACTGAAAAGGAATACAGAGTCTGTCTTCTGACCTTTCATTCGACTGGCTAGACCTTACCAATGGATTGACATCAATATGAGACGGACTTGTCTGACAGAAATAAAAGAGCGAGAGAAAAAAACAACTCGCACCCTTTTTGTGACACAGTAGGATTGTGGAATTAAAGCAAACAGTGGCAGAGCTCTAAAAAAAACAGGAGAAAGGAGGAAAGAGTCAATTAGTCATTAGTAATTTAATTTATAACATTACTTGCATTAAATAATCTGGGGTGATTTATATAATCTATAGGGTTGAATGGTTTTACACACACCTGTTTAAATCTTGTGAATGTTTAATGTTACCATTACAGGCGTCTCTGCTTTGACAAACAGGTAGCAGTTTTCTAGCTTTCATCTAGGCTCACTGAATGAACTGAAATGGACCTCTTCACCATGTTTGTGTTGCTAGTGATGATGCATCATTTTTAAGGCGATAATCAAGCAAGTAATATGGCTCGTTTGGTTAATTAACACCCCATCTAATAAGCCTGCTCCACCGTTTATGAGTCAAATTCTAGTATCTCAATAATATATTATTTAGCGGTAATTAGAAGATCTCTTGCTGTGTGATACATCCTTGCAGTCTGTGAATGTGTCATGCTAGCTTAACTGCAACTTTGTATCCACCCTCTCATCCAAATCTCCTTTTTCTTTCGGCTCTTTCGGCATCTCACCCTATCTCTGGCATCCTCTTCTGTCACACCAACCCTATGCATGTCCTCCTTCATCACATCCATGTGTCTGCCCTGGGGTCTTCCTGGCAGCTCTATCATCAACATCCATGTCAGAGCCATCCCCACTTTGCCTCTCTAAGGGTCTCCAAAACGCTCAACGTGATGTCTCCCTTTGATATTATCATCCACAATCAACCATCACCTGCCCGTCTGCATTTTTCTCCTTAACTCCACACCTACCCAACACCTCATCATCTCTGGTCCCTTTACCTACACATCCATTGACGTCCACTCCAATCATCACTGTCTCTTCTAACTGACATCCAACCTGTGGGGGCATACACACGGATAACACTCAACACTTCAAGCTCATGATCCTGTCTGATTCTCACTTAAACTCCACAAAACTGTTACTGTTACATACTTTTTCTTCAGGATTGCCCCTTCTAGCTACACCATGGTAGAACAGCTTGAATCCACACCCAGTACTCCTGGCCTTGCTTCCCTTCCACAAGGTCTCCTGAGCACGCAATATATCTATTTTCCTTCTTTCTCTCTGTCTTATCAGGCAGCTCTCTCCCTTTACTAGTCAAAGCACTTCTTCCTTTCCTTCTTTCTTGCTGCCTCTGGACATGCCTTCCCCCTGTCCTCCTCCTTTGTCTTCAGCCAACAGTCTCCACTGCCACCCTGTTGGCCAACAGCACCGGAGGCAGTCGTTGTTAACCCAGGCCCTAACCGATCTGGTATGGAAATCTCATTCTTGATGATCCGCATGTTTGATTTGGCAAAGGTTTTATGCCGGATGCGCTTTTTGAACACAACCCTGCCCATTTATCTGGTGGTTTGGGCACTAGAAGGACTGGCTTGTGGCCCCTCCATGGCTGAGTTCTCCCTCTCATCCAAATACATCCCTTATTCTGGCTCCAAAATACCAAGGTGGTGACAGCTGTACAGGCTATCTTGTATTGACACATAAGGTCAAATATACAGCAGTAGCAAAAAAAACCTATTAATTGTGAATACTCTACTCTCTCTGCATCTTAACTGTAATAACTTTGATCTTTTAATTCTCATTTTAGGTCCTTGCATGATAAGTAATGAAGCCCTCCTCATGCTGAGTTTCTTTTTGTTTAATTAATTCTAATGCAGCTTTGCCCAGTCTGTGATAACAATGAGGGTTGTATGTCTCACTGCCTCCATCTGTCCTACTAGAACATGTCTGGGAACACAACATCACCAGAACAACAGAACGGTTAATCTGCCTTATTTACTTCGCCCAATATGGCTGCTTTGTCACACACATCATTTGTCCTCCAGGATAAATATTTCTCCAGCGTTGCTGCACACTAAATGTTGATTTATCCTCAGCCTGTTAAACTGGCCAATCTGCATATGGTGTGTTTGTGTTTTGTCAGGATGCATCCACTGTGACAATATATACTATAATTATCATCTAAGTGTGGCAGCAGAGCTGGAGTCCATTCCCTGGTCTGCAGAGACCTGAGTTTGTGTGAACTTGGTTTTCATTTTGTGAATTATGTACTGAAAATATCTTGTCTGATAAAGGGCTGATTTAATAGGCGAACAATTTAATGTTGTCTGATTTGATTGTAACGAACAAGATTTTGACTCATTTTGTTCTCCTCAAAGGGAGCTAAAGTGGGGAGTGGGAGAGAGAGAATGAGAAAAAGATGAAGATCTGATTTGTCGTCGAGCTATTTATGTTGCTGAAACAAAGAGAATTTGGAGCAGGCCATTTAACTTAATGCTCTCTCGTCTTTGCTAACGGTCTGATGATAATTAGTATTACTAATCAAGACACTTGTGTCTTCTCTCCCCTGTTGTGTCACCATCCCCCTGGGCCATTGTAAACTGTCTATTGTTATGAAGGGCACTCAGTTGTTCCTTTTATGTTTCCATTGGATATACATGAGCACAATCTAATGTATTTCCCATCTGCACTGTCTGTTGACGCGGCATTAATGGTCTTATTTTTTTGTTTCGTGTCAGCTGACAAATAGCAACTGAAACACCTAAATCATCACTTCATTTTCCTTGTTTGAACACTGCTAACAAACTTAATTTGCTGGATGTGAGTTGGATAGAATCGAGTGTTTCATGAAAACCAGGTGTTCTTGTGAGTGATGAGCTGCCGCTAGTTCAGTAACTCGCTGAATAAATAATGGGTGAATAAATAAGTTAAATCAGACGATTGTTCAGAATTTAAATACTTAAGTGAAATACAGAAGATTCATTGATTGTCTGTATGCCATCTTCCCTTGAGTAGCTAGTGAAAAATGAATAACTATTTTCAATTGATGGGTGAAACGTCTGTTAATTGACTGATTATTTAGAGAATTTCTGCCAGTCTCATATGTGATGAAATTGATTTTATATTGCAGTCCACAATGAAGCTGCTTCATGTCTTGTTTGGTCCACAAAACACTGTCCCTGAGGAGAGTCTCACAATTTTAGAAGCTTGGACATTTTTCAGTAATTTCCAATAAAGCTAAAAGTTTGAGGCTCGGTAACCTTGCCTGAAAATTAGAGACTGGGCTCGGCCACCAAATGCTTACCTCCTGGAGCAGGTAAGCATTTGGTGGCCTGTGGCAGATGCATTAGCGCATTAGCGCCCTGTGGAGCCACTAACCACAGGGAGGTGTTGGGAGGGAGCCACAGATTAATTATGACTAATGGAGACAAACTTCAAGCAAATAGATTGAAGTGACTACGAGTGCATGATTGATGCAGGATACTGTTGATTGAGCCTGGAACTAGCTTTAGTTTAGCATGCTAGCATGCTAATTTAGCTAATTTATCTGTAGCAGATTTCACAGCAATCCTTCAAATAGAAGTCTGAACTCAGAGAAAACTACAACAAAAAATCACCATGTGAATTAGAACAGGGGTGTTGTTATTGAGAGGCAACACTGATATCCCCTGAGCCACTGAAGAAAAAGCAAAAATATACACATCGCAGCAAAGCTATATACATAAAAGATGAGCAACATTCAACAAGATGAATTACCAAGCACATTTAACTGAAGAGGGCAGGAAGCCGACTGTATATTTGCTGGTTTCTTTGTTGTAGCACGGTTTCCCTGTAGATTATACTTTACTCAAGGTGTGGATATTGGCAGAGTGGAGAAGAATCACTGTGTGTGACTTCATCTCAATAAAATACAGCCTGTCATGGATTACAGATTAATTAGTTTGTCTTTACCTGAGAGCAGTGAGTGGAATCCAGCGAAGAAAAGACCAATTTTACACATCTCTGATTAAATAGTGTAAAATTACTTTTTAGAAATATGAGCCAAAAGGAAATTGTGGATTTTTACTTACTGGGGTGCATCATGAAGTCTGACTTGGAAAGCAGTTCTGCGTAATTTGAATTAATAACATGAATTAGACTTAAAATGAAAGGAAAATACCATTTGTGCTGACAAACTTTTCTCCCGAGATATGCCACTGGTGGGAGAAACTTGTCTTCAAGGCTTCCTGCCAGAAAGCCTTCAGGAAGTCAGGTGAGCTAGTAGAAAAAGTGTACCAGAGGCAGAAGGGCCGCAGAGGCAGCAGGCTGCACAGGATGACTGGGTTAAACACAGGATTTACACCCAGGAGATATGGATTCTAGTTCAGAAGTGATTATGAAGTTATTATTATTATGAACATATAAAGTTTCTTTTAATTATGGTCAATTTAGACAACAAAACAAAATGGTTCGATTTTGATTGGGCGGAAAATGCTTTTGATTAAAACATACCCTGCAGCAACTTTTAATGTGCTCTAGACCCCTCTCGGCAGAAAGCCCTCGTGACCAAATACATGAATGCGGGAAAATGTGTAGCATACATAACAAGAATCCTTTCAATATGTTTGGATGCAGTCTGCCTCCTGCCTGATTGTGACTGCAGTGCCAAGAATGAAGCCATATAAAGGTTTCTTTTACTGAGAAACTGCAGTAGAAGTAGTGCACGTACCTCTGCCACAATATAAGTCATTGACAAATCAATGGCTTTATAGGAAGAGATATGCCATTTAAAAAACACCCAGGACAAGCCATGAGCGTTTGTCTCTTTCGACATTACAAATCCCATACACTATACTTTCTGAACTCTTAGTCAGCACATAAAGTCAGCAGGCAAAATGCCCCCTGCCAGAACAACCCCTGGGGATGCTACAATGTAGCTGAAGTTTGTTTCAATATTTCTGACAAATGCATATTATAAATATTGCTTATGTTGGGGAATGGAACATCCTGAGAGCTTTTATTATATTTATATAGTTATTTAAAAAGGATGAACTCGGAGATTCAATTTGGATGTCATGAGTGGATTTGATACTGAATTTGGAATTTATGAAATGCCGTCAAACCCCAACCCACAGTGCATTCATCCAATTTTCAGCCAGTGGTTTTTAGCCTCTATATTGTTATTGTTGTGGTATGAACACACATTACCATATTCTTTAGTGTCTCCCGCAAGCCTTGTGTCAGGCGGTATTTCATCAACTCTTATATATCTTTTCTGATTTGCGGTTCTCTGTTGTTTTTCAGTAAGATGTAGCTGCTAGCTAGGACAATCATTTTGCACTCAAGAGCTAAAAACTAATCAGGGTCACAGAAATCAGTCATTCGCTGATAATGACAACAAAAACACCACAAGACAATTCAATGCTGTGCAAAAGTTTCGAGTCAGTCAGGAAAAGGTGCAATGATTTACTGAAATGTGTGCAAACATACATGGAAATACAGAATATCAAGTTCAAGTTCAAAGTTTATTCGCCACATTTTTGTTCGGCTCCAGCCTTGGGCCCGTGCAGCTGGTGCCGTGGTGTCCACATGTTGATGTCGTTGATTTTTCTTTTATGCGAGCAGCTCAGGAGAATTTCAAAGCTGTTCTTTAACACTCCGACACTGGTCTCTCAATCTCCCGTTGGAGAGCCGCGAGCCTCCCCATGATGGTATCAAACTTCTGTTCCGTGGTGTTGTCATTCTTTTGATTCTGAGACCCCACAACTGCAGTGAGCCTTTCTGCGATGTGATCCAACTTTCGCTCAAGGGTCTCATTTTGAGCAGGCCTCTCTTTGATGTATCCCATCATACGCTCAATGGTGTTATTTTGAGTATTCGTGGCAGCTGTAAGCGTCTCCAAGGTGTTAACCATGCTGCGTTCGTTGTGAGAGGTCGCGCCTCGTCCCATCGCTTCGATTCCAGCGGGCAGGCTTGGAGGGGGGGGGGGGGGGTTTGAACAGCTGGTTCAGCTCTCTTAATTCTCCGATAAGCCAGGGCCAAGCCAGCTCCGATCAGCAAGAACCCTGTTATCATGGTTCCGAATAGGTAGATATCTTCAGCGTCCTCGATCGACAGTCCCGCCAGGCACATGACCCTCCAGTTCTGCCCCCCGTCCATCGTGTATCCGGCAGGGAAAGTCCCTCCAGGGCACTCGGGCTCTCCCGAGCCCAGACTTCTCGTTGAGAAAAGGGTGTCAATAGCATTCAGAGACCAGTTGATCAAATCCATAATTCTCTTTTAGGTTTTAGAGAATGACAGTGAGAGACTGTTCGAGGGAGAGTAATACACACGAGACAAGACAAGGACACAAGAGGCTAAGCAGGAAAGATAAGGGGAAGGAGGAGAAGAGAAAAGTGCGACCGCCTTCGCCGAGAGCCAAGAAGAGAGAAAAAAGGTAAATATGAGGTAAAAACAGAGTTTACACAATTCTAATGAGCTTGAAAGTCAATATTTGTCCACCTTTATTCTTCAACACTGTCTAAACTCTCTTATACAAGCTTTCTTGTCATTTCTTTAAGTAGTCTTCAGGAATAGATCTCTTGGCTTCGTGAAGGACGTTCGAAGCTCTTCTCTTTGTTCTGTTCTCTATCAAGATGATCCCACACCGCTTCTCTATCACTGTGGCCCAGGGTTTGTGAAACCAATCCATAAATTATTGTATGTGCATTGTGTGTTTTTCTATCTAGGTATGCTTTTACTGCATTGGCAGTGTGTTTGGGACCATTGTCATGCTGAAAAGTTAAGTCATTACCAGCCAGTTTTTAGATTGCATGGTGGATCAAAATCTGATGGTAAATTTCTGCATTCACAATTCCATCAAGGTTTGACAAGATCTCCAACATAGGTCTTTGCCCCAGCAAAAGACGTCAGGTCTTTGCTGGATTTTTTCTTAAGAACAAGACTTTCGGATACTCTTCACCTATAAAGGTAATTTTTCACGGTGCCACTTGTTCTTTTGTCTTCCACTTGTCCAGTTTCCTCAGCTCTTTTAAGAATATGTTGCACACATACCAAGCTTTATGCCAAGCTTTCAGCTGATAGATCTTATGCTACGTGCCGGGTTATGGATGAAATCCAGTAGAATGACGCTCCCACAGTAATACACCTTCCACCCATTTATTCCAGCCCAAACCATAACCTTATCCCTAACCTGAGTTACTGTTTTCCAAAGGAATTTAAGTAAATGAATGTACATGTGTAGATTCATTGCAAATGGTTCTCATGTTTCCTCATTTTTTCAATCTTGTAATACAGGGATGTGTTGGGTGCCCGGAAGCGTAATATACAGATGATTTGTCAACTAGCGTAAAATGTTACGCTTTGGGAGTGAGAACGTGTTGGTTATCTTGGCATTTCTCGTAGATCCCTTGAGCTAGGCTACATCCACACTAGCCCGGATAGATTTGAAAACGGCATTTTCGTCTGAAAACGCTCTGCGTCCACACTATCGTTTTCAGTCGTTTTCACAGAGTTGTGCGTCCACATTGAAACGGCCAAAAACGCTTACATTCCAGTCCTGCGCATGCATGAAACGTAAGACGATTCAACCTGCCTCATTTCTGTCTGCAGTTAATTTATTTTCCAGCTCTTGAAACGTCACAACAAAACGTGGAGGAAACGCACCGAGTTTTTTAAATGGACTATTAATGAGGTGGAGTTGTTGCTGCGAGTAACACAAAAGTACAAAGTTGCAAAAGCAAGTGAGAATTAAAGAATTTGAAGAACAGCTGTTTGGAGCATGTACAGACTGATATTAATCTTTAATCTCACAATTGAGAGCAAACAAAACAACTGCTGTATAACGCCCTCCGCTATCTTAGTTTAATTGGTCACTTGACTGCATCACATGACTAAAATGTGTCATCGTTTTTAAAAAGTCTCAGTTTTCGCCGTTCACATTGCGACGCGAAAGCACCGTTTTCAAATGTATGCGTTTTCGAGAGCGTTTTCAAAACGCTGCGTTTTCCTCGAGAGAAAACGCCATCTCAGTGTGGACTGGAGGCCAAAACGGAGAGAAAACGATGCGTTTTCAAACAAAAATGCATTAGTGTGGACGTAGACTTAGGTGCCCTTTTTTTTACTGGAATAAGTCATAGAAAAATATAAAAATGTTCGTCAGAAAATGGTCAAGCGCAAGGACTGGAATTAAACTGAGTGGAAAAACAGCCAGTGTCCAAAGACAAACTTTTAAATACATTCAGAAATCCTTGACAACTATTGCTCAAGATCAAAGTCTGGCTCCTTGGAAGAAAAACACAAAGAAATGAGAGGTGGCTAAAGACTTTTGCACTGCACTTTATTATGGCTCTGTCTACTTTCTTTTCTACTATTCTGCTCTCCAATGGCTAATAATATATGATTCCACATGCTGTCATCTTACACCGTGTGAATACTTTCTGTGCTTACAATTTGTTGTGTGCATTCCAGAGTGGCTGGAAATCATTTCAAAAGCAACAGCTGTTTCCTTTCTGGCAATTTGCTGAAAAAATTGGAGACGTGTCAATGCTGTATTTATTCAGAGTGTTGTTATTGACATCATGCCAAAGAATTAATTTACCTCACTTGAAAACATATCATTATTCATGAGTCACCTTTAACAGCAAAAATCAGCGATCGTCCAAAAAGCTAAGCCTGGATCAAAACACAACAAGACAGTGAGAATGAGTGTGATTTACCATCCCTGGAGACAACACAACCTTGATGGGCTTCAGAAACTGCTTGTGTCTGACAGGGTTGTTTGGTCTCTCCCTAGTGACCTTATTCATGAAACTGTCCTTAAAAAAAACAAAAAAGCAAGTAAAATCAGTGCTCTGTGTGCTTGATAATAGAACATTTAAAAAGAAAACAAGTTTGCTGTTTATTCTCAGATACATGCACAGTACGTGACAGCTGAAGAGCCAGCATGGATGTTATTTGAAATGGAGAAGGGGGGGGGGCTAATTTGAAATCTCATGCATATTCACATGTTAAGGTAGGGCAAAGCTCTACTGGGAGAAGGTTCGTATGTTTTGCAAAAGACTCCTTTCAACATGTGCTTTTGGCAAGCCATCAGCCCCCTAGCCAGCTCGGCTGTGATATGCGTGTTCGAACTAGTGCATAATAAGAAAGTAGTCTTAAGCCTGAAAAAATACCATTATTTCTCATTTAGCTGTTCTAAACTCATCAGTGCAAGCTCTACCACTGAGGATAGGGTGCTCGTGCAGCTGCAGCTGTGATAATGTGCAATATGCACTCATTGTGTGTGACTGTGTATGAATTATTCAGCTGCACGTGTGTTTCTGTGCTTACATTTGTATGGGCACCGTGTGGGTGTGTGTCCCTCTGAGACAGGATTAAGTGTAGATAGAGTTTTCAGAGTAGAACCGATCTCTCTGAGACACGGGGGTCTCTGGGCTCTCTGTGCTGAGCCCCAGTTCTCCTCCTCTGCATTTCCCTCCCACTCCTTTTAGCACCATGCTTAAACACTGTTGGGCCTTGGGATGAAACCTGGATACAGTACTGTAGGCTCAAGGTTATGGTTTCCATTTGAAATCAGCCTGAATCTTTGTCTTTTTATATATATTTTTTTTCTAAGAGCAGTGAAGGGGAGAGGAGTCTGCTAATGGATAGCTAGAAGCATAGATAATATGTGCTCCCCACTCTTTCTGATCACCAGCTCTGTGGGTGTCAGGCTTTAGAAAAAAGAAAAGAAAAGAAAAAAGCAAAGTAAAACTCAAGTTTTGTGCACTGCAACCTCCGAGTATGCGAAGGATGAACAGAAAGAAGGTTGCTGTCATATTTGAGGCCAAGAAGCAACAGTGAATACCCACAGTGTTTGTGTTTTTCATCACCCGATGTCTGTGGGAGAATGAAGGAAGATTTTTTTTTACCTTTTGCGCACAGAGCAAAATTGAAGAGACAAGCGGACATTACCTTGCAAAGTCAAGACCCAACATTTGCAATGTGTATTGACATATTGATTTTCCTTGGCAGCTATTGGCAGAAGGAGTGAGGAGGATGGGGCCATGTGTGCAGGTCCACAGGAGCTCGGTGAGATCCAGGCAGCATTATGCACACCAAGAGAATGAGGCTTAGCATATATTGAGTGTTTATGCTGCAGAATAGAAAGTGTGGAGCACCTTTGCTTAAACTCACTGACTGTTAAATTGGGCTTAACTAAAAATCCCTCTTACACAAACAGAAAGTGAGCCAGGCCCTTTCTCCTCCTTCTTCACCCTTTTTAAAAAATAAAATCTTTTTCATGTGAGCATGCTCTTTTTCGGGTTCTGCTGTACATGCAGATATACAGATGCAGGTGTACATGAAAAGGATCAAGAATGAGTAGATGAAGGATAATGTGTTGAAAGAGGTGATTTGGAGAAGAGTGAAAGATATCCATTGTTTGTCTTCTTAAGGGCAGGGCACACATGGGGGACAGAGCAGGAGTGTATCTGGATTAGAGCGAGGCTCCTTCCTGAATATATAACCAGCCCAAGGTCTCCTCTGCTCTCCTCTCCTCTCCTTCTGCACAATTGCCATTACAGAGTTGTGCGACTGTAAAATATTAACATCGGACTGACTGATCAAACAGCAACAAATATTAAATGCACAAGCGATCATTCATGTAGCTGCCTCACATTGCTCCCCAAGCTGAGGTTAGGTTCTATTGTTATCCGTCATAGTGTGAAATTCATTTCATAAAATGTATACCATCTCCCTGTGGCAGCATCAGTCTCTTAAACACCTGAAGTATTTCTGTGGCATGCATTTCAATCTGCATGGTCCTCCTATCTAACGGCAATTAGGGGCTAAATACAGTAAATGTATGTGTTGCCTGTGTAGAGCACGCAGATACATGAGTAATAAGGAACATGACCAGTCATGTCAGATCCTTCTCTTGTAAATTTGCCTAATGTCCAGCAGCTATAACGAAAGCATTGTTTGTGCAATATAAAAAGAGTCAGCATGTTCCCTCCTGCTAACCTCTCGCTGATAAGTGTGAGGAAATGATTGTGTTCAATTTGCAGCATGCTGTCTTCGAAAATATTTAGGCTTGACGACAAAAGTTACTGGACACAGATAAAATGTGTTTCTAGCAGGGTTATTCTCGGTGTCTTATTGGGTAAGTCAGAATGCTAATCAAATGCACACAAACAAGAGAGATAAAATTCAACATTATGTGGATTTCACATGTATATCTTTTTGTTTTGTTTGTTCTTTTTGTTTTACCTTAGCTTAGTATGAAGACTGAAGATGTGGTAAAGAACTCAATTCAGACACCTCTAGGGCTTTTTATACAACAAGATATAGCTGGGTTGCTTTTTACTGATCTTTTTTCACCTTTGGATAGAGACAAGCAGGCTGGGTGTTTCCCTCTGTTTCCAGTGTTTATCCTGAGTTAGTTGACTTTTGGCTGTAGCTTCGTATTTACCACCAAGTATATCTGAGCGGTTTTGACCTTTTCAGGGGAACACGTGCATTTTCCAGAATGTCGAAATATTGCCGGTATCACAATTCACCATTCCTCTTCACTCACACTTCCCCACAGTGAGAAAGGATGCTTGTCTTAGCATGCAGTGCAGCACTGAGGCTATTTTGGAACCCCCCTCTCTCCGGCTTGGCTCCTGTCAGATGAGATGCCATGAATTTAAGCAGAGATGTGGCAAGTGAAACTGCATGAATCTATAACTATAACCTCAGTGCCTTTCACATGTGATATCTGGAAACGCGTACGTATATATTTGGACACAAGCTGAGACGCCGACTCCCACACGTGCACATGTAACGCAATTATGTTTCAGCTGATGCTGGAAGGCTGACGGTAAGACACAGCTTACCCCCAGCTGAGCAGGCATGACTTAGCCCGAGTTTTACAACTAGCCTTATTGATTTCCTCATTATCTTCTTCACAGGCGATCCCCCTGTAGGGGATCAACGGCCAGCACTCTACTCGCTTCTATTTAGCTCTATTGTGCTGCAAATGGAATGTGATATCACGACACTCCCCGAACAGATAAAGCTTAAAGCGTCAGTTCACCAACAGTATGAATATTCCAAGCGTCGGTGGGATGCAGGCTATTTTGGTTTTACTCAAAAAAAAGAGGGGGAAAGAAATTCAACAATGAGAACCACTTTGCACCAGTGAAATATTCTCAATAGAAAAAGCTGACGCCGAGCTTTGTCGATTACTCAGATGAACCTGAAAGACCAAGCTTCCTAATGACATTTTTCAGATCTTTGAGAACGCACAGGGAAGGCAGCTAATGGACCATGAGGTGACATTGACTTGGCTGGAAATTGTTCACTAATCCTTTTGAGTGTCCAGACTCTGAGTATGTGCAGTTATCCACTGAAAAGTTCACTCAAAAAAATTTGACAATGGCTAGAAAAATGCTGTGTCCACAGTATGTACTTTTTGTCAACAATCCCACATCGTGATGTGCCACATTTACTGATGCCAAACTGGCGTTTTAGGACCGGACAGCTGGTGGCGTTGACGTAAAATGACAATAATTAACCGTCTGAAATCTCTATCCTGTTCTCACTGTTGACTGAATTGCTGCTAGTGTTACAAAAGGCACAGTTACGAGTGACAGATTTCTATTTTTCCTTTAAAGCAGATAACCTCTGGCCATCTTTTCACATTCTACATTATATGACTGTTGATGCATACACTGACAGACAAAGCTTCAGAATCAACATAATATTCCTTTGTTTAGGCTGATGGTATTAACAGTCAGCACAAATCACATCAGGAAGGAACTGTGTCATTGTGCTGTAATTGGAATTATGCAAATAGTTGCAAGGCAGGACTCTGTAATAACCACACTTATTCAGAAATTTCCTTTTTTATTATTAGTTCACTCTGAGGCATGGACTTTTCATCATTTATGTGGCATTCATTATTTCCTGTCGCCACCTTATGCTGCTTTTCTTGTATCGACTTGTAAACAGAAGGACATGAAAAAAACAAGTGCATCCTATTGAACGACGAGCAGGCAAACAAAGTTAACAGTCAAAGAAGCTTTTCATGCATAAGTGTTGATTTCTCTGGGGAGGATCAGCAGGCACTTTTTCTCTCTTTCCCAATTCGATCCGCTCCTGTGCTGCTGTAAAGTTAGGCTCTGAAGAGACGAAAGAGAAATCCATACGTGTCTCCGTCTGGCCATTGATATTCTCCTTACTCCCTTCTTTTTCTCCACATCTCCATCACCCCATCTTTCTCTCTCTCTCTCTTCATGCTTTCTCAGATGGTCCGTGGTGGCCAATCCATCCTCACGCCCTCCACTGGCCAGGTCAGAACATCCAATATCCCATGGATTCACACTTTCGCTCCCTCCCCAGTCGCCTGCACTCGAGAAACTTACCCAGCAACCCACCCACTCAGTCTTCCCTCTCCTTCAGCCTCACATCAGTCTTAGAATACTCAGTCTATCCTTTCACCTTTTTACCCTTTCTCTCAATCTGCTGTGAAATGTTTGTCGTGCATTTCGTTTTGTGCCCTTTTGCATTTCTACATCGCTGTTCCCTTTTCTCCTCTAAACGCATGAGGAATACTTACCTGCTGGCAGAGGATCACATAATGAGTCTCCCACCCACTTCCATTTGTGACCTCCACTTTGTCTGAATAATCAGAAGAGCTTTGTTTTCCATCATTTTCTGTCACATATAAAGCTTTTGCTTCAAAAAAAGATTTAAAAAAAAAAACAACTATACTTATCTGAAGCATAGATGCAGTTTTGCAGCTTTTAGCACTCACACAATACATCTGTGTTACAGCAATGTGACTCTTTTTAGTTATTATTATTGTTATTATTATGCATGGATTCGTTCATTCAATCATTCTTTATAACCATAATATATAACAACAGGGTTATTAGTTCAGGAAATTCGATGTAGGGTTAATATCAGTTTGTTGGTCCACTACGTGTTAACTTGGCACCGACACTTGACTAGTTACCAAAGGTAGAGTAATCCACCAACTTTTTCTTGCTACATTTTTATGTTTCTGGCAATAATTTTGAGTAAAATGTAACTAAAATATATAGAATAACATTTTTATTTATTCAAATACTTAATCATTAAGAAAACTAAGCATGGGATAAACAGAATCTATATCAGTGTCAATTTCATTTAACCAGATTCCATTAAATGTAACATTTTCCATTGTACTAAATAAAATTTACATGTATTCAAATAATTTAAAGTCAGCATCTTGTACATAATTTTGGTTTTATGTCTATGACGTTGGCAATAACACCCTGGCCTTTGTCTCATACCAGCATAAGGGTACATGGTAAAATTTAGAAACTAAAAGTGGCAAAGTGTGAATTAACTGCTGGAGATGCAGAATGGGTGAGTCCCAAATTAAACTTTTCTCAACTTCTAAGAGGAAAATTAAAGCAACTACTGATGAGAGCAAAGGTTAACACTGATTGACTTACTCTACAATAAGGTAGTGTGACGGTCCTGGGTCGGTGACCTAGTGTTTTGAGTTTGTACTTTTGTTCTCTTAGGATGGTTGTGTTTTGAGTTTCGGTTTGTACTTCTAGCTCTTATGTTCTCCTTGGCTTGAGATTTCTGGTACTTCGGTTTTGGTCCCTGTGCCCCATGTTCAGTGTAGGTTTACTTCTGTCCTCATGTTTGTCTTCTCATTCCCCAGTCAGTGGTGTCTCATGTCGCTCCTGTCTCCGTACTCAGTGTTCCTTCTGTTCAGCATCTAGTCTGGGGCTGTGTCCCAATTAAGAGACTGCACGCTTGAAGTACGCATTTTGAGTGCGATTACGTCACCGCCACGCGACGACGGCTGTCCCGAAGTGTACTTCAAATACATACTTCAAATGCATACTCCAAATGCGCCGTCGATTTGCCCAAATATCAAGCGTGGTCCGGTGCACGGTTCGTGGTCACATATATCCCACAATCCATAGCGCGGCGGTGGGTGTGGATAATTTTGCCGCAAAATACGGCAGACGGCAGACGGGAGCGGCCGAAGAGTGAACTGTCAAAAGTAAGTACTGAATATGATGTCACTTATTTATGTGCGAATGTTTAATAATGAAGAACATTAAAACATTACTGTTGGCCACATGTCGGCAAAGTTATGTGACATTAGTGATGTTTTGTACTTTCAGCGTTAACTTGGTTTTAAAGCCTCTACTTCAAAATATATATATAGTCGACCTTAATCATGGTTGCTAGGCAACCTGAACAGCACCACGAAGGCTAGACCGTCCCATTTCACAAGCCTCTCACTTCCGCACTTCTCATACTTATAGTACTTATGTGGTACTGTAGTGCACGTACTTCAAGCGTGCAGTCTCTTAATTGGGACACAGCATGGGTCTCTGTGTCTGTTGTGTACTTCCTGTTTTATTTTGACAGTCCTGCTCTATGTTCAGCCTCTCTTCCCCATCTCTGTGTAATTAGTACCAGCTGTGTTTCCCTTCTGTCTCCTGTTTCCTGATTACTCCGTCATGTATTTTAGTCCCCTGTCGTCCCTTGCCCAGTGTTGTGTCGTACCATCATACCACTCTCTGTGTGCGGGCCTGCCTGCCTGTTTAGTTTATTTGTATTTTCAGTTTCAGTTTTGTTATATGTTGCAGTACAAACTGCTTTACTGCACTTCAAACTGCAGTAAAGCAGTTTGAAGTGCACTTTTTGCCTCCAAGTCCTGCTTTTGGCTCCATCCCTGCCTGCCTGCACACAGCCATGACAGGTAGTAAATATATTAAACTGAGGTTTAATATAGAACGCACTCGATGACGCAGACTGGGGCATGTTCAGAAACAGCTCCAATGATGATGTCAACGTGTTTACGCAAGCGGTTGTGGGATTCATCGGGAAACTAGCGGATGATACCGTGGAGACAAAGACTATCACAACGTTTCCCAACCAGAAGCCGTGGGTGGATAAAACCATCCGCGACGCTCTGAGATCCCGCACCGCTGCCTGCAACACGGGACTCACGACGGGGGACATGGACCCGTACAAAGCCGCGTCATATAACGTCCGGAGGGCGGTGAAAGAGGCGAAGCAGCGCTAAGGGGGGAAACTAGAGTCACAACTCCAACAGAGTGACTCTAGGAGCCTGTGG